>NC_135937.1:4577500-5177500 GCF_964058835.1 Carex rostrata
TTGGTTCTGCCGATTTACAAAAAAAAATGAATATGAAACTATGAATATTAGTATATTACACACGATTAAATGTTACATTGTGCTCACTATATTACACATGATCAAATATGAAACTATGCTTACTATCTATCAATCTTAATGAGGCAAGGTTGATGTTACACAAAATTACATAGGATTAAATGTGGCAAGGATTATGTTCACACAAAAGTATGCACAAAGTTTCAGTACAGCAAGTTGTACCTTTTAACCTTGATTACACTTTCGACTCAGATTGCAAGTGTACAATCCTAATCGCGTAGTATTATCAGGTATCGATCCACAGGGACGGTTGAAACTTAACTGGACTTTACTTAAATTAAATAAACTCTAGAAGTTGAAAATGTGATTTTGGTGTTTTAAAAAGATTAATAATAATATTCAAAACAATAAATATTTTTGGGGTTTTGTTTAATAAGAATAAAAAGGCGTTTCCAGGGTTCAGATTTCATTTCTGTCCAGCCCCGAGGCATACGGCCCGTACGGCCCGTAGGGGATCCCGAGTTAATGCTGCAGCTACTGTTTTCTGCGTTGGTGCTAATGTTTAGGGTTTCTATCGACCAGATCTAGATACCTAACCTCAACTTTCGCATTTTGGCCTAGTACTCGATTACCGGACTCAAATACTTCCCTCTTAGATGCATTAAACCTCAACTTTCGCATTTTGGCCTAATTTATCTAAGTCACTTGTCGGTTTACTAAAAGTATCCAAGGACTTTCGCCTCAAGGAAAGTTTCACCTTTCGGGTACTCCTTGGTTTCACCCTACTTCATATACTTTATTCGGTTGGATTAAATGTCATAGACTTGGCTCCTAACACTTAGATGTGCGCATTCATCTAACGGGATGACTAATCAATTCAAGCAAGCACAAATAAAGCAATCAAAATACTACTCAACAAGGTAAAAACAAAGCATTCAACACAAAATCCAAGTAGCATGCAAACAAAACCAAACTAGAAACTACATCTTAACCCTAGAAACTAAAAGAAAAGAAAGCAAATTAAACAAGTAAAGATAATGATAAGGGAGCTCATGGCAAAGCTCGAGGAACGAAGAAGATCCGTCGCAAAACTCTCGTTTTCCTCCTCTCTACTTGCTCTCCAAGCCGAGCCGTCGCTCCCAAACCCTAGGTTGATCCCCCCATGATGAGGAATGATCTCTCTCTCATGCCCCCCTCTGATCTCTCCAAGAAGGATTCTATTTATTCCATGACCTAATCCCCCTTTTTCTGGTGTGTAATATCTCCTTTAATGACCCAGATTGAGTCTGCAGAGGCTTCCTTTTCGGCCTCCTTAAATTAAGCTGATTTCAGATTTCAGCTGGATTTTCCAATTTAGCGTCGTACGGGCCGTATGGGACCCCGTACGGGCCGTATGGGACTCCGTACGGGCCGTATGGGACCCCGTACGGGTCGTATGCCTGTGCTTTGTCTTGGAGACTTTGTGCTTCTGTTGTGGAACCTTCTGTGTGGTTGGGCAGATCTTGTACGGCCCGTATGAAAAATTATCAGATCCAGTTTTTCGCCCTTTTTTCCTGCAAAATACCAAACAAAGCATAGCAGTACCACATTTCATCGAAATATAAGTAAAAAGTCTACATTTATAGGCTTTAAAGCACAGGTTTCAGTGTAAATCAGGGCCGTAATTTAGATATAATATGGAGATATCAGATTAGATGTGGCAAATGCTTAATGAGCGAGTTATGAGCGAGTTGGGTCATGCTCATGCTCGCTCATTAAGTAAATGAGCGAGTTGTTAATGAGCGAGTTTAAATGAGCGGATAAATGAGCGAGTTTAGACGAGCTTTTAATGAGCGAGTTATGAGCGGCTCACGAGTTATGAGCGATTTACTCACCCCTAAGTGGCACATAGTTTAGAGTCTGTATCCCCCCAGGTACCTGAGGTGCAATTAATAAAAATGAACGGCCCAATTTAATTCCATCCAAGCTAAACTCAATCCAGTAGATGTTGAGGCTTAGGGGGTCTGCTTTGAGATTCGTGTCAAGTGAAATGAATGGTCCAGATTCATCATTTGTACCTCAGGTACCTGGGGTGATGCGGATTCCATAGTTTAACGACCCGCTTTCTCCGAATAGGAATATTTATTCCCTGACAAAATAATAATATGTAATCCTGTTCCTTGGGATGGTGCGATGCAACTGAACATTCATCGCAATTTCTTTACTTTACAATATAATATAATTAGGAGCAGAACTACAAAATTTTAACAATTACAGTCAATGTAATTTCAATTCAAAATCTCTCAATCACAAAATAGAGCTTTAACCACTAGGCTACAACTAAACATTTGTCATTTATTAAGGGTGACTAGACTATATAAAGAGTTTAAAAATTTTAAAATTGAATTAAATTTCTATACGTATAACTAAAATTTTAAAATTATAGAGGTAGCTTAATTATTTTTTACTAAGCTTTAGATCCACATCAGAATATAACTAGATAAATAAAAATAAATGAAGGGAGATGCTCAGATGCTCCACGAGTAACTTAGCACTGCGTTCAGATTATAAATATATTTTCACATATATCTAGAAACTAAAATCGAACAGGAGCAGAAACGAATCAACTTAAAAAGCCTTTTCTTTTCATGGGCTCGCAAGAAGTCGATCTACTGTTTTAATTTAGAAAAATAATTTGACACGAGAAATTTCACTTCCGTCTCAACAGGAAAAAGTGACATCATTTAAATGCACGGTATATTAAAGATGCCATCATAAATAAATTTCGAAATCTATAGGACTCATATTTTATCACAATAATCTCTGCATAATTCATTCTTAATTTTTTTTCCGACAATTATTAACGTACCTCTTTAATTTAACTTATATTGCAGAGTAAAATAAAGATAATTGCCGGACCTTCGTTCAAAAGGACCACATCCTCACAGAAAATTACCGGTAGAGATTAATAATTGCTATAGGAACCTATAAATCTATAATTAATGCTATAGGTTGTACGAGGGATTAGTGCAGTGTAAATTTACCTAGTGGATCTTGTAAATATATAGGAAGCCTTTTGTAATAACTTTCTTATTATCAACAAAAATTGTTAGCGAACATTCTCACTTGTTTACGGCTGTACACTTTTTAAGACATTTGTTGTCACATCTTATGTAGCAGCTATTTTATCACACTTTTAGTAAATAAAATTGTCTATAGACTTTACGCCAAAAAAAAAAAAATTTCAGCAGAGTATTCTCACTGACCTTCAAAAAAACAAAAGGACCACATCTTCACTTTAAAAATGAAGAGGTTCACGCACATTAGTAAACAATTGCATTGTCAATAGCGACTCCTGATAGGTACATTCACTATAATTATGCCATCGGTTTAGATTTTTGTTCCTAGAACTTTAAAGAATATTCTTTCGAAAATATTGTAAAGATTTTTTTTTTTGAAGTACTAGAACCTCTTTATAGCGAGGTGAGGTGACGTTTTCATAAATCTTTTGTTTATTTTTATTTTTTTTGTATATACAAGCTATTATAGATATACACATCCTATGTATTCATTGAAATTTATATTTCAATGCAATCTCCATGGCCATTTTTATTAAAACCCTAAAAAAAGAAGTTTTTTACAAAATTGTCCTCTATTTCAGATTTTTTTTCTTTTAAAATGCCCCAACCGCCTGGCCTGGGGGCAGTCCACCCTCCTAGCAAACCGCCTCTCTACTAGGTGGTCCTCTATTTTTTTTTTTAGAGATCTTAATAGTTTCATTTAAATTTTTTTTGTTTTTGTTTATGGTGTATGCCAAAAAACAAGACATTTGATATATTTATGAGTGATGTCGTAACTCTTAATAACTTCAATTTGATTTGTCAGTTGGATATCACAAGTCTAAATATAACACTAATTAAGGACTTGGCCTTGATTCTTAATAATTTATTTCATTTAAATATACACAATGAAATATCGTTAAATTGCATCAATGATGTCCACTTCTTCTTTTTTAGAGAATAATTTGATTATTTCATTATTGTCAACATATACCATTTGCTCGGAGATAGGCAAACGAACACAATAAATAGCAAATGCATTTTAAAATAATTATATAGATAATTCTTGAATAATCTCTTAGGCTTTTGACTAAACAAAATACCGATTGTTGCATGTCTACCGTTGAACGAAAACTTAAACATAATTTTTGAGGCACTAAACGATATTTTTTTTTTAATTCTGATTCTTTGGATGCCCGGGGGTTTTTACCCAGGCGAAATTCGAATCCATCTCGTCCTCTCCTTACCGAAAAGTGGTAATACACGCAAATCTGACTTTCCTAGCCAAAGTTATGGTTGTTTAAAGTTTTTTCGAAAACTGAACTTTGAAAATTCATAACTAACGGTAGAAAAATCCAAATAAATTGAAATTTGTGTCAATTCTGTGTATTTTTAAATGCTCTACATGTTGGTGTAATCACTTTTGCAGTTTGGTCCTTACAGCAGTCCAGACTTGCTGATTTACCAGCAGAGGTCAATTTTGATGTTTTTAGTGCATTGCACTATACCAGTGGCCTTTGCTTAGTGCTTGGCTGCTGAGTTTGGACTTGGTACCATACTAGAGGTCAGTCTAGAGTACTTTGTGCATGGACATAGATCTAATTTAAGGTTTGAACTACAGTTTAGTACCAGAAATTCATAGAAGAAGATCAAAGCTTCAAGACATCATTGAATCAAAAATT
Source organism: Carex rostrata (assembly GCF_964058835.1). Lineage (NCBI taxonomy): Eukaryota > Viridiplantae > Streptophyta > Magnoliopsida > Poales > Cyperaceae > Carex > Carex rostrata. The sequence goes on from NC_135937.1 coordinate 4,582,239, forward strand.
TTGAAATATCAACAAGCTGTCAGAGCTAGAAATTTTTGAATCAAGGCCAAGTCCTTAATTAGTGTTATTTTTAGACTTGTGATATCCAACTGACAGATCAAATCGAAGTTATAAAGAGTTACGACATCACTCATAAATATATCAAATGTCTTATTTTTTAGCATACACCATAAACAAACAAAAAAACTAAAATTATTTAAATAAAAATATTAAGATCTCTCTAAAAAAAATAGAGGACCGCCCAATAGAGGAGCGGTCAGGTCCTTAGTGGACCGCCCCTGCCCCGGGTGGTTTGCTAGGAGCAGCGTTTTAATAATCGGTTCTTATTCGGTATTCGGAAAGCCACCGCATATCGCATATACGGTATGCGGCTGCATATTCATATTTTTATTCGGATTTATATATTCGGATTTTCAAATGAAAAATCATAGACATTAACTCTAATAAATATAGATAAACATTACAAATAAACATAAATAAAATATAACATAAGTTAGAAAAAGTTAACAACCCACAGTACAAATTACAAAACTATAAATAAGTATAAATAAAACATAAGTTCAAACTTAAATAAATTAAATTATAACTTATTTGGTTCTTATTCAGATTCTTATTCTCTATTCGGAAAAATTCGGCCGAATAGATAATATGCGGAAAAAAAAAATGCAGCCGGATATTCGAAACCGAATACTCATTTTCTATTTGAATTCCAACCGAATACGAATATTCGGCCGACTAAACCGACTTTTAAAACACTGGCTAGGAGGGTGGACCGCCCCCAGGCCAGGAGGCCGGGGCATTTTAAAAAAAAAGTTTTAGGGGACAATTTTGTAAAAAACTTTTTTTTTTAAAATGTTAATAAAAATGATTGCAATCTCCGCGTATATTCGAATTTGGATATTTACGCCATGCTTGTTTAGAGAGGGAAAGGAGAGAGAGGAGAGTCAGCGTAAAAAAAATATCTTCTCTATATTCAAATTTGAGAATTATAAATAATTTTTATATAACTCTATTTTTATTCTGTCTTTTTTTATATCAATTTTTCTCTTTTTAGTGCAAATATGCCCGTAGGCTTCCAATTCTCATTTGTGGCTAAATATGCTAGATTATGTATCCTGCTACTATTTTTCCCCCTATTAATTTGAACATATCTAAATCCCATACAAATATCCCCCATCTGTTCTAGCATTACTAACCCATTTCTCAAAATTTAATATTTATGAACAAGTAAATAGAGATTAATCAGGTCCAATCAATCTCCAAGATTTTTTTTAAATATAATCAAATTTAATATTTTTAACGAAACAAAAACCATTAATTTAGATTTTATAAAAAATAGGTGGAGACACAAAGATGTTTGCTCCACTAATCCGTGGGATCGGTGGAGCCATTTTATGACTCATATATACAATCTGACCACATAAATAAGGAAGCAGCTAACAGTCCTCCGAAAATCCCCGGACTTTTTACGCTAATCATATAAACAAGTTCATTAGATCCTGTGATACTATGAAAACAATCCTATAAACAAGTTCAATGGATGTTCTGCAGATGAAACCGCGTGGTCCCAGATGAAAACGTGTGACAGCTGTTGGGGACCACCTTCTGTGAACATACACATAGTATCCTGTGAACATACACATATTATCTTGTGAACATACACATATTGTCCCGTGAATATACACATATTATCCTGTGAACATACATATTGTACTTGAAATTATGGCAGTTAAAAGCGCGTCGGAACTAAGCTAAAAAGCGAAGGCTTTTATATGCGGAGATTTTCGGGGGACTGTAGCCCGGGGAACGTTACCTTTTCTCCATAAATAATAGTAAATAGCCTCACCGATCCTGCGGATCGGTGGAGCAGATATGTTTGTGCCTCCACCGATTCTGCTATAGGTGGAGCTGTTTTTTGTAAAACCGAAATCAAGTGCTTGTTTTGTTAAAATATTTAAGATTGGTTCTATTTTAAAAAAAATAATATCCAAACAGTCCTCTTTCTTTTCGTGTTCTCTTTTGGGGATTCAAATCTGCTCATTTTCTTAAGAAAATGAGTACTCTCCTATTCTTCTATCCGAACCGTTCAAAATCGATCACACCGCTTCAATTATTTTTTTCTTTTATATCAATATAATCTATTAAAATAAATTAAATATAATTGAAACTTTGTGATCGACGGAAGAATATGAGGATGCTCAGATTTGAATCCCTCTACAATGGTGGAAAAAAATATTTGAGCAGACTTTTTTTTATTATTTCCTATCGATTGGAACTCTCTTTCTTTCCTGTAATCATGTCAAAGCGACAACTTTCTAGTATCGATTCTCCTTGTTTTAACAACTTTTAATTATTAATCTTACTTTTTATTTGTTACCCTAGTCAATATATATATGAAAATAAATACGAGAGTGATAAAAAAATGTTTTCTAAAAATTAAGCAAAATGGAAATTTTGTATTTATCACCGAAATGATCAATCTGTTAATTAAATTTTAATTAATTTTTTCGGTGATTGGGTAACAAACTTACGAGCAAAAAGCTCGTTATGAAACAAGAATAATAATTTTATGTTATTGTTTAATTAATTTATTTAATTACATTAATAATTATGTATTGATATTAAGTATTTTAGAATAAAAAAATATAATAATTTTCATAATCAATCTTACAATATAGATGAACGCTCACTTCAGCACATTTTCATAAATCATAACCAATTATAAATATATTTGTATTCATGGATTTCTGTTTTATTCAAAAACAAATTTTTATCTCCATCAAATTTAGGGGTGTAAACGGAGCGGATTCAGAGCGGATAATGCTAATACCATATCCGTATCCATCTTTCAATGAACGGATATGGATACGGATAGCAAACGGATATCAAAATTTAAAATCATATCCGCCTTAAACGGATATAGATTCGAATACGGATACAGAACGAATAATTGTCAGATAATTGAGTTATGCACTTTAAGATACAAAAGAGTGACTTGTTATTGTCTTGAAACAATGATTAAAACCAATTTAACATAGACTAAAAGCATACTATATTCACGGGTTTTATGGAAAAGAATGGAGAGTGAAGAAATGGAGGTAAAAAGGAAAGAAAATTGCACTATTGTAGTATCATCACCAGCGAAAAAGAGATTAAATTGAAAACTATATCGTATTATCATTTATAACATAACAAAGACTGAAATGAATATGAGATAATATATAACAACTTCTATCCGGAACAATAAAGTCAACGTTGATTGAAGTAATTTCGGATCCGGATAATTGCAGATACGGATACGGATATTAACCTTCATGAAATTATCTGTATCCGTATTCGCCATCTTTTCACCATATACAAAAATTATATGTACTCACATCCGCAATTATCCGTATCCGTTTAATCCGTATACGGATAATCTCCGGATACAGAGTGAATACGGAGCGGATTATCCGTATCTGTTTACACCCCTAAATCAAATCTCATCGCTTTAATTCCATAACAAACTAACATATCCCCTCTTCTAATGGCAGACCATATTATTTTTATGAATAATTATATGAATCTCCCCACTCCCATCCCCCCATCACCCCTCCCCCCCCCCCCCAATCTCTTAAACAGATTTTAGAGGTGATTTTTTTTTTTTTTTTTCATTTTTTCAATGTCGTCCACATTTCTTACGATTTATAAGAAATTTTGCGAATCTAAAATCATGAACTTATTTTATGCAATTTTATCTTTCAAATGAGATTCATGATGACATACTTTTGAGTTCATCGTCACACAATTATTAAATCTCATCGCTTGCAATTCCACAGCAAACTAACATATATTCTCTTCTAATGATAGACCATATTATTTTTATTAGACTGGCCTCCGTGACATCTCATGAAATTCTCTGTCACGACTTCAACTCCATACATAATGTCAGCAGTCAGCACATGACAGTGACCTGTTGGCTTACTGCATGGTTTTGTCTTCATACAAGCCATAGAGAATCAGAGCTTCTCCAATCAGTTCACACGTGCTTGTCTTTAATTTCCTATAAAGACGACCAACCTTTGTCTTTCTCGTCAATCTGTGTCACCTCTCTTCAAGCTACAATCGGTATCAGAACTCCCTATAGTTTAATAATGAAATAAGCTTCAAATTAGATAATCAGTTAGCTTGTCGCTAATCAATCAATACTTCAGTTGATCTGGTTTCTATTTAGGCATGAGGAAGACTATTTTGTGGATCTTTTGTGCGATATTTTGGAGTGTGATTAGCATTGGAAGTGGCCATGGTCGGAAGGATAGGGTAAACACGGTACACCAGCCTTTGTCAAGAATTTTAGTTCAAAATACCGTTTTTTCACTCCACGATTCAGCCTATGTCAAGGCCTCTCCCTTGGTGCTTGGTTTGAAGGTACTGATTATTTACTTAAAATTATTCCCTCTCAGTACATGTAAGGTATAGAATTAGTTTGGAATAATTTCATGATCTTGAAATTTAGGGACAAACTAGTGAGTGGGTCACTGTTGAATATTACCATCCCAATCCTTCGGAGAACGACTGGATTGGTGTCTTCTCACCAGCGAATTTCAGGTGTGTACCCGAAATAATAAAACATGAGCTAATTACTTTGATGATTAATCACTAGAAGAAGCTAAAGATGTCATGCAAGATGACATTACCAAAAATAGGAAATGGGAAATTATTATTTTATTTTATTTTATTTCAGTGCCAAAACATGTGAGCCGGAGGTTGCAAGTCAACATCCACCATATCTCTGCAGCGCTCCTATTAAGGTTCTTTACTCAACAACATAAAAAGGACATTTTGGCACGTTTTTATGCAATAAGGTGTTAATATATCATTTAATTTGGCTTTAATTGCAGTACCAATTTGCGAACTTCAAAAATAAAAATTATTCCAAAACAGGAAAGGGCTTATTGAAGCTTCAACTAATCAACCAAAGGGCTGATTTCTCTTTTGCTCTCTTTTCGGGCAACTTTTCAAGTGTATGTATATTGTATCTACAGTTCTACACTGACTTATAAATATACCTGGTCTATTATTTTCAGAACACGAGTGAAAATACTGATTCATTTTTCTGTTCTTTTTGATTTTCTGGTTGTTTCAGCCAAAGCTGATAGCAGTATCAAATAAGGTGGAATATGCATATCCAAAGGCTCCAGTCTATCCCCGATTATCCCAAGGAAAATCTTGGAATGAAGTATGCTTATTCTTGGTTCTCACCATTCAAAAATTTGATGTACCATGATATTATATAGGTTAATCATGCCGATCATGATTTCATTCCATTGATGAGATAAACAGATGACAGTGACATGGACAAGCGGATACAGCATTAATGAAGCAGTTCCTTTTGTTGAGTGGGGCATGCAAGGAGAAGCTCAAACCCGTTCTCCCTCTGGGACCTTAACATTTACTAGAAATAGCTTGTGCGGTGAGTTTTTAACATTAACCAAAAACATATTCTATTATTTTTTTTCTTCTTTTCATTAAACAAAGATTAAATTATATTGATGCAATTGGAAACACAAGCATGATCGTAACAATTTAATGCAAGTGTCATATTTCAGGTTCACCAGCACGAACTGTTGGATGGCGTGATCCTGGTTTTATTCACACGAGTTTCCTAAAAGAACTCTGGCCTAACTCCTTGTAAAATTTCTTTCTTTTATTTTATTAATTTCTTGTATATATTATATACTTTCCATCGTGCATTTTTTGTGAGGTTGATTTCTGTTCTGGAACATGACAGATATACTTATCGACTAGGTCATAAGTTATTAAACGGAACATATGTTTGGAGCAAACAGTATAAATTTAAGGCTTCTCCTTATCCGGGTCAAGACTCATTGCAGAGTGTTGTGATATTTGGTGATATGGGAAAGGTATGTTTTTGTGCTTTTGTGTATGTTCGTCAGTTCGTAATACTACTTTAATATTTTGGTATAGAAATTCTGTTTTTTGAAATGTAGACCTAGAATAATCATGCCGGATTTTAGTATTACATCAGCTGTTTTGGGTACTGGTTTAATTATTTGTTTAGGTTATTTTTCTGATATTTATGAAAAAAATCTTGCCCTTTAAACATTATGTGTGGTTCCATAGAACCATTTTATAATAAATAAAATTGAGAATGACTAGGCATTTTGTACATTTTAGGCAGAGGCGGACGGGTCGAATGAGTACAATAACTGGCAGTATGGATCTCTAAACACTACCAACCAACTTATAAGAGACATCGATAATATAGACATGGTTCTTCACATAGGTGATATATGCTATGCCAATGGTTATCTGTCTCAGTGGGACCAATTCACAGCTCAGATCGAACCCATTGCATCGACCATACCGTACATGATAGGAAGGTTAGTTCTGATTTTTATATTATTCAAATGTGAAGTTCCTTAAATGAAAATCTGTTATTTTGTTCTCTTACATGTGCAACTTGATATTAAGTGTTAAATGGAATAACCAAACAGGAACGATCTTATTCTGTTTTATTTTTATAGTGGAAATCATGAAAGAGATTGGCCTAATACGGGGTCTTTCTATAGCAACATCGACTCAGGTGGAGAATGTGGTGTTTTGGCTCAGACCATGTTTTATGTGCCAGCTGAGAACCGCGCAAAATTCTGGTATAGTAAGCAAATTTATATATGAATACTGGTACATGCTGGCCAAAATTCCTATTTCCATTTTTTTTTTTCAACCTGATCAGAGCATAAAATTTGCCATTATTTACTGCTGTACACTATATGTTTACCCCATCCATCCAAACCATTAGATTTATATATACCCTAGAAATCATTGAACCTAATACAAAAAACCTTGCATTAGGTATGCAACCGACTATGGCATGTTCCGGTTTTGCATAGCGGACACTGAACAGGATTGGAGACGCGGTTCAGAGCAATACAAATTCATAGAGAAGTGTCTTTCATCGGTTGACCGTGAAAAACAGCCTTGGTTGATATTTTTGGGGCACCGTGTCTTGGGGTATTCTTCGTGCGACTGGTACCAGATGGAGGGCACCTCTGCTGAGCCAATGGGGACAGATAGCTTACAAGACCTGTGGCAAAAGTACAAAGTTGACCTTGCATTTTATGGGCATGTGCATAATTACGAAAGGACATGCCCAGTTTACCAGGTATGGTAGAATAGTGTTTGAGGCTAGTTGCGTGTGATTCAAGCTCAATTACATTTTAATTGAACCTCAAGTGCTTGCAATTGAAGTTGACTGAGTTTCATTTTGTTAAATTAGGAAATTTTGTGTTAAATTGGAAGACTATAAAGTGAGGGTAACATGTAAATAGATGCCCTTGTGTTTTATTTTTTTTTTACTTTTTTCTTTTCTGGCCACAACAATAATATGCAAGAGACCTGTTCAATTTACAAGGTATGGTACAAAACCAAGCATTAATGCAGCAGATATTCCTACTCTCATTTGTAGTTCATTTTAGGGGTATTTTTGTTTGGTTTGTCTTTATGTCTTGATAATTGTAATCAAGAAAAAGTTTGGTATAATTTGATGCAAAGATGAGGGTCATTTGAGTGAAATATTGACATTGGTTTACACAAAATTGGGTTAAGGATTGTAATGTTATTATTTAAGTTTTAGTTGAGGCCTAATTGCAGCAATTTAGGACTACTGGGTTGAATGAATGTGCCTGAAATGTTTAATTGAAAATAGATTGATATCTACCCTGGCAGCAAAAAAAAATTTCTGTTTTTTTTTTTTTTTGGAATACTGATGGGGTTTTTTTTCTACTTGTTATAGAGTCAATGCCAGGAAGATGGGTCAAACTTTTACTCAGGCCCGTTCACAGCAACCACACACGTCGTTGTAGGTGGAGCTGGTGCATACCTCACCCCATTCATCAAGGATGACCCGGTACAATGGAGCTTCTACCGAGACTTTGATTTTGGGTTTGTCAAGCTCACAGCCTTCAACCACACCACACTCCGGTTTGAGTACAAGAAGAGTAGTGATGGGAATGTGTACGACCATTTCACGATTTCACGTGATTATAAGGATGTTTTGGTGTGTGCATTTGACAGCTGTCCGAGAACCACGCTTGCGACCTGAACATAATGCGCCATCAATGGAGACTGTTCAATCTGAAGCTGATAGTTAATTTATGTAGTTCATTGTAAAATCTGTACTGATTTGTTTTCAATAAAGTACTATTGGAATGTTTCAATAAAATGAACTGAAACAATTTTCAAGCGATGTCATGGTGGATGATATAGATGGAAACGAAAGATTGAATTGATTTTTTTTTTTTTTGAAAAGCATGGTAGAAGCTACCTGCTGAAATAAACAGAAAAAAAAATTTACAACATCCAAAGTTCATCATGCATTCCATCCTAAACCCTAAACCCTAAATCTTATCCTATGGACTATAGCATTTGGGCCAGGCACGTAGACCATGCTAAGTGCAGCCTAGACATTTTGTGTGCGTTTGGGCCGGGCGCCGCGCCGCGTAGACCATACTAAGTGCAGCCTCGACTTTTTGTGTGCGTTTGTGAGAGCGCGCGGGTTTTTATTTCTCAAGCAGCAATGGAAACTGTTCAGATCAAATGAGATGGTTTTGTTTCTCAAAAAGGAGCAATGGAGACTGTTCGGATCAAAAGAGATGGTTTTGACCGTGATTGGATTGGAGCTGGTGTAGATTATGCCGAAATTTTTATTTATAGCATAAAAAAAAATTTATCCATGTTTGATTAGAATTCGACAAATATCTAGGCCGCAGGGCATTTGGTGACCCCCAAAACTGGGGTCCGCCAAATATCCCTGCGGCCCCAGCCTGAGGTACGTCAAACGATTTGGCGGCTCTAATTTTTTTTTTCTTTTACAGACAGAAAATTTATTAACTAGAATACAAAAAAAATAGTTTATGTGCATAACATAGAGAGAGAGATTTATTGAAAAATGCACGAGAGATTGTTGGGTCATTTTTGTTTTCTAGCTAATAATTTTGTTGTAAAATAAAAAAGTTAGCGCTGCCAAACTGTTTGGCGGACCTCAGGTTAGGGGTCGCAGGGGTATTTGGCGATCCCTAGTCTTTAGGGTTGTCAAATGCTCCTGCGGCCTCAGTATTTGTCGAATTCTAATTAAACGGGAGTTTTTTGGTTTATTTATTTTTTAATATGGTATAAATCAAAATTTCGAATTTATTATGGGATCTGTCAATTGTGATGTTTCAATAATAGAAAGGAAAAACGTTTTTCAAGGGTTGAGATTTCTATGGAAATAAATCTGCTGTGATTTTTTGGGATCGCAGGGATCTTGCAATTCCACATCCGTCCTGAGATTCGTGCAAAGAAAATAATTGCTTTTAAAATTGATAGATTTCACAAAATAGATGATGAGATTTGAAATTGCAGGGTCCTGCGAACCCAAAGAATCACAGCAGATTTATTTCCAGATTTCTACAGTATTCTACATAAAAAAAGAGATTAATACAGCCATTAAATCATGGGGAATTTCACGTATACCCCTCAAAAACTTCAATATTATGTATTTCCCCCTCTAAACTCCAAAAACTCACATATTTACCCATTTTATTGTATTTTATATTAAAACACATTCTAAATTTATAAAATACCTATTTTACCCTTTTATTAAAAAACATAAAACGCCCATCTGACTCCAATTTGAATCTGAAGGTTCCTCTACGTCTGAATTGCTTTAAGATCGGTGTGCGCTAGATCAACACAAATCTTGAAGCGAACACACACAAATATTGAAGCAATGTGCACAGATTTTAATGTGATGCATGCGGATCAAAATTGCTTTGAGATCCGTGCGGACTAGATTAGCACAAATCTTGAAGCGAACATGCAATAATCTTATTGCGATGCGTGCAGATCGGACAGTATAGGAACCCTTCAGATTCAAATAAATTTGAGTTCAATGGAGCATTTCATACTTTTAATGAAGGGTAAAATAGGTATTTTATAAATTTAGAGTTAGTTCTAATATAAAATACAATAAAATGGATAAATATGTGAGTTTTTGAAGTTTAGAGGAAAAATACGTAATTTTAAAATTTAGAGGGGGACATACGTAATATTGTAGTTTTTGAGGGGTATACATGAAATTCCCCCTTAAATCATTGAGTCGGGACCTTGAATTTCATTGGACCATAGTAGTTTCAACTTTCAAGTACAGAACGACATAATTCATCGGTCTCCTCATTATAAAAAAAAAATCGATAATTTTTTTTTTCTGAAAATAAAAATTTTCTTCATGTGGATGTATGAGCCCATCATAATGGTGTGAGTGATTGTAAGGATGCTTTTGAATTTTCTCCGGACAAGTGTGATGCTCTTGATCTGGACTGAGGTAATGCGGGTTGCTCAATCCAAATTTGGAGAATTTTTAATCCATAGAAATTATTAAAAACTAACAGAGAAGAAGAGAAAGAACACATTAATTGTTAGATTCATAGAAAGACCAAAAACATTATCTACGATCTAAAAATTTAGATCAGATACAATGCTTCCAATCTAAAAAAACGGTTTGGTTTTCTCCAATTTAGAGAAGTTAGACATTATTTAATGAAAATTCTGTGTGGACCCCATTCCTTAGATACATTTACTAATTTTATATTTCCATATGTAATGCCCCACCTCTTTAATAGCCTATATATTTTTTCTTTCTTTCTACCTCTTTCTTCATTCAATGTCAACATTGGTCTCCACATATCTCTACTCTCCCTTGCATGTTGGATCTCAGAAAAATAGAGAAGAAAAATAAGAAGTTTTGAATCTGACACATTGTGTCCGATTCAAATTTTGGATTGAAAACAATGTTTCCGATTTTTTTATGAATCTAACAATTGAATCACCTTTTCTTTTTGAATCTATCAATTTTTAATAATTTCTATGAATAAATTTTTTTCCCAAATTTGAATAGTGAGATTTGGGAAGGGAAATTTTTAATCCATAGAAATTATAAAATTCAGACATACAAAAATAGAAAGAGTGTATTGTTTCTATTAAATATAGTTAAATCGGATTTATTGAGTTTGATTCATTGATTTTTTTTTTTGAGCTACGCAGAGGGGAAAAAATTTATGGATCGGGAACAGTGATTCCGATCCATAAAGGGTTTGATTTTATGCTTCACAAAACCCTCTATAACCATTGATTTTCTATGGATACAAAGAGTTTTGTGCCATAGAAAATCAATCCCTTTATGGATCGGAATCACTATTCACGATCCATTCACTAACTGGTTGATTTTATGCGGCACCAAATCCTCTGCATGTAGATACGAAGGGTTTTGTGTCACAGAAAATCAATCCCTTTATCGATTGGACTTTATTGAGTCTGATCCATAATTTTTGTTTTTTTTGCAAATTCTCTGTGCAGTTTAAAAAAAAAAAATCAATGAATTGGACTCATTGAGTCTGATCTTACTATATTTGATAGAAATGAGGCACTCTTTCTATTTCTGTATATTCAAATTATATAATTTCTATGGATAATTTTTTTTCCGGTAACACCTTGTTTGGATGGAGAGTAGAGGAAGGGAGGGAATGGAAAGAAAATAATTTTTTTTATCGAATTGTATTTGGTTGACAAAATTATGTTGGAGGTGAAGGATACATTAGGTGAAATGTTTAATCTTGTATTATTGTAATTAATAGAATTGGTTTCCTTCCCAATTTGAAGTGTAACAGATAAAAATAAATTTTTTTACAAATAACTTTACAAAAAATAACACAAATGTCAAACCCTATATTATACCTATATAATTCTCATACAAGTTTTTTGTCACAATCCTACAACAGCCACCAAATTTTTCATTAACCTTCTAAATTGTAATCAACCAAAAAAAAAAAATAAGATGAAAAAAAAAATTAACTTTATTTTCCCTCATTAATCATCTAAACACGAAAAAGTTAAATATGTTAATCTTCCTTTTTATTATACTCCATTCCTTTCTATTTTTTCCCCCCCCTTCCTTATTCTCCGTCCAAACAGGGTGTAAGAGTGAATTTCGAAAATTTTCATAGTAGGGGTGAATTTCAATCAATAATAAGAGATTTGAAAGTAAAAAAATAAAAATAAATAAATAAGAGATTTGGATAGGGGGTGTAGTTGATTGGTACAGCACTACAGCTCTTGTCAGATACTATTTGGCATACCTGAACGCTTTGCTCCCTTCTCTCCTTTAAACGCGTCGGATTAATCGGTTTTAATTCGTAATTTTAATCCGATCTGTAATAATTAAATTATGATGTTTTCAATCTATAATTAATTATCGTAACTTATAATTTATTAAATACGGATCTCATTTAGAGGTGAAAACGGTATGGATAATATCTTATATGTATTTTATCCGTATTCAAAAACTTAGATGTGGATATTCGATATCTGAATATCCGTGTGGATGGAGATATTGATATGGTTTTACGTTTCAATTGTCTATATCCGAATAATATATATATATATATATATATATATATATATATATATCATATATTTTAATATATATTATGAAAAATTTATGTTTTTCATCTTTATAATTAGATAAATATTACAAATTTTAATATTTTTGATATTATTTTAAAAAATATTCTATCTGATCAGGATCCGTATCTGTATTCGTCTAATATTGGCTATGTATCCGTATCCGGAAATATATATATATAGAGTAAGGCTACAGTGAGTTGCGAAGTAAAACACGTTTTTACTTCACACAATATCTTTATTTTCAAAGTTCAAATAGCCGATCCAAACCGTTAGATGTTTAATCTATATTAAAATATGCTTGGAAACTAAATTTTACATTTTTTGAATTTTTTTTACTATTTATTAAGCCACTTTGAAAATCTGAAAATCCGGGTGAACAGCAAAAATTTATGGACCACTGGATCGGCGATTTTCAAAAGTGGCTTAATAAATGGTAAAAAAATTCCAAAAAATGTAAAATTTGGTCTCCAAGCACATTTTAATATGGAGATCATGTTGAGCGGTTCGGATCGACATTTTAAACTTTAAAATCACAAAATATGAGCGTGAAGTAAAATAGTCGCTTTACTTCACAACTCACCGTAACCCAACTCTCTCTCTCTATATATATATGAATATGTTTTACCACTATCCATTATGCATCCGCTCCATTTTCACCCCCGAAATTCTCATTAGATAAAATAAAAATATATAATCCGACAAATAAGAATATATCTTTATAAGCATCATTCGTGTAATAACATTATATACATACTTCACTAACAAATAAAAACGCCATTCATTAGACAACACTATTAATATAATAATAAATAAGCAAATTATTATAAAGAAAATAAAATATAAAGAATCTCAACAATGATTAAGTATAAATTATTTTTAAAATTTCATTGATTCAAACATGATTTAGAGTTTTTAAAAATAAATTACAAAAATATACAAATTCCATTGTATTAAACAATCAAGTTGGGTTTAACCGATATATTGTTTAAATTTCATAACTAATTTTTTTTTTTGAGTTAATAAAATAAAATTAAAATTTATTATGTTTCAAATCGGATTGTAATGTGGTCCATTAGTCCATCCTATATATTGTCCCTGAAAAGGATAGTAGTTAAGAGGGGCCGTTTTTTATAATACTTTTCACAATAAATGCGCGACTGAATTGATTGAATTAACATCGACATCACATATACCCATCTGATAAAGACATTCTTCAATATATTTTTTTTTTCAAAAAACAACCCGAAATTTTTATTTATACCATAAAAAAGAAAACCAAACACCGTCATAATTCTAACAATATCTAGGCCGCCAAACCGTTTGACGGAGCTAACTTTTTTTTTCACAAAAAAAAATATTAACTAGAAAACAAAACAATTTGGCAAATTGACGGCCCAAGTTTAGCAATCTTTCTCTATTACCGCAAAAAAAAATTATTAACTTTTTTTTGTTTTTTAGTTAATAAATTTTATGTAAAAAAAAAAAGTTGGGGACACCAAACCGTTTGGCAGACCTCAGACTGAGGCCACAAGGGCATTTGGCGGACCTCAGTCTTTGAAGCCGCCAAATGTCCTTGCGGTCTGAATATTTGTCGAATTTTCAGAATTCTAGAGTTATTTGGTTTATATTTTTTTATGCTATAAATAAAAATTTCGGAAAAATAACAGCTCGTTTTATCGTGATAAATAAAAGTTTTTTTGCTAATGTCTAGGTCTAGTTTACGCAGCCACCAACAACAGTTGAAAAAGATAAATGAAATACATTATGATCATTTGAATTAACTGATAGGATCGTCTTCGTCGGAAATAAATTCAAGTAAATTCTAATAATATTTAAGCATCCATTGTCCATTGAACAGGATTTTTTTTTTTCAGACGACGTATATAAGATAACAAAAATATAGAGTATAACTCTAATAAACAATTTTTACTTATATAATAGTAAAATTTTTAAAAATAAACCGTTACCAGGCGCAGTGCATACTGAAAGTTTTAATTTATAATATCAGAATGGAAAGTAACTTTTAAGTCTTTTTAAGTCGGACGAAATGGAGAGAATTTCATGTATATCTTAAAAAAAATCTCAAAATTACATATTTTCTCTTTTATTTATTTTTACTTGTGATGCACACACAGACACAGTCATACAATTAAATGTCACTGTGCATACTTCACAAGTAAAAAAATGAATCATTCGTCATTGGTAATCGATCAGTTAGGAGACGAAATAATTTTATACACATTGAATATTTATATATTTACTGTAGATTAAAAGGGATACTTTCATTTGCTTTCACAACCAACTAATTAGAAGACTGAATATGTAAATTTTTTATTTATTTTTAATAAATGATAAATTGGATACTTTATAAATTTAAAATAAGTTTTAATAAGATCAATAAATTAGGTAAATTTTGTGAGATTTTGAAATTTAGAGGGGTAAATATGATATTATTAATTTTATTGGAGAATATAACGCAATTTCAATGTTTTTGAGGGACATACATGAAATTCACCCTGAAAGGAGAAAAGCAAGAGCTGGGATTTGATTTGAAGAGGATTTTGGAGATCCGCAAGGTTATCCCGACAAAATTGGTTCGTCTCTAGTTCTCTATCGAGTGGTAGAGTGTCGTAGAGAGAATATAGAGTAGAGACGAAAGGGAAAAGGAAACTTGTATTTTGTCGACATTGTGCGACACAGTCAGTCTTGGCTTTGCTTCTTCTCCGCCACTAGGTAAAAACCCAATCTACCCCCTTTTTCTCCCTGCTCTTATTCTTAATTTTGTCTAGTTTTCTCCGCTTTTTCTCAAGTCGAGCTTGTTATTTGTGATTTGCTGATTGTAGATTTTTACAGAGGAGCTCGATAAGTAGGTCGCAATATACGGCGCAAGAAAGTTGCCAATTTCTCTTCCGATCATCAATCACATCCAAAACTCTGAAGAATCGGTAAAAGCAAAAAGAAATCTGAAGATCCATCAGTCGCACATCCAAAACGCAACCTGTCGGTTTGGCAAATGGTGCAATAATCGGATCGTGGGCTGCTGATTCTTCAAAACCATGGTAGCAACTCAACAATGAGATATTGCCTGCTATGGTAGAAGGTCCTATTTTTATAATTTGAATACCCAATGGTCGGGACCTCGCTGAATGGTGACTAAATCTGCTTGAAATTTTGAATAATTTCTCAAAGTTTTGATGGATAATAAGGGAGATAGGCAAAGTGTACTATCCTGTCCGAGCATATTCCCAAAGCTAATTCCTAAGCAAATTACTCGAGAGGATTTTCAATTTGAAAAAGAAGCGGTTCCTTGTAATACCCCTACTAGCTCATCAAGGTACCACAATGCTGCTAACGGTATCAAATTAAAGGATTCTGACGAGTACATAAGGGACATGGGATCCATTTTGAGCTTGCAACCATGGATTTTCAAAAAAGAAAACAATTTCGGACTCAGATACGGTAAAAACAAAAGCTCTCTTAGAGCTAGGAGAGGCCAAAGGAATCCCATTAAGCCTCTCTCAATGGAGAATTGTTTGATACCTCAATTGTATGATGAAAATTTTGAGTTTGAGGACTATGTGTTCGGGTCTGTTATGACAACTCCTGTTACCAGACCTTTTGTTGTTACTGATGGGGAGAGAGTAATCAGTAAATCAGGATGTGAGGCTTCTTTGCATATGCCGACTGTGACTGCATTGAGAGAGGTTGATTGCTCGAGAAAGAAGAAAGGTATAGTTGGTATCAGCCCACTGCAGGAGATGAGAAACAGTAAAAGAAAAAGTGTAGATTTCGAAGAACTTGATATTTCTGATAAGATCATGAGATCTAGATTGCAATCGCCTTCACAAGGTTTGTTTGCAACGAATATACCTTGTTAGTTGTATATAATTATATATATAACAGTATATGAAAGAATATTGTATGTCTTTAAATGTAGGAACACAAATGATGATATGTATTTTGCTTGCTTTCTGTAAATTCATCTGTACTTTTAACCTGACTTCTACTCCCTCCTTTACTTTAGGGTCGAGCTATAGCAGTACTACATTTATCTTTTGCATCGGAGTATGCGTTGGTGTTCTATCAGCAATTATATCAAATAGAAATGAATCGGAGAAAATAAATGACAAATTGAGGTACACAGAAAACTTGGTTCAAGATTTGCAAGACGAACTTGAGATGAAGGATGCTCTAACCGTCCAGGAATTGTTGCCTCATGAGAATGCTTCTAGAAGACTCCAAGGTATATTAATCAATGTTATCAAAGAAAATGTCAGTTATTCCTCCAGAAAGTAGATGTTCCCTTATCAGCCTTATCATAAAATTTCTATTAGTTGCTTGAAATCATCTCTCTCTCTGACCAATTTACTACAGGTGATTGGATATGTGGAGTTTGTTACTTTTGAGGGGAATGGTGTTGTCTGTAGATCATTTTTCTTTTATATAGGAAATTATCCTTTTTTAAGTAGACATAAACAGTAGAAGCTAAGTCATAGTGTTTCAATTGCTTTTGATTGTTTTTTTGTCTAATAAATATACAGAAGAAGATAGTCACTCGATGAGCAAAATTGAAGCTGAACTGGAGGCCGAACTTGAAAGATTGGAGCTCAATCTCACTGCTAGTAGAATTGAAGGAAGAACCTCAGCCCTTGACGAGGTATTCATATAACTTTTCCATGATAATTTATTAACATCATGAGGTTGGCTACTCTACTTACATAAGCATATGAGGGTATATGCTTACAAGTTATTTTTTCGTTTTCAAAATCCAAAAAGTCGATCTGAACCGTTAGATGTGATCTCTATATTGAAATGTGCTTGGCGACCAAATTTTACATTTTTCTGATTTTTTTTACTATTTATTAAGTCACTTTGAAAATCGCTGATCCAACGGTAACTTATAAGCATATACCCTCATATGCTTATGGAAGTAGAGTAGCCAACCTCTTAATATCATAATGGAAGAAATGTAGAAATCATAAACAGGAACTTTGGAGATATATACAAAATTGTTTAAAACGTCATAATAAATGCCAGGTTGATCAGGATTTAGTAGGGGAAATAGTTCAAGGAGAACTGAGAGTTGATGCCCTCAGTCGACGAGATGATGACATCATTGAGGCCAGATCTGATGATGCCATCAACTCCAGTTCCTCTCCAGTTGACGCTGATACCTGCAATTATCCGGTCTCTCCACGCCAACTCAGCTTACGCCTCCACGAGGTCATCCAAGAGAGGCTGGAGCAACGTATTAAGGAGCTTGAAAGGGCACTTGCACAGAGTAACGAACAACTCCAGTTACTGGAAAATGAAAGAAGCATTCCATCAGAAAGAACCTTGTCAAATAGCGAAATGAGCTCTTCCTCACATCAGGATAGCCCAACATTAGTATGTCAACCCAGTCCGTTTCGTCTTAACCTGACTGGAGATGCATTGGATGCTTATGGCGAGGCATGTGAGGAGTTCATGCGAATCTCAGGGGAAGATGAAAAGGAGGAGTTTTATGAGGTTGACCGCAGTCTGATTTGGGGCTTGGAAGGGAAAAAAGGCTATGATGACTGCGCTCATCATGATGATGTCAATTGTGATGACGACGATGATGAGGAGAGGTTTATATTAGAGAAGATTCTAGAGCGAACAAAACAGGGTTCACCAGTAATTAGGCATGCGCAGATGATGTTGTTGTCTTTAGATGAATAGTTTCACATAATTTTGGTATTAGCTTAGGCTTTTACAATTTTCACTTCTCAATGTCTTCTGACATATTTATGATTTTTTTTTTTTCATTTTTAACCAAATGGTCCTCCCTATCTGTTTGCATATTGGTCCCTATACAACTATGGTCCTCCCTATCTGTTTGCATATTGGTCCCTATACAACTGATATGTTTTTTTGCATATGGAAACGCAAACAATAGAAATTTGACTGAAAAAAATTAGATTTTATCTGTTGATTTTGTACACATGAAAAGATTTCTGGCAAGTATGATATTTATTTGGTTCTTGTTTTGTTCCAAACATCAACGAGTCCATTCCATTGCAACAGTGGGACTGGCTTTTGCTTCCAAGTGAAGTTCCATCAATGATTCATTTCTCCAACTGACCTCTTATTGTCGATGCGAGTCGGGACAAATCAATACTGACTGGATAATACAATAATGTTATCATTTTCTTATATAAAGAGCTGATTATTTAAGTTAAATGGCACATTACTTCTTGAATACTATTTATTATGTTAGTTGAGTGGGATCACTATAACTATTTTTCTGCTATTTCTTATTTTGCCTTCGCAACAGAGATGCTACTATGACAGTAATCAGTGCCTCCCTGCTAGCAAAATACTTTGATAGCATGAAAACGTCTCATTTCAGCACAGAAGAACGGAAACAAAACCGATCCAGTGTTCTATTATTGTCATTTTGGGACCTACAAACCCATCACTCGGCAACATGACAACTGTCAACTGACTAGTCAATTTACAATT
The DNA here is from genome assembly GCF_964058835.1 of Carex rostrata. Taxonomy (NCBI): domain Eukaryota; kingdom Viridiplantae; phylum Streptophyta; class Magnoliopsida; order Poales; family Cyperaceae; genus Carex; species Carex rostrata. The sequence goes on from NC_135937.1 coordinate 4,601,226, forward strand.
CAGAAAATAAGTATACAAAGTTTCATGCATGTGTATGTGCAAGATAACTGCACATCATCTATCAAACAATGAAATTATCAAATAATGAACATTTCAGCAAAAAAAAAAGGCCACGATCTATGATTCCAAAAAAAAATCAACAGGTTCTTGAACAAAATTGTGTACAACAATGCTCCAGGTACGGTAATTCGGTACCAAGCCCCTTTGTACCATTCGAATTAGAAGAATATTGGCAACATCAAGCATTTTCTCCTTGCAGTGCCAACTTATCAAAATATTGTATGTGACCACATCCGGGACAATACATGCATTATTCAGCCCCTCTAGTACATTCAAACCTGCACGGACCAAACCCATTTTGCACAAACCATTAATTAAAATATTGTAGGTGACTATATCGGGTGTAAAACCTCGGATAATCATTTCTCTTAGCATCTCACGAGCCTCATGCACTCTTCTACTTTTGCACAAGCCATCTATTACTAGATTATATGAGATGTTATTAGGCCTTATACCTTTTCGTGCCATCTCTTCTAACAGACCCAGACCCTTGTCTACCTCTCCTTCTCGGCAAAATGCCTTTATTAAGGTGTTATAGGTTATATTATCCAATAAGCAACCCTGAAGTACCATCTCATTTGTGAGTTTTAAAGCCTCTCTCCATTCTCCATTGCACAAAAAGGATTTAATTAGTATATTATAGGTGACATCATTGGCTGCTATACCTTCTGCCAACATTTTTTGGTACATATCAAGTGCTTCTTCTATTTGGTTTTCATTGCATAAATGATAGATTAGTGTATTAAAAGTGTATATGTCAGGCTTGTACCCCCTTGTACTCATCTCCTCTGCAAGTTTCTTGGCCTCATTTAATTGGTCATCCTTACAAAGTGAATATATCAGGCAATTGTAGCCTATGCTATTCAAGCTTAAACCTTTTAAGGACATCTCCCCTAAAAGTCTATCTGCATAGTCCCAAAATCCAGCTTTAGATAAGCTGCGTATCAGAATTGTATATGTATTGACATTAGGAGATGTTCCTCTAGCCTGCATTTCACCAAACATATCCAATGCAGCACCATACCTACCAATCTTACACAACCCGTCTATGAGCATACTGTAAGTATACACATCAGGCTTGCACCCATGTAACATAAGCATCTCAAAGAGCATCTCTCCTTCACTAAACCTCCCCAACTTCACATATCCACAAATTACCATGTTAACTAAAACCGTGTTTAGTTCAGGCACCCGAATTAACAAAGCTTTAGCTTTATCCACCTGACCTGTTCTACACATGCCATGTAGCAAGAAACCATAAGTGTGCGCATCAGGTGTGCAACCTCTAAGGAGCATTCTATTAAGCAAGTTGGCTGCATCTCGCATACGACCAATTTTACAAAGGCAACGAATTATGCCGTTAAATGTTTGGACATCGAGAGAACAACCCATGAGGATCATCTCATCTAGCAGTCTCAATGCTTCATCCACACTACACTGGCCACATAAAGCATGGATCAATGTTTGGTATACGATAGAATCTGGTACACACCTGTATCGGGCCATAGAGCGTAGTATGGCACATGCCGAATCCACCTCACCCGTTCTACAAAATGCCTTCACGGCAACTGAGAAAGAAAAGGTGGTCGGTGAAATACCTCTATGAAGCATTTTGTTAAAAAGATTCAATGCATCTCTGTACAAACCTGATGTGACTAAGAGATCCAATGCTATATGGTAAGACCGAAAGGTGGGTTCACACCCAGACAAATCAAACATTTCATCGAGCACCTTAGCTGCACTGTTTGGCATCCCAGATTTTCCAAAACACCTCATCAAAGAAATAAACAATGGCTCTTTTAAAACAATACCTTCTTCCTTGGATCTCAAGAGAAGGTCGGATACGGTACTAAACTCTCCTGCATTGGCTAGCTTTTGAATAATAGTGAAATAGACCGAGTAGGAATGGGAATAGCCTCTTTGTGTGGAGGCCCAGTTGAAGAGACGGAGAGATGTGGGAATATCGAGAGGGAGTTCAAGGAGCTTGCGTAGTCTATAAGGCGTGATGCGATTGAAGGAGAGGCGGAGCTGGTGCAGATCGAACGGCGCGAGAAATTTGTCCCAATCGTTCTCTGGAGATGTACTGGGATGCTCCGAATCTCCGCCTGAGGGGGTGGTGGAGAAGGAGAAGCGGAGCAGATTCAAATTTGTGAGTTGTTTAGTGACGATCGCAGAAGCATGAAATCTCTTGAGCATATCTCGCAGGGCAGAGCATAGGCTGGGGTTGAGACAGGCCGAGTTCTTTGCTCTAGTTTTGAACGAAGCGTAGATCATCCGACTGGTGACGGACTAATTCGCTCCTCTAAAGTAACTTAAATTTTAAGTTTGGATCAACACCGTTCCGATCTGAATCCGTACGATATTAAAGAGTCACCGTCAATTCTAACTTTGGCCGGATTGGTCCAGATTCTGATCGGACGGTTTATATACAAACTCAAATTTTGAGTTATTTTAGAGGTTCCTTTCCCGGTCATTGGAGCTTCATAGAAGTTTAATTTGTCGAACCAAACGTCGCAAAATTGACTCAGAGTGGGGTCGTTCCAACTTTAGTTCGACATCCAAATAGCTAGCCGTTAATTAACTCTCCTGCAGTTTTCTTAAGTTGGAAATTCAGAATAAACTAGAAAATTAAGTCTTTTTGAGCTGAATTGTTTCGTCAAATTATGTGTTATTTGATCAGAAATAGGTTCCAAGTCACTACATTGCAACCGAGAAGTGTAGGTGTCATCAGTGGCGTAGCCAGGATTTGAGTCAGGAATGGGCAGAAATTGGGTTCGGATTCGAATCGCCTCGATAATTCTCTTCCCACCTCCGCCCGCCTACCAAATTGCATCTCTGCCTATCGAATCGGTTGTAATTTTTAATAAATTACTAATTGATACCAAAACTACTAAAATAATTACTTGTAATTTCTAAAACAATTGGTATTAATTGAGAGGAGGGGAATCGCTACTCTGAATTGAACCAAGATTTAAAAATACTTTTCTTTCCTAATAAAATTAAACGATTCACAAATCATCTCTAAAGTCTGAACTGATAATCGTTACTCCGAATTGAATCCAGAGGTAGGCAGAATCAAATCCAGGAGTAGGCAAGACCCATTGAAGAATCTAGTCAAAAGAAGAAAAAAAAATCCAGGGGTAGGCAGCTGCCTACCCCTGAGACAATGTGGCTCCGCCACTGGGTGTCATGATATTCATGGCAGTACTTTGGTCCCTATGAAGACAACGGAATGAGGCGATATTTCGTGGTGTGAAACAACTAACTTGGTTAGAGCATCTACATCCCTAAAACTCAAAATGATTTCTAAATAACTATTAATTATTTTTTAGAAATTATGGTCTTTAAAGTTTCAAACTCTCACATTCCTGAAACTCATTTTAGAGTTTTTATTAAGCCACGTCAGTAACAAATTAAAAAGGAGAAACAATTTGAGCCAATCATTTGGCCAACATAGAGTTTATAAACAGTTTCTTAATAAGAAACTTTCCTGCATAGTTTCTAAATAAAAAACTCTCCCACATCTCTGAAACTGAATTAGAAACTGCCACATCAGATTAGAAACTCTAATAGTTTCAGGGATGTCGAGCAATGGATGATGCAGTTATTTAAACCCGATACTATGAAAAAGATGGAAACAACTGGTACTAGAATAGAGGAGCGTATTAGATAAGAGAAGGACTATCAATCAATTAGTCACAAGGATAACCGGAGTTCTAATGTAGTGAAAATTATTAAGATTTATTGTTGCAATTAAATTTAACTATTAAATTAAAAAGAAAAAAAATTTCTACCCACTAAAAAGTAGGAATGTAATCTTGACCCGATTTGACATAATCTGTATATTTATGAATTGTATTTACTTTTCTTTCTTTCTTTTTTGACAGAAACGAAAACGACCGATTTCATTGAAAAATTTAAAAGAGTTAAAAAATATATAATACTAACCGGCTAATATCATATATAAAAGTAAAAGGCAAAAACAAACACAGAACAGTCCATACAACATGCTGAGTTCATATGCTCTGAGTCAACTCAAATTTTGAGTTAAGATCTTGGCCGTCCGATTCATTATAGGTGTTTTGACCGAATTAGTTAGAATTCTAATTGTATGGTATGAAAATTAACTACGTTAATGCAGAGGACGTAGATTTGGGCTATAGTTTTGGTTATCAATCTGATCTTTTTAATTTCTTATTCTTATTAATAAAAAATCAGCTCTTTATTGTTGCTGAGAAGAGTCAGGGGTGTTTATCAGTTCGGTTCGGTCCAAACCAAATTAAAATAGATAAACTACTTTTTATTAGATTTTTAAAAATCAAATCAAACTGAATGAATTGAAATAGAACATTAATCATAAAAATAAATATTTTTTATCAGTTCGATTTAACCGGTTTTAAATCGAACAAAGAAATATACTATATATAGTAATTTTTTTATATATTTGATTCGGAAGGATGATGTGTTTAAAAATTTAAGTCGGTTCAATCTAACTAGTTTAAATTTTTGTAAACCGAACCGAATTTACTTAATTGAAAAACCAAACCATTTAAGCCAAGCTCCTCCGGTTTGGTTTAAAACCGATAAACCGGACCCAATGCACAGTCGAATTCGGATCCAGTAGGTACCGCACAAGGGAATTTTTTAGAATGATTCCCTAATTGGTGGATCCGGACTGTTCTTTTAACTTGGCACAAATCTCAAAGCTCAAAAATACTGTCTTCTATTGCGACCCGAATCTCAAACCGGCTGAGATTTAATCTCAAACCGTAAACCGTAAAGTGAGGCTGATCCTCTACAATACTACAGAGGATACGGATTCCACACAGCCCTGGCTCCCTGGAGAAGACCCCGCCGCTCCTCCCAAGTCCCAAATAAGCAAAAAGAAAGAAAGGAGCGAAGCGATAACAATCGTCCCAATTACTCACTTCTACACCGCGGGCTCTCTCACTCGTCTCCACGCACAATGGACGACCGGAGCACCGACTCGGATCTGGGCACCGATGGTGAGCGCAGCATTCTCGATACCCTCGGCGAGGACATCATACGAATTGTCACTCCCGTCTCTCTCTGTATGCTCCTGGTTGTGCTCCTAGTCTCCTCTCTCTCCTCCACCAACGACCTCTCCAGTTCGATCTCCTCTCTTTTCCTCTCCAGTCACCCCTCCAGCCTATCCAGCCCAAATCTCCTCGGCTCCGATTCCACATGGGAAGAGATCAAATCCGCTCTTATCACTGCTCTCTCTTTTGTGGTCGTGGTCACTCTCCTCACCTTCCTCCTGGTGCTTCTCGTCTATTTCAGGTGCACCAATTTCTTGAGAATTTACATGGGTATCTCTTCTCTCTTTGTTTTATCCTTTCTAGGTGGTTTCATCTCCCTTCTTTTGATCTCATATTTCAAAATTCCAATTGATCTCTTCACCTTTGCAATTCTCCTTTTCAACCTCTCTGTTTTGGGTGTATTCGCAGTATACATGTCAAAATTCCCAATTTCCTTGAATCAGGGATATTTGGTCACAATTGGGGTTTTAACCGCTTATTGGTTTACAATGCTTCCTGAATGGACCACTTGGGCTTTGTTAATTGCCATGTCATTGTATGATTTAGCGGCTGTGTTATTACCAATTGGCCCATTGAGGTTACTAGTCGAGCTTGCCATGTCTAGAAATGAAGAGATTCCTGCATTAGTTTACGAAGCCCGACCAGTTGACCCGCAACCTGGTGACAGAATACGAGTATGGAGAGAAAGAACAGATATTAGGATTGATGAAACAGAAAACTCAACCAATTTGGCTAATGTGCAACCAGTACGAGAGACAAGGTTAGTGGTTTCAGAAGAAATAACAGCTCCTTTGATAGAGGCATTTCCTCAAACAAGTGATAGGCGATTGAGCTCTGAAGAAGAGGAGGGAGAAGGGATAGGGCTTAGTTTGTCAGGTGCGATTAAGCTCGGATTGGGGGATTTTATTTTTTATAGTGTGTTGGTAGGTCGAGCAGCCATGTATGATTACATGACGGTTTATGCATGTTATCTTGCAATTATTGCCGGTCTAGGCGTAACTCTTATGTTATTGGCAGTCTATCGACAGGCTTTGCCGGCTCTACCCGTGTCTATAATGCTTGGTGTTGTGTTCTATTTATTGACCAGGGTTTTGTTAGAGGTGTTTGTAGTTCAATGTTCTACTAATTTATTGATGTTTTAAGATTGTTTTGGATGACTGGAGTTAGTATTTGTGCAATAAATTTTCTTGAGCTTAGTTTTCTTAAAATGATGGTCAGATTGAGGATCAATGCAAATAAGAACTCGTCTCTTGCAAAGCTGAGAATCTTGCATGCTGAACTTGGTGAAAATCTATGATCAGTTTCTTTTAGAATATTATTTGGAAAAATGGCTATGGTGATTATTTGTATTAGGGGAAATTAGATTCATGCCACCTCAAAATGGGAAAATTAGAAAATGCCACTCCAAAGTTTTTCTTTTGCTAAATGCCACTCCAAATCTCATATATTAAGAAAAATGCCACCGTAGACAAATTATTATACATTTGTATTAAAAAATAAACATAATATGTTGTATTTTGAGTAGTATTTTCGTATATTCCAAAAATACCCTCTCTCGTCTCTCCAAAATGGATTCTGACAATCGCAGCACACCCGCGCACCAACCCACCTCTCCACCAAAGCCTGTACATATCTCCACCGACTCCGACAAGGAGCAGACCTTACCTCCTCTTACTCCGATAATGAGCAAAACTGAGGAGGATGCTATCTTGAGCCGGTTGGTGATGAAGTTTGGGGCACGAAATTGGAGCACGATAGTAAGAGGCATCCCTGGCCGATCGGGGAAGTCGTGCCGCCTCAGATGGTGTAACCAGCTTGACCCCTATGTCAAGCGAAAACCTTTCCCTGGTATGCTAGCTGCATTCCTTTCTCTCATTCTCAGGTTTTGCTTCAATTTACGTTGGTTTATTATTGCTAGAAAGGTAGGTTCTGATAAAGGAGATGACAAGGAGATTTGGATGAAAAGAGGGTGAATTACAGTAGATACCGTAAACTGAATTCTGAGGAGAAAAGAAAATTTGGATGAAGGTTATTTCCGTAAATTCAATTATTATGTAAATTTTTAAATTAAAATTATACATTAATATTGTATTGGTGGTATTTTTCTTAATATATGAGATTTGGGGGTGACATTTAGCAAAAGGAAAACTTTGGGGGTGGTATTTTTCTAAATTCAGAGATTTGAAGTGGCATGAATCTAATTTCCCCTTTGTATTATGGATTTTGATCACCATGAGAAAAATGGTAAAGCAGAAGTAATAGAATTGTTGTTTCTTATTCTTTTCTCAATAATCTATTCCTTGTACATAGCTACTTTATATACATGAGCTACAATCAAATAAAAGGAAGAAAATAAACGTATAAGGTATGACAATAAAATCTAATTTTGTGAAGTAATGGAAAGGATCCACACTTGATTTGCTGAGATTAGATTCTGTGAAGATCAAAATCTATAATAATTTGTTTTACAGAGTTCCTTTTGTTCTATTATGTTAACCTGAGCATGACGGCCGACATTTTTATTAATATTCAACATAAAATAAAATTAATAATTATGCCTATGTTTTCTTAGTTTTTTTAAAAGGATTTTTTTCCCCCCGTCTCCCATTCCCCATCTACCCCCCATCTCACTAACTAAATTTTAACTAGTTAACTGTCTTTTTTTATCGGAAAGAAAAGCCTCTCCTCTAATCCGAGCTCTCCTCTCTGTCATCGGCAAAAAAAAAATATTACTCATTTTTCTTCCTGTACCTCCTCCAACGATTCCTGCCACAACTCAGATTCTGACAAGTTGACAAGACTCGTTCTTGAGAAAGGAACCACGTATTTAATTTCATCCTTCTTTCACGGTTTGAAAATATCACTTTTTATTTTATTCACTGACAAAGAGGTGTACATCCATGTTACCATGTAGTTCATATTTAGCTCGTTATTAAGAGGAACTTGCGATTTTTTTCTAGGATTTAGAAGGAAGGCACAAAAACTTCCATGTATTAAATATCTTCTGTTTTGAAGGCTTATTTTACTTGACTGTTTATCCATTTTGTCCTCAATGTGATGAAGATTATCCACCATTTTTTTTATCCAAAGTTAGCTGTGCTTGCTAAAACCTTTCTTCCTAAATTGGAGACAGTTTATTATGTTCATAATTTCAAAGGCCGCAAAGGAGGTACACATTTCGGGTCTGTTCGGCTGCTGTAACAAAATTACTGTTTACGTGAGAAATTTTTTTTAATCGGCCTGAATTTTTTTTCCCCATGTGAACAGTAAAAATTAGTTCAAAAGTTTCCAAATCCTATTCCCATTCCCTTTCTCATACCGCCGAACAGAGCCTTCAAGTACTAATTTTTCTCTTTTGGAGTGCATTCATTTTATTGTTGGGTGTTAGTAGCCATATAAGTAGGAAATGTTTAAACCTTGTAAATCATCTTTGGATATTAATTCCTAGTGCAAAGGCTATGGTCCAGTAAGAGCAGTATTGAGATGTACCAACACAATAACTGTGAGCACGGAGCCTTTACCAGTCAGGATAATTTGAATTGGTTGAGCAATATGTGGAGATAACCATGAAAATGTGTAACAGCCAGATTCCAAAAATAAGTAGATTTTGACAAAACCTGATAGTAAATTGTTGTTCACAATAGTTACAGTGCATGTACTTGTCATGGTCTTGAACCATGCTTTCTTTGTAGGTCATACCCTGGACCTTGGAAGGTTTTGAGAAAATTAGGGGGGGTACACGTAACGTAGCTTTGCACGAACAGGAGGAGATGGCACCATTGAAAGAAGTTGCTCTTGACATTCTTCCATCTGCTTAGTCTGGGGCAAAAAGTTTGTAAAAATATTTTCTTTTAATCATTCCATTAATCTAGAAAAGAAATTATTGTGGAGTTGTAATTAAATTGCCTGAAATAAAATGGTTAAGTATGCTTGACTTTTTACTTACGTGGTGCCCAAATCGGTGGATGCTTTTCGTTATTATTATTATTATTATAATTATATTTTCAATGACGTTAGTTGAGTTCAAACTGGAACCACATTAACGAAATGTGGAAGTTAATAGATATTTCTTTTACCGTGTAGTTATACACTGCTACCAAAAAAATTTAATATTGAATAACCTAATTTTTTAGACCTGACCTTCTTTGATAAAAGAACTTCCCATAGTAACAACAAACGCAAAATTTCGGTTATGAAACTTCTGTAACGGTTTATCATCAATGGAATGAAATGAGGGCTAGATCCTTATTTTTACTATATTAAAAAAATAGACGCAAAATTTAGACAACAAACGAAGGACAAATGCATAAGATTCTACTCGAAATCATTAGACAATATCTATTAGTAGTACCCCAGCTAGATAATTTTCTACCTAAAAACTTAAACATAATCGAACTAAACAGTTGATCATTGAAATGAGTACATTAACTACTTACAAATCATCAGTTAGAAGGATTATACTTGCGTACTGTTTAAGTGGTTAACCCACAAATCATCAGTTAATCAATCATAAAACAAATTATTTTTGTGAATAGATAAAGTAGTTATGCTTGTGGTAGACCTAATGCGGGTGAGGAGAAAAGGTGATTTATTTTAGGAATAAGATAATAGGGTGATTTATATTTGAGTTATTTTAGTAGACATTCAAGCCACTATCCTCCAAAAAAAAGAAAAAAAAAGAAATGAACACAGTAACAAGCCTGCTAATGAAAGTGAGAATTTTTGTTTGGCTAATGCAAGCAAACAAGATTCTAACTCAGCAGGTACTTTTATCGAGAGAATGCATGGCAGTGATGGGATGCTGCCTATGCAACGACACGGGTATAGAAACAAGGAGTCACATCATGTGGTCGTGCCAATTTTCGGTTAGGTTCTGGAGGGGCCTTCTATCGAATTTTGGCATCGCAATGCCAACATGAACATCAATCAACTGAGCCTGGAAACTTTCTATGGTACAGGAATCAAAGAGAGAAATGACAAGCAGATACTCAGTATGGACGGCGGGGACATGGACATTATGGAGAGAAAGAAACAGAAGTCTCTTCACGGGCAAGAGCAAAACAGTGAAATTTTTTAATAAATGATACGGCATTGGATTTCCTTTTTTTGGAAGAACTATGTGTAATAGGAGAATTAATCAAGCGGGGGAGTATTGCTCGCTATTAGAGGCTATATTTTTATAGCTAGCTTTGTCGTACTTGAATAGAAAGAACTTTTGTACATAAACTTTTTTTAATCCTAATATATATTCATTGATGGCTACGCTGTCAACCATAAAAAACAAGCCTGCTAACGGTAACAGTAAGTCTAATATGCCAAGAGACTGCTAGCAACAACAAAAGGCTCTTAACAACAACAAAGGGGGCAGCTTGGCTCTGCTTCTCCTTGCATCCAACCATCTATTAGGCCTGAGTGAAATTAAAACAGTCAACAAAGCAACTTGGAACCTCTCCAATAAAAGCTGCTGCTGAAGGGAGGAATAATAAAAAGATAAAAAAAGATGTACACATACCAATTAAGTTAAATGCACACGCACGGGATTTTTTTCATATAAGGCACGTTGATCAGCACTCTAGTTCTCCATGGATCCAACCATCTTTTAGGCCTGAGAGAGATCAAAATAGTTAACAAAGAAACCTGGAGCCTCTACAATAAATCTCTGAGGGAGAAAATGTAGTAAAAAAGATACAAAAGAAAAAAAGATATGTAGTACCAAGATAAAATCAACTTTGAAAATCTGATCATATATGGGATGTTCATGAACAATATATACGGGATATTCTTGAACAATATCGGAGGACCCCATCTGTTTGACATGGGGGACAAAAAATGATGCATTTTAGTTTCATAATAGCAACAATCAACCCTACTGGGATTTGAAACAACACTTTCTACATAAAATAGTGTAAACTTCGACACAGAAAGGAAAAAATAATATATAATACCATTGGAAATGCAATCGGCCAATTTGGCTGATCCTCACTAGCCTGTCATCACAGGCAGACAAAAATTAACCATGGAGAAGATGGTTTCAAAGAAACAGAGTTAATTAAAGTAGAGAAATTGTAGAGAAAGCAATCACATCTGGTTTAAAAATGAAGTTGGTTAATATAAAAAATAATATGTACCTCAAAAATAATGCTCTTCATATACATCTGCAAACAGGGATATTATAAATATCTAAACCCAAACAAAAGAGTCAAGAAAATGGAAATTAATAACAAAGTATTGATATGGTAAAAAAAAAATAAGACACTTACAAGAGTTGCTTCTATCACAAAATAATCTTCAATATTGCGGAACCACATTTCTTTCATCTTATTAATTATATGCTTGAAACACTCCTCCTGCAAATTGGCATTATTTGCTTCATATTTTAGCACCCCAAGAATCATGATGAAGAGGCAGTAAAATTTAAATCAAAATAACAATTAAATAACTCAAAAACTTCCATCCATCACCAAGCTTTGTTCATTAGTACCACAATTACAAAAAAGGTCTGAATTCCTCCATAACCACATTTTTTTATTTATCTTTAAGAAGTTTAATAATAAAAACCTAAATGTCAACTAAAATAGTAAAATAACTACATTTCTTCACTAGTATCACTGGCTTGTCAGAAATGCCTTTTGCTTTCAAAACATATTACATAGATCTATTGAATTAATTGGTTCAAACATTATCTCATTGGCATCTTTTTGGTGCAAAACTAGTAATAATGATTCTTACTTTAAACTTATTTTAGTGTTGCCCAATGATATTTCTAATTTAAAGGTACATATAACACCTGCTACAGAGGAAGAGGACGAGGTAGATCTGGAAGAGGAGGGAGATTCAATCCCTATGCTTGGTCATTGAAGGATTCCAAATCCTTCTAGTTACATAGCTTTTAAATAATATTTCTTTTGGTATGTACTAGTGTTTTGGTACCACCCTCTGTGTGAAGATGTAATTGCTGTTAAACTTGTTTTTGGCTTATGAAGGTTCTTGTGGTCTAGTTTGCTGGTTTTGATAACTCTGTAATTGAAGGATTGTATGTACTGATACAAGTGATATGATATTATTTCAGTACCATCTCTTGTATGTTCTGGTTTCTATTTGAGATCAGTGGGCTTTTTACCCCACTTTTATATAAAAAAAATGATATATATATCTTTTCCATTCAGCTCTGTGCAGACAGGAATTAAGATGTTTGTAATTTGTAAACATGTACTAACGTGGACAATAACAACACATTGGTTTTTCATACACTTGACAATTATCCAATGAAAGCGAAATACCGCAATGTTTTATGTAAGCATTTGCATCAAGGAGTGACATGGGTGCTATCAATATTCTTTAATTTTACATTTTAATTTGTTAAACTTTAAAAAGTGAAGACAAGTGCATAAGCAAGTACCACTGCCAGTGTGTAATAATAGTTTTAAGTGTGTGAAATAATAGTAGCTGAAACAAGTACCACTGCAGTGTCGAATGGTTTGTCCAAGGGGAAATTAAAGATACAGGGGAAGGTGGTGTGAAACTCAATCAGCATTTTGTCAAAACCAGAAGTCCCCTGTAAATAATAACCGGTCAATCATTACAAACAAAGAAGCAGCATAAAAAGTGTACAATAGAGAAATAGAGAGCTGGCAAGCTTTCAAAAGAAGAGAGAGGGATACTTCTCTGCCGTGCTTCTCATCCAATAATTGTAAGTATGTGTAGCATTGATTAACCTGCTCGTACCACCAATGATCTTCAATACTTGCCTGCATCACAAAATATAATTTATGAATTATTGCGATAAGCTGAACAAAATTATGCACGAATTAAATTAATAGCTATCTATACCTTCAAAGAGAGACGAATCAGAGCAGGATCCAAATCATTAAATTGATTTGGTACAACAGCCTCATCACCAATCAAATCCTCGATACGACTGTCATGCTGCAAAAACATTAGAGGGCATACCATATACACATATCACTCTCTGCATGATAATCATTATAATAACGATGATGAATTGACAAGAAAATTAACTACCTTTATTTTTTGACATTTACATAGATAACAGTCAAACTCACGCTGCAACTTAATTTGATTGCAATTATACTTGTAATTCTGCCATGAATATTACGTTTTGCATAGTTAGTAAATAGTCAAAGAACTGTACCTAAAATAAAAACAAATACTATTAAAAATTATGGCACGGGTCAGTACCTTATCTCTCAAACCTTCAGCCCGAGACAGTTCATAGAACACCCTCTTCTCCAGTGGAGAACAAAACTCTCTTAATTGTGGCTATTGGAACCAAACGGTAACTTGAGAGAATTAGTATTTTAATTGTGATTTATTCTACCTACATCTATATATGTAAAAATGGACATAAATATGAGAGAAAACAACCTCAACAAGATCACGCTGTGCTAACTTTTCTTCGATATCAACAAGTGAAAAGAACTTATTTTTAAAACCCTGCATTCAACAAAAGTGCTGGCTTAGTATCTTCCTTTTTCCTTAACAGGATGATCCATGCAATTTGAATTTGCATCTATTGTCATTTATATAGTTTATGTACATCCATTTCTACATTCCTATATCAAAACTGAAAGTACCTTGCGAATCAGCGGATGAAAAACCCCCTCTGCGTAGCTTAGTAGATAATTATATAACTGTAAACATTGGTTTTGTTTTGAGAGAGGTAAGTCAATTATTAAGAATTGAAACGACTTTTTATATGAATCTGTATCAAAGAAGAGGTACAAACATCCACTACTTCAACAAAGTCATCATCATCAAGGTAGCAAAAAGGTGGACTTTTTAGGTCTATCTTTTTTCTAATTTCTTCAATGCTATCATAGTGCTGCGTGCACAACAAAAGGTGTTAAAATATCTAAGGAGCACCAAAATAAGTTGGTAAAGAAAATGTTCCTACCATGACATAAGGAATATTTTCATAAAGACATTTCACTGCACTGTGTACAGCATTCACTACGAAATGGTCTCTCTCAAACTTGTGTTGTTCCTGCGCACAAATTAAACAGCACATAATTAAAGAGAGGGAGGGAGGGAGACAACAAATACACCGCAATATGATATGCTTGATGTGTAACGATTGCCCGGTTGTGACAGATTTGCATCTACTGTTTTATCTGGAGGATACTATCGATAACATTGGGATACCATATAATGGCTGACACATCGGTACAACAAATATGGAGCAGCTCATGGGAGAGCGAAAAGAGAGGGGGGGGGGGGGCAGGTAAGGAGGGGACATGCTGGTAAATATATATGAGTTTGCCTTGCAGATAGAATTGCACAAGAAGGGGAGCTATTTTTTTTTTTAGATAAGTGGGATCAAGCCCACCGATTTCCTTCAACATAAACCATACAAAGTTTACTGGTACCATCTATCTGGGTACCCATACATCATTAATACAAAATCGAACCCATAAGGCAATACTATGCCTTAGAACCAACCCGTAAAAAAAAAAAAAAAAAAACCAACCTCACTTCTACTTAGCAAACTACCAACAAAATAAGCAACAACATAGCTAAACAATCTTACAAATAATTAGTTCAACTCAAAAATACCCAACACTCTATTAATACTACCAGTACTTCATAAAATTGCTTTTTCTTCCATTTCTTCACTCTCTAAACCAGGTAAAAGGATGTGCTCCCTGGCCAAACCCACAAGAAGGGGGGCAATGATTAAAACATTGCCGAGGTGTCTTAGAACCACGGTGGGAGGATATTAAGGGGTGGCATAAATGGATGCGGTAATATGAGGTGCAACTGCAGGAACATATATACCTATCCAGCTGATGAATGAAGGTGCTAGCAGGGTGATACATGAAGCAAGAAAACCGATACCGATGTACCGGTACCAAGAATCTCTGTGAGGGGCATGAAGTTGGTATTATGAAACGATCGATCATGTTTATTTAAGGAATTTTAACTTGGCAGAAACTGTGAACCAAGGTTTCACAAAAACAAAAGGGGGGGGGGGGGGGGGGGGCATAGAGAGAGAGAGAGACCACTAAGCATCTATTTGCATAGGGTTCAGGAGGAACATCTTTATTAAATTTAGAATTTTGCAAGACCACAGGAAGATAATCTTGAGATCTTTCTGTACACCTATCAGGCTGTGTTTAAATATTATTATCAGTAAGACAAAAATATCATCGATTAAGGTTAAAAGAGTTAAAAAAACAAAGTACAAATAATTATCGCATTGACCTGAAAGAGGCTGATGTTATTTTCCCGAATCTCAAATTTGAAGGAAAAATATTTTTGAATTTTTTCCTGCATTAGAAAAACATAAAATCTACATGAGAATGGACATTCAATAAATAGGCATAAATTTTCAATTGTTTCTCTTGTTTATGTAGGACATTTGATCCTTATTTTACAGAATGTTTGATCATATACATATCTATACTTTCTATGCTACATATTATATACTTGTTCATGTTTTTCAGCAATAGCGACCCTTGTTTACAGAAGGCTCATTTTCTTTTTTAACATGCCATGACCTGTAGTATATGGCTTGGCAAATTAGTCAGGAGCCTTATGAAAACTAAAGAAAACTTGAAATTTACCCAAAAAAAAAAAATTATTTCAAGTAAATGTAATATGATATGACTTTGTAGCAAATCCTTATATTTCATCTATGCCTGTACAGAATTCATACTTACACCAATATAATATGTGAATTACACTCTCAACTAAGATTGGACATTCCATGATAAAGTATGATTTTCATTCTTAATCTCATCCTCTGTTTTGAGTGCATGAGCATGACATATATTAAAATCACAGCGAACCAGGCAACTAACCAAAGTATATATTCTTTGTACAAGGAGCTGTCTTAGAAAATAGAAATAAGTACACAAAAATTTGCTATACTTTGTAAAATTTAAGAATATATTCTCTGTACCTTACATTTACAAAGAAATTTGCTCTCTTTACTAAATCTAAGTATCTATTCTTGGCATCATATATTCACACATAAATTTGCTCTTGTTCCTGAAGTATATCCATAGATGAAGACAAAATGCGAAAAAAAAGTTAAAGAATAAAAATTCAAAAATAAAAATACCAATTTGGCTTCTCTAAAAAGATACCAATTTGGACAGCAGGGGGCCTCTCCTGTGATGCATGAGGAGAAGGACAAAATATTATAAAAAAAACATGATTTATGGATTATAAATGCTTCTATTCTCTTAAAAGATGGGTTGCTTATTGAATTAAATAGGGCTAGTGTTATTTGATCAGTATGGTTAGAAAGGTCTTATGTTTTAAATATACTGATAGAACAAATTTCAAAGCTGTTGCCTCAAAAATTATTCCTTTAGCAAGTTTTGGTGTCAATCAAATAATGATAACTCATTATTTAAACTTACTTTGGTATTGCCACATGATACAAATTACTTTCAGCTGCAAATTCAGAATGGTACAGAGGAAGAGAAGATGTTCCACCTCCTTTCCTTACACTTGGTGAAGATCACCCTAATGAGAGATGATTTTATAGTTTGTACCTGTTTTAGCATTGATTTTGTTGTGTTGCACTTCGTATGATTTTTGAAAGACTTATATTTTAGTAGTCTCTGTAGTGGGATGTGGTCTGACTTTTGAGGTATGCTTGTGTAAGCTGTTAGTTTGGTTTGCTTATTGTAGATATAATAACTCATTCATAGAGGATTGGTACCATTTCAATACCGGCCTCTGTGTGCAACATTGATTTTCTAATGAAATCGCTATGTTAAAATTTTGAAGAATACAAAATAAAGGAAAATGGGAGACAATTATTAGACAAGATCGATCTGACAGTTCGGAGGCATGTAGGAAGGCATATAGATAGGGTCAAAATTGTAATTATAGTTACTAGCATTGTAAATACTTTTTCTTATACTAATGAAATTTTTGATGATAAATTCACTGGCCTTTTAAAAAAAGTTTTGACAGTTCGAGAAAAATAATATATTTAGAAAAGACCGTGGGCAAGACAGTTCAAGAAAATTTGACCATAAAATAGCTCTCAGAATCAATCCAGTGAACTCAGATTCTCTCATATGAAACAGGCCTATAACGATATGTTAATTTTTTCTTGTTAACTTGTTAATAATTTAAAGATAAGATTATGTAAAAGCATTATGTTTTTATGAGTCTATGTTTCGGAAATAACAATTCAACTAAATTACCCCAATATTGTTATAAATTGTTATGCTTAAATGGTCTGCGCATTGGGCATATTTTTTAGTGGTCTGGAAAAATGACAGACAAAAAATACTAGCATATGTTTTATTTGTCAAAGAAAAAACTAAAGATAAAGATAAAAAAGGAGGAGCAATTGTTTTCTGAAATAATAAATAAATTACCTTTTCTTCTTTATCATCCAACTCCATTGCAGAGTCGCTCTCACCGCTACCACTCCCATCGGATGGAGCAGAGAATGAGAGAAAATCCTCACCCTGCATCCAGAGAGGCTCTTGGATCAACCAAAATGAAAAGGAAAAAAATTGCGAAAATAGGAGATACAAAATTACAATTTTCAAATGGTAACCTCATCCGGAATTTGTTCTTGTTCTGTCAACATTAATAGCATATGCTCATCAACCATTTCAATCCACTTTTCACTTTTTGCTCTAAATCTTTGATGAAGCTATCCAAGAGTTTAACTCTCCTTCACAGTGAAAAAAGAAACCACAGAGCAATCACCTACAAAATATTTACATTTATTTCAAATGAAAGCAGTATTATTGGTTGTAAAGTGTAAATACGATTAGAAAAGGAATATACGCTAGAGATACAAAGAAATGAAGATGAAGGTTTAACGACATGGATTTACTACCTTTCTTCTACCACTAACAACAAACACCGCCTTGATTTTATTTTTAAGGATTTCAGATTTTATCAAACTATAAAAGAATGCAGTTGCAAAACCTATTGGAATGCTTATCTTTTTATTTTTGATATGAAATATTAATCGTCCGATGTATACTGAACAGTCATGATCTCTATGAAAATAATGGAATTGATGACATTTTACCAAATATAGAGGAATAATGAAATTGATGACATTTTACCAAATATAGAGGGGAGGATAAACCAATGCAATGGATGCAGATTCTATTTTGAGACTCCCATCTAAATCTGCCCGACTCTTTAGATTAGTAGTCTTAGTCTCCGCCAAAGTTCTGTAGCAACTCAAATTTAGAGTTTAGATCTGGACCGTCCGATCAGAATCAGAACAAATTCGATTCGACTTGGATTGGATTACACGGAAGTACGGAACCCTTGATTCATGCCATCTGACGGTCCGGATCTAAACATAAAATTTCAGTTACTGAAATGAATTCCAGCGCTCCGGCTCGTGGGGAGAGGAAATGATACGGACAACAGAGCCTGAACTCTGTGAAGTCTGACTTTTAATCGGTGGACAATTTTGCCCTGATGGCTTTTATTTACCTCATGTTTTCTAATTATGTCTCGCCTAATTAAAACTTTAAGCCTTTAATAAGGGATATATTCTTTTAGAGGTCACAAATTGTGCTCCATTAATATATTTTTAGAAAATTGTGTGGGGTTCAAAATTGGGATATAATGTAGAAAATTTATTTCTCATTTTTGTTTTTTAAAAAAAAATAGTTGAGCGGCTATGCATGATTTGTTATTTCAAAAATGAAAACTCCATCCTCAGCTTTCCTAAAAAAATAATATTTATTTATATTATAGTAATATCAATATAAAAATAATATGGTATATTATATTTTAAATTGTTTTTTAAATATAACTTGCTCTATGTCGATTATGTTTTTTTTTTTTGAGTAAAGGTTGGAGGTCCAGCCACCCAACTATTTAATACCTTTGTAATACAACAAAAGATTCTCCCCATCTGAGTTTCTAACCCATGACCTTCCATATAGAGACCATGTGTCTTTGCCACTAAATCAAAAGCTAGTTCTTCTATGTCGATTATGTTATATATTTTCAGTTATATCTTATCTTATTTATGCTTCTATGATATATTTTTATTAAATGCACCAAAATTTCTAGTTATTTATCCGATCACACAAAAAAAAAATGTATAGTTTATATTGTGCATGATTGATTAGTTATGAAATGAATATTGCAATTTGACTGCAATGAATTGGATTGATGATGGTATATCAGGAGTGAAAATGGAGCGAATAGTGGTAAAATCATATTTATATTATATTTTATTTTTTTCAGATATGGATACGTATCAGATATTAGATGAATATAGATACAAATATAGATCAAACTAGATATTTATTGAAAAATATTAAAAAACACTAAAGTTCATAATATATTATCTAATTATAATGATGAATAACATATTTTTTTTTATAATATATATAGATATATAGTATATATCTACTATTCGGATAAAGATAATTGAAATATAAAATCATATCAGTATGCATATCCGTACGGATATAAAATAATATCAGTATGCATACTCATTTAAATTAAATTTCATTTGACACCCCAATCCAGTTTATATAAACACCACACTTAGCTACAAAGCCCAGATCCAACCGAATCCAACCATTTATGCTTCCATCAAATCAGTCAAGCCGAAGCTACTTTTATTCTGCTCCAATTAGTCTTGCGTATGCCTCAATTAAACACTATGGGTCCTAGGTTGTTCTATGCTAGGGTAAATGAAATCCTTCTTTGCCTCAATTAAGCATAATGCAGTTCCAATAAAACCTGAGCAGGGTGATCTTAAACTCAACCAAGCGGCAGCTGACTCAGCTAAACAACAGATGATGCATGACCCTCAATCTGACTCGCAATGCAATTGAATAAAATCAACACAAATAAAATACCAAAAAGTCAATTGATTGTAGACAAAGCAGTAGGCAAAAGAGGAGTGTCTGTTCAACAATTCTTCATTCTTATTTAATAATTTAACTTCTATGATGTATGGCTAAATTTCACCTATATCCTTCCAAAACCTCAAAATGTCATGTATATCCCTCTCAGGTATATAGATCAGCTGATGGAAATCCAATACCAAAATCGGATTCGCACCAAAATTGGATTTTGGTATTGGATTTCCATCAGCTGATCCATATATCTGAGAGGGAATTCATATCAGCTAAGGTACCTCAAAATTTTGAGTTTGGATCCAAACCGTTCAATGTGCTTTGGGTGGTGAGAAATTTTCAGGTGGGTATCTAAAGTTCATATTGGACAAAGCAAAACTAAGCAAGACTTACCTACAACTGTTCTGCTAGTTTAGTCTGTGTAATGAGTTGTAGTGTTTATGATGTGGCGTCTTTCAATTGACGTAGATATTGCCCAGGAAAATTGTGCTCGTTAATAATTGTGAAAATCCAAAAATAAAATCATAATATTTCAAAAAAGTAGAGTGTAAATGAAATTCCAAAAGTGATATGCAAATAATCTGTAGCAATTTATTTATGTCTTACTACAAAACTTTCTCATTTCAAATTAATACACGATTATTTTTGGATGACATTTGGATGATTTTTGGATTTATTTTTTCGTGAACGTCTATATTTTAGCTTATAAATTGTTTTTGTGTGCACAATGATCCTCTGTAGCTTCTTTCTTAAAACTAAGTATCAAAGAAATTAGTGTGCTTGCGTTTTTTCTTTGATTTTTTTACTACTAAATGATCAACAACAATCACTGGTGCTAAATATGAAGGGGAAACTCGAATAAAATATATGGAAGAAATCAACTTGGCAATAGAAAAGATTTCGGCAACTAATTTCAGTAAAATTATGAAAGACCACTTTGAAGTGAGTTATGTCAACAGTTTTGTTTCCGGATAATAAAAATATGAAAGGTTACAGGAGATAAATTTGAACGCTATCATATACGTAGAACTCCAATGTAATTCTTCACGATCATTTAATTATTCCTAATTATCAAATTATTTTGTCATTAATTTTGAAATACTATACCAATTATTCACAACAAACCAACAAATAAAAGATAAAATAAATAAAGAAGGAAAAAAGAAAAAGAAAATCAATAAAGGAAACTGATTTCCGTACCATAAAATATCTCATCTTCATTATGAGAAATTCAATCTAACTAATAGATCATCAAAATTTATATCATTTCTCCTATGTTTAACCAACGCATCACACACCTTGGCAGCATCCACACCAAATCCTACACTGTGAACCCGTATATGATTCGCACCACTCAAAATACCCCCAGCAACAGTGGCAATTGTAGCAGGGTCTCTCTCTGCTGGGTCAAGTTTGGCACAAATCTCACCCAAAAAACTCTTCCTTCACTCTCAGGTATTTTCATGATTTCATCCGAGACTGGAATTAGTCTACTAAGTTCTTGGTCAATTGTCAATCTCTCAGCAAATGGTCGGATCGATTGTGCACCTATGTCTGACTATATCAGCACCTACTGAAATTAAGGACCTAACTTGTGAGACAGCATCCCTCACTTGTGGAAACTTTCCACCATTACTGAAACTGTGAGGGCTCAGATTCGCCGCTTGGCTCACCATTACTTAAGGACCTAAATTAAAGACTTCCCCCTAATTTATCCCAAGTACCAGAAAGCCCATTTTTGTAATTTGCACAAGAATGCCATGTAACGACCGTGTCATTTTCAACACATGACCTCAATAAATCAATCAGAGGGGCTAACACAAAAGGCCTTTCCCAGATTCTTTCATGCTGTACAGTTGAATTTTCTGAATTGACGCATAGATTGACATAGAAGAGAATGTCTAGGTCAATGGGCTTAGGCCCATACCTGATCCCACTGGCACGGCCCAACTTCTCAATTTGTTTTAACACTGAGAGAAGCTCGTGAGGGCCAAGCTTGGTGGTACCCTGATTGCTGTCGCGCGCCGGCATCGCCTCTTTACCGGACCACCGTTGCTGATTTTTGCCAGTTTACTGAGAAAATCGCTGCTGATTTTGGTTGAACTAAAATGGATTCGAATCTGGTGAGCCTCAAATCACTGACCATAACCCCTTTGGAAGAGAAGGAGAAAGACGAAGAGTTTCAAATTGAAAACAGCGATGAATTTGATGAAGAAGACGACGAAGAGGAAGAGGAAGTACAGCTAGGGTTTGTAGAGAAGCCGAGAAACCCTCGTTCGTTGCTCCGCCACTTATTCCCTAGCAAAGCTGGAGGCATTCCTGTAAATTCTTTCATTATTCAATTTTTACTGTGAAGTTCGTGTGATTGACATTGATAAATTTAATCTCAAATTTGGTGTTAATTATAGGCATGGCTGGATCCAGTGAACTTGCCATCAGAGAAATCTCGGACATGTGGATTTTGCGGAGAGCCTCTACAGTTTCTTCTTCAGGTAATTCAAAGTTAATATCATCTAAAAGTTTGAACTTTTGATCCTGTAGTATTTATACCACCACAGAATTGAAATTTATAGTATCTCGGTCTCCTAACATTTAATTGGCCTTGAGCATATTTTGAAATCGACCTTTGCTTTATTTATTATTTTTGTTTTTATTTTGGAGATAGGTTTATGCTTCTATCCAAGGCAAAGAGTCGACATTTCATCGAACGCTGTATGTATTCATGTGCCCTTCAATGACATGTCTTCTTAGAGATCAGCATGAACAGTGGAGATATAAACAAGGAACCCCTTCTAGAAGGTTTATTTTTGCTTTACTCTGTTCCTCAATTTATGGAAAATTTTCATGCTTTCCCCTACAAATTTTAAAATTTGGTATATACCACTGCAGAGTTAAAGAATTACCTCATAGTTTGGTTAATTTAAGTATCCTTGAAAAAAATTGTGAAGCAAATAGAATTGGGAGTGATAGAAGTAGAGTATTGTATTTGCTGATGGTTTGCAAGAGCATATTAGGTGTGTTATAAAAAAAAAATTGTATTTGTGGGTTTGCATGAAAATTTTCCACTTGTTATATATTTCATTTCTGTGATTAGTGCTCTAACATGTGAATTTACAGCGTGAAGGTTTTCAGATGTCAATTACCAAGATACAATCCCTATTACTCAGACGTGGCACCAAGATTAGACGGCACTGACAGGCTTTTGAGTAGTGGAGGTAAACCTATTATATACTTCTTCTTTTTTTTCGTAACTGGGTATGCTGTATCAGTCAGGCCTTTACTCATTGCTTCATTGGACTTTTGGCCCATTTTGTTGATTCTGAAATAAAAATGAATTAATTATTTTTCTTGAGATGATATATTTTTTATTGAATGTGTAGCGCCTCTGTGTTGTTGGTGTGGTACATGGAAAGGTGAAAAGCTGTGTGGTAGTTGCAAGAAAGCCCGGTACTGCTCTGAGAAGCATCAGGTACTTTAATACAGTATAATCCTAGTATCAGTTGTTGCTATAGCCTAAAACCTAATGCTACCGCAATTATCCTTTTTGTTATTTTTATTCTTTTTTTCTCCTCTGCCTTATCTCTTCTTTGCTTATTTTATTTTATCTTCTTGAGATTATGCATTGGAAATCAGGCCACAAGAGTGAATGCCACAAGCTTACTGCTTCTGATTCTCCGATTGTTAACAATGGGAACGTCATAGGAGATATCACGGTTTCAGAAATTGGTAAAGATTATGTAGTAATTATAATAAATCACTACAAAGAATAACCCTTTGGCATGGAGAACACAAATAACTTCAAAGCAAAACAAAAATAGGAAAAAGAAAAAACAAAGCAATGTAACTTGAGTCCCACTCTTTAATCTTTAATTTGCTATTCTTTTATTTAATTATTATCTTCTTCTTTTTCTTGTTTTAGGTTCAAGTAAAGCTACATGGCCAGAATACGAGATTGTCATGGAAGAAGAATGTGAATTTGAATTGGAGAAATCAGAGGGGAATAGTTCGTCAGTTGGTAACTCTGCAATTGTCACAAAATACAGTAAATCCGACGAGGCAATGCAATCTGTAATGGACCAATTTGAGGTCCTATTTCTTTCTCTAGCAATTTCAATTTGGAAGAGTACCTTGTATTCCCTTGTGGTTTCTTAAAATGTTCAATGGACCTCCTAAGCACCTAAACAATTATTAAGTAAATTACAATTTTCTAGGATTGCTGATTTCTCAATATATTCAAATTTATGGAGAGATAGTATTGGCATTTAAATAGAAATTCGACAGATTGTTGTTTTAATGGTATCTTTTCTAGGAATTTTTTTTTCTTGTGTGCTCAATAAAATCAGGTAGTTCTCATTTTCTTCAAAGCAAGTACAAGGATATCTCCTCTGAAATTTTACTTCTTTAAGAAGAAAAAACTTTGAATTTCGTCATTCATTGTAGAAAAGAATGCTGCAGGGATGTTGTAACAAATATATATATATATAGAGAGAGAGAGAGATGGGCTATGGTGCATTGCAATGCATGAACCCCCTTATGCATTGCACTATAATCACAGATTTAAAGTCCAAACGACCGATCCGAACCGTTAGATGTTTAATCCATATTGAAATGTGCTTGGAGACCAAATTTTACATTTTTTGGAATTTTTTTACTATTTATTAAGCATTTTTTAAAATTGCTGTTTTGCTGTGAACAGTAAAAAACAGTAAAATTTTCTGGACCATCAGATCAGCGACTTTCAAAATTGCTTAATAAATAGTAAAAAAATTCCAAAAAATGTAAAATTTGGTCTCCAAGCACATTTCAATATGGATTAAACATCTAACGGTTCGGATCGGTCGTTTGGACTTTAAATCCATGATTTATAGTGCAATGCATAAGAGGGTTCATGCATTGCAATGCACCATAGCCCCTCTCTCTCTCTCTCTCTATATATATATATATATATTTTGGTTTAAAGGGATTGTACAGGGTGTAATTACAGTTTTTGTTAAGAGTTGTATTATTTATTGGACTGTTGTTGTTTTTTTGCCTTTTCAATTTTGTCTATAGGCTGATGCCGATAAGAATAGTTGGGCATCATTCCAAGAGCGCATTTCTAGAGCTCCTGAGCAAGTTTTAAGGTATAATAATAATGTACTTAGTTTTTCTGTGGTAATTTTCACCGTACAACTCCAAAATCTGAAAATATTCTAATTCTCTATGAAAAATCAGAAACATCCTGTAAATCCAAAGTAAATATCTGAAGTAGCCCCACATATTAATTTATTTTGTTATTTTGGTGAGTGAAAGAAGTTATATGTTATAATTCTCATGAATTGTAGATGAAATCCTTTGTTCTTATTATTACTTATCTCTTGTTGAATCTATGGAAGCATTTGTTGAATCTATGGAAGCACCTATTTAATTTTTTTTTTTTTTTGAAATTACCATTTATAGGTATTGCAGGGATGTAATGGCAAAACCATTGTGGCCTTTTTCTAGTGGCCGACCCTCTAAGGCTGACGTTCCTCCTTGTGCCTATTGCAAGGGCCCACTATCTTATGAATTCCAGGTTTGCATCAACTATTTTTGAGACATTTTACATAGAAGACCTGTTAAATTTTTTAGGTTGGGGGATTTTTACAACTTCAAAATGATTCACATTTTATAATGTTTTCATTGAACTTTGCAAAAATGACTTCGGATTGCTTTACAGTTTTGGGCCAGTTTCAGTACTAAACTTCGATTTTGCATAATATTTCCTGATTTCCTTTTGTATTAAAGAATATAATATTTCTTGCAGATAATGCCTCAGTTGCTATATTATTTTGATGTGAAGAATGACACAAGCTCTCTTGATTGGGAAACAATCGCAGTATACACATGCTCAGCATCATGTGAATCAAGCGTAAGCTACAAAGAGGAATTTGCTTGGGTTCAGTTATATCCTTCCACTTCATGAAATGCCTAGGCACCTAGTTTTGTAACAGTCCCTTTGTTTGTTTAGGGCCTGTTCGGCGTAAACCCAAATGTTACTGTTTACGTGAGAAAAAGAAAATTCACTCAGACTGGATTTCGAGTTTTAGTGATGATTTATTGGTACCAATCGACTTTGCCTCTTCCTAAAAAGTTTTTTGCCCCTCTCTGGATGTTTGATTTGTAATTTGAGTTAAATTTAGTGTTAAAATCAAATAAATTTCTTGAATTATGATTAGTAATATTAATTATAAGTTATAGGATTAGAAATTATAAGTCAGTGTATTGGAAAATACAAGTCAAAATATTATTTTTTTATTGAATACCCAATTAGTTAATGGGTTTAAATCTGATAAGTTATTTAAACCCGATTCGATATTTTTTTGCCCTCCTGACGAAAATTCTGGGTCCGTCCTTGTTCTAAATAACTAGTAATAGTTGTGCTATAGTTTTTTCGGATCTTAAAAACGATGATGCGATAATCGCTATTTAGAACATTGTTTTTAGATGGTCATGATTTACATGGGTTATAGGATTATCATATACAATTTAGTGACCAACTTAAAAAAGGACTGTTTCATTATTCCATTTTTCTCCAAATCATGATAAAGTACTATGGAAGAGGTAGGAAAATTAATGGGCTTCTAAGTTATATCCTTTAAAAATCCACTACACGAAGTAGCATCCGAAAATACTGTTAATTATGAATCTCAATTTCTCAAAGTTGTCTGATCAACTTTTTTAGTAACTTAAAAAATAATTGAAGTTGGCAATTTAAATGGTTAGATTCTCAATTACAAATAGACAGACAGAGCCTATTTCCTGAAAGATATAAACATCCTTAGGTTATCAATCGTAAACTGTTGTTCGACTTGTAGTAGTGTCCCTATATGGCAAGATAATAGGGCATTTACAACCCTAATACAACACTCCAATTGAAGATGTTTGAAGCACTCTAGTTGTGTCCCTATATAACAAGATAATAGTGCATTTATGATCCTAATACAACACTCCAATGGAATGTGTTTGGAGCACCCTAATAGTGTCGCTATATGGCAAGATAAAAGTGCATTTACATTTCTAATACAACACTTCAATTGAAGGTCTTTGGAAAACTCTAGTAGTGTCTCTATATGGCAAGATAATTGAGCATTTGCAACCCTAATACAACACTCCAATTGAATGTGTTTGGAGCACTATAGTCTCCAGATTGACAAGATAATAGTCTCCAGATTGCAAGATAATAGAGCGTTTACAACTTTAATACAACACTCCAATTGAAGGTGTTTAGGGCACTCTACTAGTGTCCCTATATGACAAGATAATAGAGCATTTACAACTTTAATAGAACACTCCAATTGAAGGTGTTTGGAGCACTCTAATAGTGTCCTTATAGGGCAAGATAATATGGCATTTACAACCCTAATACAAAACTCCAATTAAAGGTCTTTGGAAAACTCTAGTAGTGTCTCTATATGGCAAGATAATTGGGTATTTACAACCATATATAACACTCAAATTTAATGTGTTTGGAGCACTATAGTATTGTCTCCAGATTGCAAGATAATATGGCATTTACAACCCTAATACAACACTCCAATTGAATGTGTTTGGACCACTATAGTATTGTCTCCAGATTGCAAGATAATATGGCATTTACAACTTTAATATAACACTCCAATTGAAGGTGTTTAGGACACTCTAGTAGTGTCCCTTTATGGCAAGATAATAGGGTATTTACAAGCCTAATACAACACTCAAATTGAAGGTGTTTGGAGAACTTTAATATTGTTTGTATATAGGGTATTGTTTTTTTTATCATCAATCCTATATTCCTTCTAGTTCATCATGAGATGAACTTTGTATCATATAGGCTCTCCATTCTTGTCATTTTAGAAGCATAAAGTAAAGAAAATAGAATGTAACATTAAAAATGCAAAAGAAAGAACAAACAGTAAAGGAAAATAGCAAATTCCATCTAAGAAGAAGCTTTATTCATCATGAAATTTGTACATAACTCAGCCCCTTAGGGCCTTCCACCATTTTAGGTATTAATTACCTATTTGCTTGCTGCTACAAAGAAGAAAGAAGAAAATTGGCTTTCTAACTTGGCTAAACTATGGGTTTCTTGGGATTTTGCTAGAGTACAACTTCTCAGCAGAGATTTGGGTCTGTAAAACTTGTTTTGATCTTAGCTAGGGGTGCTTTATTATAGGAGATTCAGACTCGAGGTTAACCCTAATTATACAAACACTCCACATGCTTATATGGCTTCCTAATCCTTTTCTTTTTAATTCAGCAAACTCCTACTGTCCTACACTTTCAATTTATTAAAAAAAATTCTGATGAATTAAATTCATTAAAATATATATGTCGTAAGGGTGTGGTCCCAATAAGGATGATAGCATCAAGACGTTGATATTTATAGTATTCTGGCATTTATAAATTTGTTAATTAACCCAAAATCCCAAATACAATGCACATTGTCGCTTCTTCTATTCAGTGAAAGCAAAAGATCTCTAATAAAGAGGTCTATTATATCCATTAAAAAGGGAAAAGAGAAGCATAACAAAATTGATTCTCGAGTCATGCCTCAAACCCAAGAAAATAACTCCTGAAAATTGAAGCACTAAAAAGGAAACAAAAACAATTAAAATACATACATGCAGAAGAAAACTCTATGATCAGAGTACACCTTAGCACGTGATCACGATCCATCGTTTGCTCTTAATCGACCGTCAAATTTCTCTCCAGACAATAGCGATGATAGATGTTCACCTCATCTCCAATTCTCAAGAACTGGAGATGTCCCCGCACCTATCTTCTTCCTAGCATAATTGTATTAGTGCCTCCGTTCCGTCCGTTCCGGTATCAAATTTCCGCTAATTATTTGGCACATGCCGTTATTTTTTAGTTCCCTCCTAATGCTACTTTTGTTGCACCGGTATTGAAGTGGAATTGCGTTTGAAAATTTCTCCAGTTCAGTTGAAAAATGGAGAGGAGTCGAACATTAGTTAATACCTCTTTTCCCCTCTTTAAAAGCACATGACCCACTGGTTAGTGACTAAATAAATTACCCCAACAATACACATATATGACACCACATATTACTCCCTCACTTCTCAGTTAATCTCGAGTTCCTCAATCATCCTAGCCAGATTCAACGGCTAAAAACGGTCTTGGAATTTTGTTAGCAACCACCATTTTACTGAATTATCCCTTATGTTAGTACATACTACTAAACGACCCCTGATTCCGAAATCAGAAAGGCTTCGGAAGGCAAGTGAACAAGTCTGGCTGGAAAACAGGGTCCCGGCAAAACTCTGTAGGAGACACTGGTCCGAACCCGTTAATGGCATTCTCGTTATTGAAACCCATTCCAAGGGCATTCTCCCAGTCTCCCCAGTAATTGCTCGACTGACTGTCGACCTCCTTCTCGCACGTGAATTCAGGTGAGAGCACGTGCTCTGAGCAACTGGAGTCTCCGTTAGTGAACGAGTTCAGCCGCACAGAGTTGGATGTGTCGAAATATAGCATGTTGTTGGTAAGAGGCAGGGTCATTTGTGGAGGCGAGTGGGTCACGTGCCAGATCTCGCCCAGTTCGAAGTCCACCTCCTCTTTCTTGAGTGCGGTTTGGATCAGGTTAGGAGTCACATTCGAGTTCGTGCTGAAGTTCGCTCTCGGACGCTTCGATCCAACCGGTTTGCGCTCCTCCTCCTCCGCGGGTTGCTTCTCGATCACGCCTTTCTTGTTGTAGATACGACAAAGAACCCAGTCATCGAGCTGTAACGTGAAATTATATCAAGACATTAGATACTTGATCGACGGATCTGATTGAAGTATATTATAGCGATAACACGAGTTTTGTTTGTATTAGTTAAAACATGTGGCGTCGCTATCTTGGCTTTTGTGAGGCGATAAGTACGAAGTGTGGGGCCCAAAGAACATTTTATATTCAATTCTGCTTCAGAGTTCAGACGTAGGAATGAAAAGGACAAATTAACTTTGTAAATATTTTATCTTGTGCATAGACTTTACACATTTGATGTAAGCCATTGAAATGAATTTGGGGGCTTGACGCCTTGACAAGTGGCATACACCAACTTTGTGCGACAAGTGGTTGGTGCGTAAATTCTTGTGAACCATGTACAACCAGTAATTATATTACATCCCGTCAACGAGAATCGCGGTTCAATTTATTTTACACAAAAAATATATCAGATTTTTGTTTGGATTATGAAAAATTACGAACCCTGAGGCTGTTGTTCTTCTTACGAGCTGATCGATCCACGTCAGCAAGCCGGTACTCGTGCATAATCCAGTTGGTTTTCACTCCCTTGGGTGGTTTTCCGGCGTAAAACACAAGCGCCTTCTTTATGGCAACCGGTTTCGGCGAACCGACCGGTTTATCAGCCCCGGTCGCCTTCCAGTAACCCGAACCGGCAGCTCGGTTCGGCCTACACCCGTTCGGATACTTCCTGTCCCGTGGTGAGAAGAAGTACCACTCTTTTTCCCCGTACATCGCCATGCCTGGAAAAATAAAACAGTAGAAATAAAAAATGAGTTAATCATGAACCATTAGATCTCGATCTAACGATCCAATTAAAAGAAACGGAGATCAGCTGAAACGCGCTGTAAGCACTAACCAGGGAGTTCCCAGGGATTGTATCTGTAAAGATCGATTTCAGCTATGATTGGGGCATTAATATTCTGGCCAGAACAGCGGCGGCACAGGTAGTGCATCACGAGCTCTTCGTCCGTGGGATGGAAGCGGAAGCCAGGAGGCAAGTTTAAATCTCCGCCGTTCATTTTCTCAGCTTGGTTAAAATTCCTACAGAACGAACAAAATTGATCGCTTCCAAATTTCTCAAAAGCAGGGAATGCATCTTTTTATAGGCCGAGCAAGGGAACGCATTTAATGATTTCTGAAGTTCATCAAATTTTCAAAACAATTAGTTTATTCAGAGGTCCATCTCATTATGAGTCGGATGCTCTTATAAAATGTTGAACGATTCACAAGTGGAAGGTTTTTCTAGACCATTCTGTTTGGAATCTTGCATGCTTTCTCATGATATTCTATGGCCTCTAGTTTGCGCTCTCTTGAAGGGCTTCATTTGATAAATTCATGTGATATCAAATTATCAATCGCACATAAGCACATATAAAACAACTAGGGGTGAAAACGGAGCGGATACGGAGAGTGGTAAAATCATATCTATATTCTCTTTTAATTTTTCTGATATAGATATAAATTAAATATTACATAGATACGCATCAGATTGTATATTTATTATAAAAAAATATTAAAATATTAAAGTTCATAATATTTATCAAATTATAATAATGAATAACATAATTTGTTCATAGTTAA
The DNA here is from genome assembly GCF_964058835.1 of Carex rostrata. Lineage (NCBI taxonomy): Eukaryota > Viridiplantae > Streptophyta > Magnoliopsida > Poales > Cyperaceae > Carex > Carex rostrata. Next base: position 4,632,515 of record NC_135937.1, read on the forward strand.
TATATATTAAACTAAATTGTATATATCTACTATTTAGATACAAATAATTAAAACGTAAAATTATATCGATTCATATCCACACATATATTCAGATATCATATATCCACATCTAATTTTTTGAATACGGATCGAATATTATCCACACCGTTTTAACCCTTAAAAATAACACACATATTAAGATGGTTTGAAAATTACTATTTTTATTAAAAGTTTGCACCATTAAAAAACAACTATTTTCAAAACCATCTTAATAAATAGTAAAAAAAATTCAAAAAATTTAAAATTTGGTCTCCAAGCACATTTTAATATAGATTAAACATCTAATGGTTTGGATCGGCTATTTTGAATTTTGAAACTAGAGATATGAGCGCAAATTAAAACACCCCTATTAATTCACGAAGTAGTGTGTGTGTATATTTTACTATGGAAAAAACATCTAATGGAAAGTGGATTTAACACTTATTTCAAAAAAAGTACCACATACGTACACTTCATAATGTAGAAACAATATCACCCTTGCCAGCTTACCTTAAGCAGACCTAAACTTTTGAACACACAAATGTTCTTACTAATGTCAAATGTGTTATATATATCTGAAGGCAATCGATCAAACATATATGTACATGCAAGCATGGTTTTACGAACTGTTATTTGTTCCATAAATTTTGTCAAGTTCTATGTAGAAAATAATTGATTTCTTCGTAATAGAAATGAAAAACCAAAATTTATATTAATCTTTGTTTTAGAAAGTACTGGCTGCTTCAAATTACATAAAAACTATTCATAAAATATTTTAGCAGATACTTCATTGTGAAAAAAAGTACCAAAATATATACATTTCTAATTTGCGTTCTAATAATTAAAGTTCAATCCAATTTAATAACCAACATACTTCCCTACCCTAGCTACATACTAATTAGATTCATTAATTAGAATTAACTATTGTACATATATTTGTATTTCAGTTGAAATATAGATGGTTTAATTTATATTTTTTTATCATGTCTTAGCAGTCGATTCAAGCAACTCAACGCGTCCCATAATCTAAATCTTTTTAGGATGCTATAATTTAGGGTAAATTTCGCTCTAGGTCACTAAACTTTGTTATTTGTCACGAATTGGTCACTCAAGTTTGATTTGTCCCTTTTGAGTCACTCAACTTTGTTATTTGTCCCAATCAAGTCCCTTTATTTTTTACATCCAAAATTTTAACGAAATATGCTAATTCCGTTAATATTTTGGATAGAATATGCTAATTCCGTTAATATTTTGGAGGGAATGAGTATATTCCGTTAAATTTTTGGATGGAAAAGTATAGAGGGACTTGATTGGGACAAATAACAAAGTTGAGTGACTCAAAAGGGACAAATCAAACTTGAGTGACCAATTCGTGACAAATAACAAAGTTTAGTGACCTCCAGCGAAATTTACCCTATAATTTATTATTTTATTAGATATTTGAAAATACCCTATTTGATATGAATAATAATTTTATTTTGTATTGTTTTAGTATCCTACATATTATAATAATACGTACAATTGAGTAGCTTGGATCGAAATCATGCTCTAATATCAACAATATCAAATTGAGGAATTTTTTCTAAAAATAAAGTGGCTGCAATCATCAGTTTCACTAGTACGAAGTACAAGGACTAGGTGGGTAAGTCGAGTAAAGCTAAGGTGTGATGTGCTCACCAAGAGGGTTTGGTGAGCATAACTCCAAAAGTATATCGGATCGACTTCAAATATAGAATCCAAACCGTTGAGATCCATATACTTCATGAGTGATGCATGTGCACGCAAAATTTTGAAAGTTTCGAGTTTATTTGCTACAAGGTCAAGCGGTCAAAGGAATGAACATTTTATAAGTTAATTTATAAGTTGTTTTATATAATCAACTTTTATCATTTCTTTGACCTCTTGACCTTGTAGTAAATAAACTCAAAACTTTCAAAATTTTGCATGTACATGCATCACTCATGAAGTACATGGATTTCAACGGTTTGGATTCGGCATTTGAAGTTAATTCGATATACTTTTGAAGTTGTGCTCACCAAACTCTCTTGGTGAGCACATCACACCCTAGCTTTACTCGGGTAAGTCTAGTTTTGAAAAACCCTTACATCTAAAGTCTAAACTCAATAAAACAAAAAAATGACAAACAACCACGCACATCATCATAGTGTCATAAAATCAACTAACAACATAAATAGCATACATACTGAAGATTGACCACCGTGCACATTTTGTTAATAATTTCAAATCATATCTTCTCCGGACAAAAGCAGACTTGTTCCATGCCTTCTTCCACTCGAATCTCCAATTCTAGCTGCAAAAATAAATCTAAAAACATTTAGGAGGTACGTACGATAGATTAATGTAACTTAAAATAAGAATTATTTTGCTTAAGATTGCAGCAAAAAAAGAAGCCAACCTTATGAATGAAATTAAGTCATCGTTAACGTTGTCTCATTATTATTGTATTGTGTTACAATAAAACTTAAAGTACTATATATAATATGAAAATAATGAAATTTCTTAAAATTATCCTCAAATATCAATTTATTTCTTTTGTACCAACCATAAAAGTTTCTTAATTTTCTAAGGTATAGATAACCTCCAAATAATATAAAATAGTAAAATACACTACTATTAATACCACCAATATTTTCAGCCAATTATAATAAGATTTAACTGTAAATAAACCTGTATGGTAATTTGAAGACTTTTCAATAATCATGCTTAGCTATCTTCAAACCTCGAGTGTCGAAAAATACTAGCCAACCATTTCTTTTTTTTCTTCTCTTTTTTGCTGAGAAAAATGCTATCCAACTTATACAAGCATCATTTCATATTTTCATGCCACAATTCAACACATAAAATCACGCCGGAAAGGATCTAGAGAAGAATCGGCGACAAGCGTGCCAGAGAGGTGCATCTAGTTTTGAACCAGCGGTTTTCAACGGGAAAAGATTCTCTGCTGATTCTGATATTTTACATATTTTGCATTGTTTATTAATGTCCTTTTGTCAATGGTCTGGGTCGGGCCCCGCTTGGTGGGGACCATTGTGACGTGGTAGGCTCTTCATAGACGCGGCGAGCCAGCGACGAAGGATTTTCAACCTATTTTTATAACAATATTTAGGGTATTTAATTGTTGAGAGCCTGAGAGGAGCTCGTTGACAATGATATTTGCGTCCTGTTTTAATTAAATATAATTCTTGCCAGCTGTATTCAGCTTTAATTATTATAATAATATGAATCTAATCAGTCCAAAGTCTATGGCCTTATTTTAGTGCGGCGTGTCGAGGCCTGCCAAATAATTGAGGAACATCTGACGTTTTCTGAAACAAGCGTTTTTTTTTATTAAAATGGTTGAAACTTTAGTTCTTTACTCATACATCTGACGCACAGTAATAAAAAGAGTGTTTTCTTTCTATTCAATATAGAAAGATCGAATTCATTTAGTTCGATCTATTGATTTTTTTTCTAAAACTGCGCATAGAGAGAAATAAATTAATTTATGAATTGTGAACAGTGATTGCGATCTATAAAGATATTGATTTTTTGCGGCACAAAATTATATGTAATCATTGATTTTCTACGGATACAGAAGATTTTGTGCCGCAGAAAATCAATTATTTTATGGATCGGACTCAATGAGTCCGATCCATAATTTTTTTTTGTTTTGCAAATTTTTTGTGCAGTTTTAAAAAAAAAATCAATGAATCAGACTCATTAAGTCCGATCTTACTATATTTTATAGAAACGAGACACATTTTCTATTTGTATGTCCGGATTTTATAATTTATATGGATGCCAAATTTCCCATACACCTCCTTTCTTTTAAATTTTTAATTAATTAATTATTTGAGGTGCATAATTTTTCGTGCGAGCTGACGGGGATCAGGAAAGGCTATTTTTTTTCCTCCAATTATGTAGCTATCGTTTGAATGGTGTTATCCTTCTCATGTTTTTATAATGTTGTTATTTCATAGTTTCAAACCGAATATCTATGTAATTAAGTTACCTGATAACTCTGTATTTGTGAAATAATGGTTCTAGAATAGGATTATATTTTATTAAATAAAATTCAGAAATTTGAAACTCAAATAGACAAATAGTCATAAAATTATGTTGTTGGTCAATAGTCAAAGCAACATTTTATGACCCACTCACAAATCTTGAATAATTTTATTGGCTGAAAGAGGGTAATATAAAACGTACTTGAAGCAAAAGTATTTAATTTCATTGAAGCACTGCTCGGTTGTTGTACCAAATAAGTTTAAGGACGGGCTTTGATTGGTGAGTATTTGTTATATTGTCTTCTATGTATTCTTTAACGAATTACAAAATAAATTTGTACTGAATTACAAAAAATGATGTATTTATCAAAGGGCACCTAATACAAAGTATAATATAAAATGAATTGATTTGTATTGACAGAAATGGTAGAGTACACAGATTACATGACTACATAATGTTATAATTTTTTAGAGTCCGTCTAGTATAATATTAATGTCATTTTAAGTCTATATAACACAAATTTCAAATTTTATCAATCGACTTTAAACGGTGAATCCAAACTGTTTAAACCGATCTACTTCATTAGTTGTGCGTTTACATGCAAATTTATAAAATTTTGAATTTATTTAGTATCAAATCAAGCGGTCAAATGAGTGAATTTTTAAGTTAATTTTAATACATTTATTTTTTAATATTTTTACTGCTTGATTTGATACTAAAATAACTTGAAAATATGAAAATTTTGTATGTAAACGCACCACTCATAAAGTAAATTGGTTTGACCGGTTTGAATTAATCGTTTGAAGTCTATTCAATCAATTTGAAATTAGTTTCATATGATACCAATGTCATACTAGCCAGACTCACTTTTCTAATTGCAATACATTCATTGTTAATTAAATCTGTATTGTACTAGCTGTGTTACCTAAATTACATAGCAGCTGTGTTTTCTAAATTACAGAGTTTTACTGTAAAATGCGGATTCTCAGAGATTTGTTATTGGGTCGGGTTATCTTGGTTATCATCAATAGCATCCATGTGGTAGAAGTAGAATAAGAAGAGACTAGAGAGGCAAACAATTAAAAAACAAAGTAAAAAGAAAATTTGATCCCATCTTTTAATTTACCAGAAAGTTACAAAGAATTAATTTCGTTGTCCATTTGTGAGATAATCATTGGTTTGCTGATTTTTTTTTTATATAGACTTATATCTCCCCCCAGCCTAACCCCAACCCAACTAAAAAAAGGCCCCTTAATCCCTTATTCATTACTGTGCCACGCAACTAGCTAGAAAGAAACGTTTTATGTATATTTGCTATAAAAAAAGTATAATTGTAACCTAATCTTTTATAAAATAAATTAAAGTTTGAAGTGGTTTTGCCCATACATCCCCCCCATGTTAGTTTATGACTTTTTGTGCAATTCTTCAGTTGAGCTGACTGGGATTGCTATTTTCCCTCTATTCATCTAGCTATCAGACTAAAGTGTACTCTTTTATATTTAATTGTGTTGCTATTCTGAACTATCAAACCCAATATATATATATATATATATATATATATATATATATATATATATATTGGTTACCTGATACCTATGATTCTAGAAAAGAGTAACGAGACATGTTTTTATAAAGCATTCTAGAATGGTATATATTTTGGTATTATACTTGAATGGTTGAGGTAATAGGACATGATCCACGTACTACTGGTCTCTTTCCTCTTTTTTGAGAACTCCCCCCCTAATAGAATTAGAGCTATCCCGGTTAAGCCCAGCAACCAGTTTTTAGCAAATGAAGATACAATCTAAGGTTTTTGGACAGATTCTAATGGTTTTATTTTTATTTTTTATTTACGAAACATATCCAATGGACAAGAAGTGAGATAAACAAATTGATCTAAACAATGGCAAATTGTGCAACTGGCAAATATATACTTTTGTTTAAATTTTAGTTGTAGCTAAACTCTTACAAAATGTTGACCCTTGATTTTTGGTAGGTGATGCCATATGCACAAAGATTGCCTGTGCATTTCCTTACTACCATAAGAGTAATTGTTCCATCAATTACAAGCAATTGATTTATAAATACACACACACACATTTCAAGCAATTGAGTCCATTCTTCTACTGATTTATCTGCACAAGATAAAATTGAGAAAAGTGTCAGCAATTAGAGGGTCTTATTTTTTGTTTTTCTAGAATGAGAGGGTTTTGTTAGAGAAAAGAAAAAAGAATGCAAACTAAGCTGAAACCACTCCCTAAGACCCTAACACAGTTCATCATTGCATTAGTTAGCAATTCTTCCCATTAGTTCATGCCCCATAAAGAAGGCATGATACAAAAATCGGGTCCCAGAGAACCTAGCCTCTGCAGTGCCCGAAGAGGCCTAGGAAAGCGTGACGAAACTTCTATCAATGACGCGTCTTAAGAGGACCTGCTTATCACGAGAGAATTGCTTTCTTGTGGCTAAACATGTCGAATGAAAATTTGCCATGATAAGCACCGGTTCCACTCTCTCCGACTCCACCAAATGGCAAGTGCACGTTCGTAAACTGCGTATATCAAGTTCAAGATTTGAATGCACTTTTTGAACTTTTGATAATGAACCGGTCATAATTATCCAAGGCACTTCATGTCTTCTTTTTTTATGTTGGTGCTAGTAATATTTTTATGTACTAAGCAGTGAAGTTCTTGGTCCATTATTTCAAAATGTTTGCGAGCATATTGAATATTTGAATCAGCAAACTTCATTACCGTAACAAGTTCAATTAGATTCGGTCTGATGACCAGTCTTTTGTTTGAATTTTCACCAAAAAGAAAAAAAAAAAAAAGCCTTTTGTTTGATTGAGGCTTTAATGCAGGAACAAAGCTTTATAAGGCCTGATATCAAGCTGATCCGTAACACAGGCCTAAAATTTCTAAACAGACTAATAGATTAAGAAAAATATAATTTCCTGAAAAGAGATAATTAAGAAGACCCTTGACTTGAGATCAAAATAGATAGCAGAAACGCTTTCTACTAATATGCCTTTTTTTTTCTTCCTAAAATGGTATTTATTTTCGGTTTCAAGTAGTGCTCAACATTTTTCTTAATCAGTTACTCATTTTTTTTCACTTTTTTTATAGTTTTGGTAGTGTCTCTGGTGTTATATATATATATATATATATATATATATATATATATGCTCTCGCTAGCACTTACATAAATAAGAAATACAAAAGCAGTTGAATTTCATGAGCAAAGTTATCGTGTTTTGTGCTTATAAAGAGAGTTTGGTGAGCGCAACTCCACAAATCTATCAGATTGGCTTCAATTGACAAATTTGAACCATTGAAACCCACCTACCTCATGAGTGATGCGTGTAAATGCAAAATTTTGAATGTTTTGAATCCATTTACACCATGTTTGGATGGAGAGTAGAGGAAGGAAGGAGAGCTGAAAAATAGAAGAGAATAGAAAGGAAAATTACCATATTTAACTTTTTTGTGTTTTGATAATTAACGAGAGAAAATAAATTTAACTTTCATTTTCGTCTTATTTCTTGTTTGGTTGATTAAAATTTAGAAGATTAATGAGAAATTTGGTAACTGTTGTAGGATTGTGACAAAAAACTTGTATGAGAATTATATAGCTAAGATATAGGTTGGTCATTTGTGTTATTTTTTCTAAATATATTTGCAACAAAAAAAAATTTACATCTATTATATCTCAAATTCGGAGAGAAACCGATTCTATTAATTATAATGATACAAGGTAAACCTTTCATCTTATGTATCATTTACCTCCGACATAATTTTGTCAACCAAACACGATTCAATAGAAAGTTTTATTTTATTTCCATTCCCTCCCTTCCTCTACTCTCCATCCAAACAAGGTGTTAGTACAAAGTCAAGCGGTAAAAAAATGAACCTTTTATTAGTCATTTTATAAGTTATTTTATGAATTCATTGTTCATCATTCTGTTTACTAATTGACTATGTACTAAATGAATTCGAAACATTCAAAATTTCGCATGTACACACATCACTCATGAAAGAGATAGATTTCAACTGTTTGGATTCATCATTTGAAACAAATTTGATAGATTTTTGCAATTGTACTCGCCAAATTTAATTGGTGAGCACAACATAAGCTAGCTTTGCTTGAATTTCCTAACCTGGAAAGAGAAACTGAGTAAAAATGATTACAGATGCTTTTCATCTCTCTCCCCTCCATAAACAATATTTTCAGGAATATTTCGCTCATCTAGCAACTCTGTTAAACGCCTGAATGACTAAATGTGGTGATTGAATGTAATGGCATTAGGACTCGTTTGATAAACTTTTTAGTGTCTGATCAATTAAATTTGAAAGTACTTGAAGATAAAAAAAAAATTGGGTAGGTGCTTTTGTTGGATATAAAAATAACCTACCTATCAAAATTTGAGCAATTTGAGTATCATTTGATAATGCATCAAAGTGTCATTAAATTTCAAACTATTAAGAAGGTCAAATTGTTCGCTGAATGGTAATACAAACTATAAATCTCATCATATTTATAGACACATAATTGTATTTATTTTCTTTTGAATGACTAATCAGCTTAAAATATTGTCCTTCATTTATTATCCCTCAATATATGATAGCTACCATTTTCACTTTTGCAAACACCTAATTTCTTTTTCAGATATTTGCAGCTAGCAGATAACCTTTGGCAGCATGGTGTTATATATTTGTTCCACTAACTGTTGACCATTTATTTTCTAACCTTTTTTTCGTTCGAAGTAGTATCCTCTTATGGTTTCTGATTCCATTGCAGATGAAATCCTGGGAGAATCTATGATTTTCATGTGTGGGGCAAAAAAATTAGCAAATCAGATATTAGATTAAAAAAAAAAACAATGCTCTGACTTAAATTTTCAATGTTTAGACTTCTGATTTTCAACGCTCTTAACTTATAATCAGAATTTAAAGAATTTATCCTAATTTTTACTATAAATTTAACTCTAATTACATATTAGAATTCAACATAGGCAAAAATAATTTCGGGGAGGACAAAATTAATCCAGGTCTATAGATCTCTAGAAAATTCAAAATCTCGAGGGCAGTTGTCCCCTCTTGTCTTTACTGGATCTGCCCCTGTATGATGCATGAAACACTTAATTTAAAGTTGAATTCTAGATCTGCATGAACTTCCTTTTAGTAGAATTGGTTGGGTTAAGGTGAAAAAATTAGGGCATCTGGGCATGTCGTCATTTCCAGCTTTGCTTAACCCTGGCTTAATTTAAAGCTTAGTAGTTATATGCAGATCACCTAAATAATGGTGGTTTGTGACTTGTATATATTAAAACTGTTGGTGTTTTTAGCAAATCATGAAATTATGGGTGTAATTTGCTAGAAAAAAGTTTCTTCAAAAATAAGGTCCTGCAAGAAATGGAAACATATATTAAAAAAAAAACATAATCAAGAGCCCTTGCGCAATCCTTTGATACTGGTACAGTGTTAATTTACTATCACGCTAGTTTGGTCCTATACTATCATGTGATGTAAACAAGTGTCATGGCAAAATTCAGTATACCTAAATTATTCTGTTGGAAATTTATAAGCTAGCATCCTGGCTGCACTATACTAATTGTGAAGTGATCTAATTGCAAGTGCTTTTACATAAACCTAGATCAAAATATATTCATTTGAAACTAGCCCAGATATCAGTATCAGAAGACTCCGATTTCTGTTATGGGAAGGAGCCTTATAACCGCCGGTACAATCAAACAATCACAACTCATGAGGCTGTTGACGAATCATACCAAGAATAAGAGAGACTATTTATGTGTTTTCAGTTTTGTCAGGTAAGAGGGTATTGTTGAAAAGTCTCTGTAGACATTGTGAAATAAGGAACAATTTTAGGCATAATGGTTTCTTTTATGCTGCTGTTTCTACAGAGCCTGTTTTGATTATAGTACTTCAAATTTACATGGTAGAAATGCTAATGCTGAAGGTTAATATGCAGCACTCCAAATTAAAGAATGAAATACACGTATAAGCTCTTTCGGTAAAATTTAAATCATGTACTATTAAAAAAAAACATGAAACCGTCATATCACAGTGAAAGCAAACAGATTCCAAAGATCAACCAAAACTCCGATTTTGATACTTTTTGGAGATTTCAACCAGGTGTTAAGTGTTAACCAAGAACCATTACAACAGAAGATCACTGAATCATTTTGCCGCAACAAAAACGTATTGCCTCTCTAGAAAACCTCTATCTCCTCTCTTCTGTCTCTGTATCCTCAACATTACCAGTTTGTTAACAAAAAATTTCTCTCTATATTTTGCCATTAGCAAAAAGGCCAATCATTAAACCAAAACTTCCATAAACCAATCAGCCAAATCAAACATAAAGTCATTCTTACTAAAACCCGTCCCCACGTGCCAAAAGGCATTAGTCAAGTTTAGATGCAGCGCCACTATCCAAGAACCACACCAGACTCCCATCAACAGGATTCACCATCCTTGCAGGCGACAAACATGCAACCACCGACTCATCAATGGGGCCCACAGCAAAACGAACTGCATCTGGCTTATCATCTCCAACAGCAACAATAGCCACATTACACGCAGAGTTAATAACCGACATGGTGAAGGTGATTCTCTCTGGTGGTGGCCGAGGGGAGTCAACTATGTGGGTGACCCAATCATGGTACACAGAGAGGCCATATGACCATCCGGGCCGAGCTCCAAGAGGATGAGGTCGAAACGGGGGCAGTCGGTGGCGACAGAAGCAGCCACCTTGTGTGACTTTACATGTTGCCTGATAGTGAACTGGTACTCATGGGCTGCTGCCCCAATATCCAAATTATCATTTATCGAGCACACATTGCTCGATGGTATCGGTACCTGTCATTTTACATTTTTCAGTACATTAAAGGGATTGTATTCCAGGTCCCGGTATTACAGTAATTATGCCAGTACAAGGTGTCATCCACGCAATGTTAGTAAATACTGAAATATTTCTAATTTTTACCTTGGACAAAAACTCATCCTTTGTAAGCTTGTAGTTGCTTTCAAGATGGCTCTTCGCCACAGCACGCTCATCAGCAAAAAAGACACGCCACTTTGACCAGTCAACTATTATCATATATGGCGCCCCTGTCAGTTTCCTATTACATACAACTTTAGTAACATTGATATTTCTATCTATTATTTTTTGAGAAATATCATGTTCAAGTTTATTACAAAGACGTAATGAGAAGAAGCATCTGGTTTACCCTTTTATAGACCTATGAAATAGAAAATTTTGCAGAGACCCTTGCAACCTTAATACTTTAGTCCTCTACTACCGTTAATCATAATTCTACACTATGTCTGTTTAAAAAAAAAAAAAAAAGAGGGGTCATACATGCTAAATTTTTTTTTTGTAGCAGGCGGGTATTGAAGAAAAAGTTGCCTTAGAAAAAAACCAGAAAACCCCAAAATATTCTGTATTAGTGGTAATTTTTTTGAGAAAGTTGTATTAGTGGTAAATTGGTAATTAGTGATCTGTTTACACAGAAAGTAAAATTTACCAAATGAAATTAACGGTGGAACGACCAGACAAAGCAATTGAGAAACATCCTCTCTCCTTAACTTATTTATCAAACAAATCAGAGATATATTATGCCAATTTGGTTGTCAGATCATCAATGCAACTGTATATACGCACATCACCTCTTCCCTCTTTTGAATCAGTCATTCTTCACAATTTTGTGTAATCCTAACTGCTAAGCAAAACGTACATTAGATCAAATTTACTTGAGTAAATTTCAGGGTAAAAGATATATATAATCATAGATATTCTTAACCTTGTGTGATCTGAATGACGAACAAAATATAGACGAGTTCAAATTTGTTGAAATGTGACTAAATCAGGAAAAATAGGTAAAAGGTTGTTCAAATTTTTGGGGATAACAGATTATAAGATAGGTTAGTATTTCAGTATACTTGTTTTTCTAGATATTGGAAAAGTAAGTTTTATGTATTATTTTTCTCTCTTGTGAAAAATTTGCGTGATCTTCACTTTAATTTGTAATTTTGAAACAAAAATATTTAAAGACCAAACAGAATAGATAAGTTCATCCCTAGTTAAAAAATTGACTACGAAAGACTGATTAAGAGGAGAAAATGTGATAAGAGAGAAAAGAACTTGCGTAAAATTAACAGAGAAAAAAAATGGCAATAAAATAAACCAAGAGTCATGTTTCAGTTAACGAAACGAGCACTTGTTGCCTTTTTTCTTAAAAAAAATAAAATAACCAAAAGATAATCAGCATTTTCCAAGTTTTTTCAAACGACAAGTAGAAAATACCCACTACTTTAACCCGATAAATTCCAGAAAAATGACTAAATTCCAGAAAAATGACTAAATACCAGAACAAAAAAAAAGATCTTATGCCGCTGAGATCCAGGCTATAAATCCAAGATATATCTCACATTATCAAATGGCTTGTAAACTAAAAGAATCGCATGCACAGAATTCCACATTCCAACTACAAACAAAATAAATTAACGAGAAAGATCAAAGGCACGAGATAAATAAACGTACCCGGAAAAGGAAAAAAGGAAAAAAGGAAAAAAAGGAAAAGAAAAGCGAAGGTTGGTGCAACAGAGCTGGTCTGCTCTAAGTTTAAACAATCTTAAAAATATCTCAATTAACAGTAGATAACTATCAACAGAGAGATGGGAATGGATAGAACCAACCTCTAGCTTCTCTCTCTCTCTCTCTCTCTCTCTCTCTAGTGTTATTAAGCTTTAATTTTACTGTCCTTATATACTACTCGGTAGCCAATAACGCGAGAGAGGGGATTAATTAAGGGGTAATTAAAGGGAAAGCCCCAATACTTGCTTAGAGAGAAAAAAAACAAAAGAAAATAGAACCTTTATAGAGAGAGAGAGAAGCCCACAAGCAATGAATTCTTCTCTGTACGTAATTTGTCGATGCACCCAAACATTGTTCCCCTATTTTTTTTTCTCGGCTCAAGGGCACAAGATTCGGAATACTTATCCAGTTGTGTCTCGTACTTCTAAATTCTAATTAGAGCGGAAAAAAACATGCCATTTTTCCTCTACTTGTAATAGTTGCATCGGACACCTATGATCGATAGAAAAAGAAATATCTGATCAAATTCAAATGCAAAGGTCGATTTTGCATTAATTCGCCCGTATTTGTATAAAATTAGGACTTTCTGTTAATGAAGAATCCCAGTAAAATTATAATCGTGGATGAATAGTATTAGGGTCTCTTCTTTGGTCAGGGAATGGAATTTGACGCGTTGAGAATCTATAATTGCATTTACAAGAATTCATGAATATTAGTATGTGCAGAAATGAACATAATAATTTGTTGAAATGAATGCTCGGTTAACTATGAAATTAGTCGTAACAAATTTTAATTTATTTTAAAAATATGTGTATTTATTTAAAATTTTCCATCTATTTAAAATATTTTTTTGTAAAAAAATTAAATTGATAGTGTGCTGTACAAAATGTGTTGTAATATGTTAAAACAAAAACATGTTGTCTAGACTGGATCCGGTTAGCCCCCACAAGGGTGGGTAAAATATATTATAGGCACTTATATATACACTCTAGAAGTAATTGGTTGTCACAACTCAAATGGGGAAGAGCATAGAGAAAGTGGAGTTAAAGAGAGAGAAAGAACACTGAGAGAAAAAAAAATTAAATCATATTTGATGATTTTTTTTTCTCAAGAATATACACCGTTTTGGGAATTTTGTGTAGAGAAAAGGGAAAAAGTGAAAAAAAAAAATGTCATCTAAACAGATCTTGAAATTTAAATTCCGTCCGAAATCACACTCATTCCCAATGGAAATTGAACAACTGATCATGATCCTAGAAGTTGGAATAATAATATTATTGTACATCGAAAAAGAGTAAAAATGTTGTTTCGTATAATATTAATGGAAATAGTAAAATTCTTAATTTTATAATAATAATAATAACGATATCGATAACAATAATAATTATAATGATGATGATGATAATAATGATGATATTTAAATAACATAAATGATAAATATAGCTAATCCACACATATCTGATATGCTTTCGACCTATTTGTTAAAAATGTGAATTTATCTATTTAAGATTTTTAGTTATAATGTGAACTCTCTAATTTGTGTCAATTTGTGTTTGACACGTAGGAATAGCTAGCTATTTTGATAGTCCGACAATTACGAAAGGAGTCCTACAATGGAACAATATTAAAGAAATAGCATTCGTTGGATAGTTTCCTTTCTATTGGAAAATTGTTTTATGTTCGTAAATAATAAGAGATTGATGGTGGAATTACGAGGTAATGACAGATTGACAGAAAGTTTGTTGATAGAAAATCATGACCACATTTTCAATATACTAATAAATCATAGTCGCATATTTTGTGAATTCGTCTCTTATTTTGCATGAACAAAACAATTTCTTGATAGAAAATAAAGCTATACGATTGAATGTTTAAAATTCGGACAAAATTTGAAACATTGACGTATTTGAAATATCAAAATGAGAAGGGTTAAAATACATCATTGGTTTTGTGTTCCAACTATATCCGCATCTCTACCTCCGTTTACAAAGTTCAAAAAGTCGATCCGAATCGTTCATCTTGTTCTACATATTAAAATGTGCTTAGAGACCAGATTTTATATTTTTTAGAATTTTTTTAGATAGGTACAAAATTACTATTTTTGGATGGTTCAGATGCAGTGATTTTGTACCTATCTAAAACAATAGTAAATAAATTCCAAAAAATATAAAATTTGGTCTCTAAGCACATTTTAATATGTGGAACAAGATGAACGGTTCAGATCAACTGTTTAAAATTTGTAAACGGAAATAGAGATGTGGGATATAATTGAAGCACAAAACCAATGGTTCATTTTAACCCTACTCTATCAATCATATTTTAGAATATCAATTTTTCTGTCAATGCCTCATGACTCCATTATCCACATTTTCTATCATGACCGCATTTTTAGTATCTGAATACATTATAGCCGCAACATTTTGTAAATTTCAAATCCATTCCTAAATTCAAAAATGGTCATATTTAACCTTCAGAATGTGCAGTTATGATTTATTCCGATATTGAAAATGCGATCATAATTTTAGCCTGCTGCTATATTTTAAAAAAGTCTCTCCTCCGATTTTATAAAATCACCGATTTAAATTTATGTATAGGACTCGGTGAACTTTTGTTTTAGAAATTATACGAATATTTTTTTCCAAGAACTATCACTGTCCCCCTTCCCCCGACTTTTAAAATTAATTTATATACTTTTTTGCCACAAAATTTTTATTTATACCATCTTAAAAAAAAATTAAATCAAATAACCACTATTTAAAAAAATAATAATAATACGGCAACTGTGGACAGAAATTAAGTGTACACGGTCTCCTTTTTTTTTTCTTTTTTTCACCACCGCTTTAATTATCTCATTTGTCACAGTCACAGCGCTGCTTTGATTATACGTGGACCAACGAATTCACAATTGCCAAATTCTTGTGACATCCAAGAAGACGAATTCACAACTGCCAAATTCCAAAATGAAAACCGGTGCCGCAGTTTAAAAAGGTAATTATTGGTCCGCAGTTTGGTTTAATTTTTTTAAAATGGTAAAAAACAAAATCAGTTTTGATCATTTGATTTGTAAATATGTCATTTGGTTTTAATAATTTGAAATAATTCTAATTCTTTGAATATTAGCGAGCTCAAGAACACCGAAATTTTTATTAATACCCAATTTTTTTTATAAAATTACGCAACCTACCCACATTTCCGTGGGATTTCAAAATCTGCCCCTTTCGATGACTAAATAACGGGATAAAATCCCACTTTCCGGTAATTAAATCACCGGATCTAGAAATTGAGACCGGTTACTAAATAACCGGTTTCAATAATTTTCATCTGGTAAGTAACCGGTTTTGTTTGTTTGGCTTTTTTATTTTACAAAACATAAATTTTTTTAATTTTTTGTATTGAAATATTGAACTATTAAATATATTTCTTTGAAAATAGATAAAATATAATATAATTTGATTTATTAGAAAGACTGCAACAAATAACACGGATCAACATTTTTTAGACTGGATTTTTCACGGCTGTAAAAGAATTAATATATTTTTTTATGTGTTATTGGAAAAAAAAAATATGCTTTGAATGTGAGTTATTGATTGCAGTTCAAAAGTTACTTCTGGGTAATATAAAAAATATTGTGATTTTTCTAGTATATTTAATTTCTAAAAAATTGTATCTATTTTTGAAAAAAAACAAGAACTTTAAGTTATTTAATGGTTGTTATTCAAAAATAATTCTCAAAATATAAGATATTATCAGGTAATTAAAAAATTAGGAGATCAATTGCAGGACCTAGTTCTACTCTAGATATTATCAGGTAATTTAAATATAAGATAAATAATAAAATGAACTATAGAAATTTGAAGCAATTGATCTCCTAATTTCAATGCAATACCTGTGACATATTATATCATTGGCTTTTGTGTAGAAGAATGTTACTGTCATATTAGGAATTATAACGGATATATAATTTTTCCACATGTTGTATCTCCAAAAGTGATCCATGAATTCAAATCGTTATTTTTTAGTATTTCATATTTCAACATGTCTTTTTATAGGAGCTGCGTATTTTTTTTCATTTTTTGGGTATTGTAGAAGCTGGATATGTTATTTTAGTAGAATAGTCTATTTTTTTATATTGACCTTTTCAAACTACATTATTCTAGTTTTGAATATACTTATGGATATTTCACAAAGGAAAGTGTTTTTGTGATTTTTATGGATATATTGTATAGGTGGTTGTTTTACACTTTTACTCTAATATTCAACATGGAAAACAATAAATGTAAGACCCTAATGAAACTAGAACAACTGTCATTGCTTAATAAAATACTTATAAAACAACTGTCATTCCGCAACAGCAGTAATCTTTCTAGAACAACTAGCTGTTTTAGAGCTTTAAGCTGTCATTGCTTAATAAAATACTCATATACATATTTTGTATTTGGTACACAATATTTTTAGTGAAACTTTTATTTGTTTAATTTGTACATTTCAATTGAAGATTAGTTTGAGCACGAAATCATATATTCTCTCATTAGCTTAGCTTCCGAGAACATTATTGTCTATTTCAGAATTATAAAAAAAAAAAAAAATATATATATATGTATATATATATAGCAAGACCCTAATGTTTAAAATAATAACCGAACTATGCTTAGAATAGGAAAACATGCCTTTAGAAACGCTAGCTAAATAATTCGTTTAGTTGTAAATGTTCTGCATTTTCTGAAACCAGTTCCAGCATATAAAAAACCAAGTACTTCGAATATTTGAAATACAAATCACGTTAGGTACTTGACTTTGTCAAATTAGATCAGAATCACTTAATTTAAGTGTACACGAATTTTAAAGCGATCCTCTATACTTCAAATTGGCATAAAAAAAAAGCTTTTTCGGCTGGGATTGTTCTCTGCAGATATTCATTCCAATTTTTGTGCGTTCAAATTTGAATTATAAATTTATGATTCTTTCAACAATAAGAAATTATTTTAAAAAATTATATATAAAAAAATTATTTTAAAAACCAAATACTCCGGATAGTCGTTAAAATAGAGATGTGACACGTGTAACGTGTTCCAATAGGAGTGAATCAGCAATCTGACAGCCTTCATTTCTGCTCATATTTCGGGAGGAGAGCAATATACCAATATTCTTCCTTTTTTTAATAATCAGGTTGCTTCTCTGGTGTTTCCATGTTTCAAGGTAGTCCCTCGTAATATACATATATATGATTTTTATTTTTTATTTGATACATATATATGGAGTGAGGCTATGTTACTATGCAGTGTATATTGGTTCCGACATTTTTATTTATATCTAATATTTAATATATTTTATCAAACGTGGTTATTTTCTGCAGTTTGAGATTTTTTTTTTTTACACTATAAAAATTCCGTTGCACTATATCTCTTTGAATTTTGAAAAAAAAAATCTTGTAAATAACATATATTGAACAATCATATATAATTTTAATGATCTTTGAATAATAAATGAAAATGTAGTCCATTAAAAAAAAATAAGCAAACACACACAATAAATAATAAATGCATTTTAAAATAATTATATGAATAATTCTTGAACAATCTCTTAGGTTTTTGAAAAAAAAAACTAATACCGGTCGTTGTATATCTACCATTGATAGAAAACTTAATATGAATTTTTGAGGCACTAAACGACATTTTTTTGCAATCCTGATTCTGCCAGATGCCCAGGTATGCTCCTCGAGGCAAAATTATGACCTATCTCACCCCCCCCCCCCCCTTTGAATTGGGGTCATACGCGCAAATCCGACTTTTCTAGCCAAAGTTATTGTTGTTTAGAATTTTTTGAAAAAACAACGATGCTTCAAAAACATCGATAACGCACCGATGCTTTATGCCCAGCTTAACGACGGCAGAAGTGCATCGATGTTTCATTGCCAAAACATCGATGACACACCTATGCTCTCCAAACGACCATAACTTTATTATTGCTAAAACATCGATGACGCACCCATACATATTGGCCATAATCAGTATTAGTTTTTTTCAAAAGCCTAAGAGATTATTTAAGAATTACCAATATAATTATTTTAAAATGTATTTACTATTTATTGTGTGTGTTTGTTTACTTTTTTAATGGATTACAGTTTTCTTTATTATTCAAAGATCTTTAAAATTATCTATGATTGTTCAATATATGTCATTTACACGATAATTATTATTTTTTTCAAAATTCAAAGAGATATAATGCAACGGGATTTTTATAGTGAAAAAAAAATCCCAAACCGCAGAAAATATAGGTTTGGGTATTTTTAATAAAATTTCAAAACCTTAGTTATTTGTGATAAAATATATTAAATAGTGGATATAAATAAAAATGACGGATATTGGTTTGTGTTATGAATTTAAATTTTTGATTCACATTGTTTAATATGGTCTCCATATAAATATGTGTTTGTAAATTAAATTTTACAGTTTATATTTTTTATTAGTCTTTTGGATGAGTATAAAATCACTGTGAATAGTAAAAAATAAAAATAAACATGTAAAATTAGTTTAAAAGTACATATTCACGTAGAGACCATGTTAAATGGTTGGATTGATCGTTAGAACTTTCAAATTGAAAATTTGAGTCCATAGCACTGGCTAATATGTGCTATGCATAATACCATAGCATCACTCTATAGGATCTGTGTTATAAATTGATACATTTATTTTAGAATTTAAATAGTCAATATAAACCACTTTATGTAAAATATTATAAATGAAGCTTTATATTTGTTTTATTCAAATTGTTAAAACTTGAAAAATAAATATATAAATTTATAGCATGAGTTGATCCGTAATATACAATATTATCATAACCTCATTTTATATTCATAATTTGTTGTACTAAGATATAACGAAGTCAAAGTTCTCAAAATTTGATCTGATCGAGATAATTATATCTCACAAGCTCAATACTAGAATTCGACTAATATATGATAAAATAAAAAATAAAAAGATTTGGACTCGTTGTAATCTAAATCTTAATATATACAAATTAAAAAAAAAAAAGTATGTACACTTAATTAGTAAATGTGCTTGGATGTAATCTCCACAAAATTTAATGGTCTGAATTTGACTAATTTTTGTATCCATTTTAATAAATAGTAAAAAAAATACCAAAAAATATAAAATTTGATCTCCAAGCATATTTTATTGTGGAGATTACATCTAACGATTTGGATCGATGATTTGGATTTTAAAAATATAATAAATAGTTATGATAACTTGTTGTAACTTGATCCCTTCTCTATTTAAATAAAAATAAAAGTTTAATAACGAACCGAAATATCCAAAACCCAAATATTTCGCGTATTCAAACTTCCTGCACTGTAAGTCTGTAACCCAACAGTTTTGTTGCTTAGGAGGAAACATTAGGTGCTCTGCAACGCACAGTGAGCAGCCGCAGGCTATGTATGACAAGTGCCGTAAAATAGCCACAGGGGCCTAGAGTGCGAAGTGCAAACCATATTTTTGTTTTTGTAAAAGAGACTAAAAAGTCCATTATATTACTGAAATAATCTAATTATAAGGATCAGTTCAGCCAGAAAACACCCTGATTTTACTGTTTTTTTTTTTCAAAATCACAGTGGTCAGTGGCAAAACATCTAAGTAAGCAACATGTTAACCAGACTTTAGAGATAACTAAGTTCCAAAAGTAGTCTAAAGAAGTAAATATTAAGCCATTTAGTAGAGGGTTGAGGGATAAGCTAGGCATAAAAAAGATAGAACAAGGATTCTCCATTCATCCCCGGCATCCACGAATTTGTATCCTCTGTAGTACTACAGAGGTACTGTTCCGTAGAGTTATTAGATCTGAACCGTTTTTTTTAACTTGGCACGAATCTCAAAGCCCAAAAATACTGTTCCCTATTGTGACCTGAATCTCAAACCGGTTGAGATTTAATCTCAAACCGTAAAGTGAATGTAATCCTCTACAATACTACAGAGGATACGGATTCGGCATCCACTCCAGTATCTGGTTGGTAAAGAACTATCTCCATTTTGGGAGAATCACATCCAGAGATAGTACATCTTTTATAATAGGCATATAGCTACAGCAGCTTGCTTAGCTTTTTTTCTTCACATTTTCTGTCCGCCAACTGTAGACTTAATTAGTAAAATAATAGATTTTGCAGACTTTAGTAAGTAATTAATCATTAAAGCACATATCATTTCTATGTTTTCAAATAATCCAACAAGAACTATGAACATATTTTATAAGGACAAAAATAAAAACTATGGCCTTGTCATGGACCAAATTTAACCACCTTTAAAAATACAACTTGTACAAGTAATTTTTGTTTCCAACCATTATTTTATCACAAATATTTTTCTCTTTTGAGATCAATAGTTTAAATGGTGATTATAGCGGTATAGCAGGACGGTTAAAAAAAATAAGCGATTGCACTAAATAGCTAGCTATATATTGCCCATAGCGCCATAACTTTTAGGGTCCGAAAAAGCTATAGCTAGCTATTTAGAACACTGTTTGAGATATAAAATTATGTAAAATAAAAAATAATATTGACCTTTAATGTAATAATTACGTATTCTTAATTTATGTTCAATTAAAGGTGATTAATATTATTTAGGTTACTTGGAACTTTTAATGTGTTATGCAGGGTGTGGATCTTTGATGTATGGAACTTATATAAATTAAGATGAAAAATGCTAATATGCTATGTGTAGCATAGAGAATTTTTTTTAGATCAAGTGATTTTTTACTTATCTAGAAAAATAGTAAAAAAGTTCTAAAAAATGTAAATCTGGTTTGCAAGTACATATTCATATGGAGATCATGTTGAACGGTTAGGATTTTAAAAACTCAAATATTGAGTCGTTGCACGGAGGTCTTCTATACTATGCGTAGCACTGTAGCCAACTCCAATTAAGATTATTAATAAATTAAAATAAATAATTATCAACTAATAAATAGAATCGAGATTTTTTTTTACTTATTTAAGAATTTTGTTCCCATCATACAATGTACTGATGTAAGCATGAGTCTTCTCTCAATCATTCCATTCCATCAAATGAGAGATTACCAACTACAATTAAAAATAATCAACTATATGGGATGCCTAATTGGCTAATTCTAGCTTTTAAGCCTAAATTAAACCCAAAATAATTAGCAGCACCACCAACCCAAACAACTTTATAATTAACCATAATCCCTTGGATATTTTAGGCTAGCTGTGCGTCTCCTCTAAGCTCCTCAATCTTTTTAAATAAAAATGCTAAAGGACCCCTGCAAAATTTCAAGTGTCTCGCCTGCACATCCAATTAAGGACATTAATAACTTACCTACAAAAGCAAAGTGCTCCATAAATTCGCACAAAATTAAAACAATATACATTCAACACACAAATTCCCTTCTTTTTACTAGAAATTGTACTTGAACCATTCTTTATTCCACGATCTGTTTCGTTACTGAGCAAAAGAGATATATCAAAGAGCCGTTTATTTTTTTAAAGATTTGACCTAATTTTGTGACAGATATATATCTCATTTTACGGAATTGTAGATTGCGGATGAAATAAAGTGTGGCAATGTATGAATGTATGTTATATTGAAGCTTTTTGCAGCAGGCAGGAAAGAAAGATTTTAATTAGGAAAAGAAAATTGCATTGATTCTGCCTGGTAGGTAGCTTGCAGCATGAAGCACTTTAACCATGAGATAACGTTCCAAATTATTCGTTTTTAAGCAATACTGTGGGGGCTCAATCCGGATCCCCAAGAGTAATTCGGACCGTCCGATCAAAATTTGAGTCAACCGAATCAAGTTAGAAATTTATAGAATTCTTCAATATTTGTGTAAATTATGATCGGATGTTCGGATACAAACTCAAAATTTGAGTTATGTTTTAGGAAATCCTAACTCGGTGTAATACTACGGTGTCGTCTGGATCATCCAAATTATGTCAAAAATAAATTTGCTGTAATTTCAAAGGGATTACAGGACCCTGTTATTCCGATCTTAGCCTTTGATCTTTATTTAGATTCGGGCACAAAAAACTTTTTTCTTGAGATTCGTGCATGAAATTTTTTGAACGGTTGTGATAGAAATAACAGGGTCCTGTGATCTCTTTGGAATAACAGCAGATTTATATCTAATTATGTCAAGATCTGCGTGAGACATTGGTCGTGTGGTTCACATATAATTCTCTTTTCTAGATGTTTCTTTCAGCAATATCATTGGTGCATGCAACGATGTAGTGAGTCGTTTTATCGGTCTAATGGGTCGGAAAAAAAGAACCGAGTTGCAATGTTTCGTGTCACATTCAACCAGTAACCAAGAAAGAAAGTATCACTTCTAATGCAAGAACTATTTCTTGATTAATTTCCTTACCGTAGAATAAATTTGTCGATCTTGTAATTAATTTCGCTAAAATAAAAAATAGCTAGTTTAGGCGAAATTAGCAACATGTACCAATCATATGTATGAAGAAATTGGAGCATCATGATGCAGTTGAAAGCAGCAAGCCTCATAATGAGAAATTGTCTTATTTTATTTCCCAGAGTTTGGTTATGATTGAGACATCGTTAACACTCAACAGTAGATTAATTCAAGGACCACTTACAAAGTTATGGATAAT
This sequence comes from Carex rostrata, assembly GCF_964058835.1. Taxonomy (NCBI): domain Eukaryota; kingdom Viridiplantae; phylum Streptophyta; class Magnoliopsida; order Poales; family Cyperaceae; genus Carex; species Carex rostrata. Next base: position 4,655,772 of record NC_135937.1, read on the forward strand.
TAATAACTGATAGGTGCATCTGCTCCAACCACATTACTTTCTTATTTAGCTATAAAATAGTTCTAGTTATTAATTTGGAGTGAGGCTATGGCGCTATGCTAATATGCATACTACAAATTGATCTGTGTAATTGATTTATATCTCTATTTATTAAATTTAACTATAATCGACACAAACTATTAAAGATGTTCTTTATATGAAAATGTACTTGGAGATCAAACTTTACATTTTTTAATCTTTTTACTATTTTTATATGGCAGAAAAACATTTTTTTAGGATGATCTAGAATTTTAATCAAATGATTTTTCACCTATCTAAAAAATAATAAAAAGTAAATTCTTAAAGATATATAATTTGGTACCTAATATGTTTTTATATAAGATGAGGGATCTGATTACACCATTTTATGGTGACACATCTTGACACCATATTTTTATAAGTCATTTTTGTGATTTTAAAATCCAAACAGACGATCCGAATCGTTCAACATGTGCTCGGAGACCAAATTTTAACATTTTTTGGAATTTTTTTAGTATTTATTAAGATGTGTACAAAATTGTTGTTTTTAGGCAATTTTGGACAATTGAAAAGCAACAATTTAAAAAAATTCTAAATAAATAGTAATAAATGTTCAAAAAATGTAAAATTTGGACATCACATTGAACGGTTCGGATCGACTATTTGAATTTTGAAATCGCAAAAATAACTTATAAAAATATGATGTCAAGATGTGTCACCATAAAATGGTGTAATTGGATCCCTTCTCTTTATATAAAATAATGTTAGGTAACTCACATTGATTATTTAAATTTTGATTAAACAAATATAAGTCCATAGCACGACCATTACATAATATACATATTGCCATAGACTCACTAATTATTTGGAAATTTCACATATAAAAATAATAAATTGTAAATCTAACTAATAGTTGGATTGATAAGATTTAATTCTCATTAATTAATAATATGATGAGAGACTTGCGAGTCTCTTCATTGTTCAATCAATTAATTGTATATAATCTATTTACCAGTATGAAAAAAAAATGCGGATCTTAGTTAATTGAGTCACTCTCGTAATTGTTACTAGAACAACGTTGATTAATTTACATAACTAATTAAAACTTTGATCTTGTTGTCCTCAATTTTAAAACTTTGATTCTAGTTTTGAAATCACGAGGATGACTAGTTTAGGTATATTCTTTTCCATTTTCATTAAAAACTAGCTTATTAAGAAGGTTCGGTAAGCATAACTTCAAAATCTATCGGATTGGTTTTAAACAATAAATCTAAACGGTTGAAACCGATCTACTTCATGAGTGATGCGTATACATGTAAACATTTCAATTTTTAAATTTATTTAGTACGAAGTCAAGCGGTTAAAAAAAATGAAAGTTTATGTGTTATTTTAATGTATTCATTTTTAATTATTTTGTGACCACTTGACTTTGTACAATATGAATTCAAATATTTGAAAATTTTGCATGGACACACATCACTCGTGAAGTAGATCGATTTCAACGGTTTAGATTCGTCGTTTAAAATTAATCCGATAATTTTTAAAGTTATACTCACCATAATAAGAGCATAATGCATGCTAGTTTTACTCATTTATATTTATTGACTGGTTGTGCACTGATTTTGCTCATTTGCATTAACTAGCAAGTCGGGGCGAAACCTTTATTATGAGAAAAATAAATTCTCATAAAAGTAAAAAATTGCAACTATTTGTCAGCAATTAATAAAAACACAAAATACCGAAATTTTTATTTATACCATATTAAAAAAAATAAAACTCCTTAAATTCTAGAGATTTTTAAAAACACTCAGAGCACAAAATGGTTTAGCAGCTTCATTCTTAGGGGGCCTTTAAATTTGGAGGCCCCTCAAAAACCTAATATATTTAATAGTATAGTGCATTTTTTAGTTTTGGGGAGGGGAGCTTTAAACCAATATGCGTCCCTCAAAAATTGGGCCGCCAAACCATTCACCTATATATCTTTGGAAAGTGTGCTGATATTTTGAGAGCATAATTTAGATTAATGAGAGCTAAGAGAAACTTTTACCTCTTAATGTCTAATTTACTCCCATTTAATACTATTAGTATATATGATTTGAAATTAATTATATTTATAAAAGGTTACTATTAAAGAGATCCAAAATAAATGATTTCACATGTTGCCTTTTTTATTTGCTTTTGAAAATTATTGCGTAGCCAATTGACATTGGTACCAACTCATGGAATAGTTCAAAACTAAAAAAATTCCTATTTACAGTTTTATGGTTGTACCAACCATCAAATTCATAAGAACCAACTAATTATACATAATACTTCTTACTATTCTTGATTATAAAGTTTGAAAGATAATAAAAGAAACTTCTTTAAACTAAACAAAACCTAATCCCTATTTATACTGAGATCTATTTTAAATCGAAAAATAACTTCTATTTGCGTTCAACATTAAATTAAAATCATAAAATTCATTGCATACATTGTACTTATTGTATGTGGTGCAGTCCGCATCCGTACCTCATAATATTTGAGTTTAGATCCAGACTATTCGATCAGAATTCATATTAATCCCGCGATGTATGTAATGCACGGGCCCCTTTAATATTCGTGTGGATTTAAATTGGACAATCTGTATCTAAACTCAAATTTTGAGTTCACTCAAACGATTTGTATCCCACAGTTAATTTATTTTTTAGTTTCTTTTTCATGAATATTATAAATTTGAGTAATTCCACTTCTTACCATTTTTATTAACTATTAACTACATGACTTATAAAAAACATCTTTTATTAAGTATTAATTACATCTAGATTAATGAAAAGAGAGTTGAAGGGTAATATAGATATTTTGACAAAAAATCTAACAAATCTCTCATTATTGTAAAAAATGCGCTTAGAATAGCGTCATCCTTTTGGAAATCTCTACAAATGATATTTTTTTTTTCAAATATGGTATAAATAAAAATTTCGGCACAAAATATCCATTCAATATAATCAAGTTATCTGTTTTTTTCTTGAATAATTATAACAAACCCCCCACTCTCACCCCTCCCCCCCCCCCCCCCCCCCCCCCCCCATTTTCCCCGAACTCTCTCTCTTCCTTAACTGCCATATATCCCCCACTAATTTCCCTAAAAGTTTCATTTTATCCCTCCCACTAATTATAAGAAACCCCCTACTCCCATCCCCGCATTAATTATGCATTCCTCTAATAACAATTCCCACGTTAATTATTGTTTTAAAAACAATCTGCGCATTAATTATATTGTTATCTAATAACAATCACTGTTAATAAATGTTTATCTGTTAATTGATGTTCAAAAAAATATTTATCATTATTTCTGAGAAGTATTTATCCTTGTAACATAGAGTATTTATCATTATGTCTTAGAGTATTTATCATTGATGTTTTACTGTAAGTTGCAATTATGTCTGAGAAGTATTCATCTATGCAATACAAAGTATTTATCTATGTAACATAAAGTATTTATTATTATGCATGAGAGTATTTATCATTGATGTTTTACTGAAAGTTGCAAGTATGCATGAGAAATATTTATCCATTTAACATAAAGTATTTATCCATATAATGTAAAGTATTTAGTCATGTAACATAAAATATTTATCATTATGTCTCAGAGTATTTATCATTGGGTGAGGGGATTGTTTATTTAATGGTCTCCAGTTGTGCGGGGACGATTCAAAAAAAAAGGAAATTTTGTGCGGGAACAATTAATGGATTGATTTATTCTTTTATAAATAGAGATCATTGCATAGGGTTTAATACATGATAAATTCAAGTTAAATACTTCGATGCTTCAAGTTAAATACTAACAGTTTTTTAAACGCTCATTAATGATTGAGCGGTCCCCCCATGTTTAATGGTCCCCAGTTGTGCGGGGATGATTCAAAAAAAAAGAAATTTTGTGCGGGGACAATTAATGGATTGATTTATTATTTCATAAATAGAGATCATTGCATAGGGATTAATACTTTGATGCTTCAAGTTAAATACCCGCAGTTTTTTAAACGCTCATTAATGATTGAGCGGTCCCCCCATGTTTTTTTTGGCAGTATCTGCGGGGATAAATGCAGGGATAGACCTGCGGGGATTGTTATCACTGTCCTTTTTTCTTTCAGTGAAAATTACAAATTCGCAAGTGTTTGCAACGTGTTTAGTGCTATAAAATATGGATGTTTTGGATAACTCCATGTTGAAAGTTTTTAATAGAACAATGATATCTTTCTAATAACTTTTGCAGTGTATATATCTCGTTATCTCAACAACATCAGCACTAAAATGTATTTAGAAGGTAATAACTCATCAAATGCATTTAATTTAGCCATTTTACATCAAATCATAGGTGCATGCTCCGTCCACAAATCATGAAGTGATGCCATGTGTCTGGTTGGAGAAAGGTTACTCGTCATTTGCCGTGTCATACCTAAGTCATGGTTGAGATGCCATTTTCTTTCAACTTTCAACTTTCAACCGGTATAGCTCTTAACTCTCTCAGTCCTAATTTGTCAACTTTGGATTAGTATACCAAATATAAAATATATCTTTCTGGCTAAAAAAAAAAAAAAATTCTTTACCCCTGTTTGTCCTACATGGACTGTCCTGTCCAGCTTGCTTGTCTTCGCAAATTTGCGAGGTAAACAAGTAATTATCCTCTGCGGTACCACAGAAAGAAAATATTATACTAGAATACTTCTAACTGAATTTAAAAATACTAAAGTATATTTTAAAATTCGTACAAATTTAAGTGGCAAAAAAGCTTGTGATTCGTGGCTTGATCGTAACTCACAGCTGACTCATTCAGTAACAACTTGCTTATTATTAGACCGAGCTAGGATCTAACTCGCTCGTTACTAGTTTGGTCTAGAATTAATGAGTTTAAGCTGAGGCCTAGCTCACTCACCAATTCACGAGTTAGCTTGACTAGGCATGAATTTGTGTGCATTTTATATTGTATATTGAAACTTAATAATTATTTTTAAAATTTATTTGTAAAATTTGTAAAATCAGCCCGATCCAGTTTGGTCCAAAAAAATTATAAAATTTATTTTCTTCATAATTCAAGATCTAGCCAAACCCAGTGAGCCATCTCGCAAGCTAGTTCAGTCTCTCGTGACGATTTCGAACTTTGATTTCAGCTTGGACCTCTAAAGTCAGCTCGCTCTTGACAAGCCAACTCGTTGCCACTTGCCACCCCTAAGCCCGTTTATTTGTTCTCAGAGACCTAGCTAATAACATCTGTGATGAAATTTGATCCGTTTAGCCCAATACCAGACAATGTCCTGTTACAGTCAGGTTGTTTCCTGGATGGTGCTTTAAACGAATTAAGCCAAGTTGATTTTCACTGGAAAAAAAATACTCAGAAGTCGGAATTCGAGTTAAAAATTAATTGAGATGTCGATCTAAAAGTAATTCAAACTTGAATTATGTTCCGAGTTCCTATATATAGAACTTATTTATTATAATCTTTTATTGTAAATATTAATGTATTATCCTAAATAAAGTATAATATAATTAATGTTTATTCCTTTTCCGATTATATATATTTAGTTACCAGTATTTGTAAAATGTATAACAATATATATCTAGATTTTTTTTTTACATTTGTACCTTGTCATATTGACTGCTAGACACTGCCAATTAAATAACATAATTACATATTGAGTTTATCTCGATTGGAGCACAAACGAGCCAACTAAAATAATTTACTTCAAGCTTAATTTCACTATGTTAAGAAAATATAGTTGAGTAAGTCAAACTTGAGCTAGATTGGAATTGATATGGAGAGAATCACTGATTATGATTTTTTTTTTTCTTGCACCTTTGGAGATGGGATTTCAATTTTTCTAAAATTTCATTATTGAATTTTACTTTTTGCAACTCTTTCCTTAAAGTATTCTGAATATCACATGGGTATGGTGAAAAGTAATAAAACTGCATGCAAGTTAAAGAAAAACATTCGAAATGAGCCATAATTTTATTATGGTGAACGTTTTCAATTATTATTTTTTTCAAAAAAGAAAAGGGCCATAACAGCCAATTCATTACTGAATTGCCATATACAGATGAAACGATTTTTTCATTTCTGCATGTAATTTCTTGAGAATAATTTGGGTTTAGGCGTAGAAGCTCAATCATGACCCAAGATTTTGTACCCATCAAAAGATTAGTGATATTTGAAATACAACACATTTTAAGCCTTACATAAGCCCAAAATTTATCGTACTCTCTGCGAGATTTAGGCCCAAATTTCTGAGAAAACTGGAAAAAAAAAAACATTCTCATGGCTGTCAAATATTACCTTAATTAAAAAAAATTGTTTATGTTTGCAATCTCAATTAATCCTCTTGAATACCTCCGCTACATGAAAAATCTGAGCCGCTCATTCTCCATTGAGAATAGGGGTGACAAAAAAGCTCGTAGCTTGTGGCTCGATGTGATTCACACCTGATTCGTTTGTTACTGGACCGAGTTGTTAACGAGTCAGCTCGGTACTAGCTCAACCCATAATTAACGAGTTCAAGCTGGAGCCTAGCTTGCTCGCCAGCTAGCTCGGTTGGACATTAATTTGTGTACATTTTATACCAACTCGGTACAAAAAGTATTTATAATTTATTTTCTTCTTAAAATAAGATCTAGCCAAACCCAATGACCCAGCTCGCGAGCTAATTTGATCCAGCTTGTGACAATTTCAAGTTAAAATTTTAGCCCATACTTTTAAAGTCAGCTCGTTCGTGACTCAGACGAATCAACTCATAACGAGTTCAAGCTAGACTCAACTCAACTCGTGTCGAGAGCTGTTGCCACCCCCTAGTTGAGATATATGTTTGAACCGATCGCAGCGGAGAGGATGTGAGGTTTAGAACGCAAACAAGTATCATTGTTCTATGCCGAGTCAATGCGGCTCCCTCCCGCTTTCTCTCGAGTTCACATCCTCTGCATTGACGCACCGTTTGACCGTTTAACTCCGGAATAATCCGGCTCATACCAGTAATGCACGAGTATCTTTAAAAGTCGTGCTAATATAGATTAGAAGGATTGGATTTAAACTCAAACGGTGCGTTAATACAGGTGACATGAATTTCTCTTTCCTCTAGGGTAATCGGTAATAAGCTGAAACTTTTATTTTACTTTAATAAAAAAAAAATTGAAAGAAAGATTAAGACCTTAATTATAGTACGCTGTTTGGTTAATATTGTAATTGATATGTGCATTTAATTAATGGATTATTTTGTTTCTTTTCCAACTTTTCTTTTAACATGATGGACATTGAGGTGCGGCAAGGTTTTTTGTATGATTGCTCAAATGGGGTCAACAAAAAAAATATATTACTAATAACTATTTTTTCAATATGAGTCAGCAAGTCTATTGTCCTTCACTTATATTATGTGATTTTCTCATACATTTACTCGTACCTAATTTCCCAACATGAGTCAGCAAGTCTAATTTCTTTCACTTAAATTTGTCCACCAAATCTTGATCCTCTAGTAAGACTTTCTCAAAAAAAAAATAAAGGAAGAAGAAGAAGTTGTTATGGATATTATTTTATTTACTATGAAATGAGAAGTAATATTTTCAGTTTTTCTCTAATGCGGATATTATTAGATTTTAAACATGTGAGATTTACAGTGTTATTATGAGTAAAATTAGTGTATGCTTACCGAGAGATTTTAGTGAGGATAATTTACTCGTGTTATTATATATATCTCTATAAATAGATAGAAAAGAAAATTGTGATGCAAAGGAACCATATAAACTGTACATCAAGAAGGACAGCACGTCAGCACGGTTCATTATTGTTCATGGTCTATATTTTCTTAATCGTGACTGATTATGTATTTATGTTTCGAGTTTTAGGAGATTTGAGATTTCAAGTCCTCTGATGTCAAGTTACATGTATCATGTAACAGCGTATATTGGTATATGTACATCGAACAGTGAAGAATAATTGGATCTTCATGTAAATTATGCTCCGAACATATAAATTATAGAATCTCGACTTAAATTAAACTATAAGTCAATTAGTTGTCTTCAAATTGTCAGAAAACAAATTACATGTCTATAATTTATCATACTTACAATGAAAGATGTTGACTTAATTTATATTATGTAGTACTTTCCGCAAGTAATATTATGTTATTTAATTGTTTGGAGACCAAAGTAGCTTTGAATTACATGTACCGTGTTTGTACACAAGTAGATGGACATCGTTATAAAAATGTTATAGAACTTAACTATATACAAATAAAAAAGTTTTGTCATCAAGTGATCACAAGGGTTTATAATATATATTTTTTTCTTTTTGGATAGAGACATTTGATTTAAGTAAAGACCGGCAGTTAGTTTTCTCCTATCAATACTGGTTTTACATGTTGTGTGGATGCTTATGATGTAATATTGATATCAGAATATTTCAGAGTGTTTCTTGAAAAAAAAAAAAAAAACAATTAAGAATTTTTCAGATGATAGTTTGAAGTTAATTAAGGGCACTGCAACTTGTACGAATCTACATAACTGCTTCTATAAACCATATCTTAATAGTTGTCCTTTTTGGTGTGTGACTTGTTTCAATGGAAGCAGAGGAAAGGGAAAGAAATGTTAAATATACATTGTTCACTGCTTCGTTGTATCTTCCTTTTTTTTTTTTTTTTTAAATGTATATATTTAAGGTAATGCAAATGGAAATGTAATTCAGATGCAGTGCAATACCTGACCGTGTAGAATGAGATCTGAGTCCTTGTTTAATCTGGCACGAATCTCAAAACTGACCCAGATCTGTATTTCAATGTAAAGCTTCCAGAAAGAAAGAAATAATTACAGGTTAACTGAGCACCCCTAAAAAAAGAAAATAAATGAAAACTGGGAGATGTGTTCATGGGCACGCTAAATCAAGGCAGCTGAGTCCTTAGCCACAGTATCTTACCGCTGCGTACCAGTCCAAACTGTACCAGAACAAAAGTGTCAAATGGAGCTTCCAAGACTGAATAAAGGGAACCTTCAGAAGAAACAAAAACTGAATAAAGGGGATGTTGCCGAAATTTTTTGCACATTTTATGAATCAGATACAAATTTTTGTTCGGATTCCGCATTGATATCGTACCAGTAACAACAGTACAGGAATTCTTCCCGGTTTTCCATGCCCCAAGTTCAATTGAGACGAACTTATAATGTGTAATTTTTTTTTTGCTTTTTTGCACTTACAAATAAAAGCATAATTAAGAATTTATTTTCTCTTTTTGCTAATTTTAGTTGTTGTTGTTTGGTTTTCTTTTTGGGCCTACTGGGTGAGTTGAATGTGAGAACAAAATCCATATAAGACAAAGTGTCAAATTGATGACAACACCAATTGCCATACTTGTTCAGGTATTTTACAATTGTTCAATTTGTTGTCAGTTGTCAAATAATCGCTTGTAAAGTTGTAATATATAGGCAACTTGTCATAATAGCGGATGTCAAAATCATAATTTTTAATTATAAATATATTACCTAGTAGGTGTAATAAATAAATCAACCTATATATATCAATATGCTTTTCAGCAAAAAAATATTTTATATTACTGAGAACTTGAGAAGCATATGGGTATACAAACAGGGATAATATTTTTTTTTTTTATAAACTGAATATCTAAAATTTTATTGATTATTCAATCATTATGTACAGTGTACAAACCTAATGTATAAAATACATACATAGGCAATAATATATAGCCATTTGAGACAATTAAGGAAAATAATTACAATTAATTGTGAGAAAGATTATAGAACAGATTGTGATCTTCTGGAAATGGTACAAATTGCAGGAGAGATTATTGTCAGAGATTTCTAAAAAAAAAGATTACTGCCAGAGAGCAAGTTGCGCCAGAGAAGGAAAGATTGAATTTGGGTATATGCAAATTTCCAACAAGGTTTGATAACTGCACCCAAGAGGTGCATCTCCAATTAACAATGGAGTCGGACTTTCAAACTATAGTATATGAAGTCAAACATGAATAAGGATTAATCGTATAAAATTCTCATGCTGTCAAAAAAGATCAATTTTACAATAATAATGATATTTTACTCTAAATTATATAAAAAACCATATAAATACAAAAAAAAAAATATTGTGCATGTCCCCCGCTCCTGTCTCTAATAAATACGTATTAGTTATTTTCAACAGACAACAATGGCTAAAAATGTAGATAGGTCATAGACATGCAATCAAGATGATAACATTTCTTTTATTATAAAATGAGATGGTAACACTTAAAAGAAAGCAATATAGCTTAGGGTTAGGGGCTAGGTTTAAGATTTGGGATATAATTACTCAGCAAACGCATTTACTTTATATGAACCCTAATATAATTGAGTGCGTATCCTCTGAGATATCTCATATTTTGTGTGACCGACATGTCCGGTGCCTATTCGGGGTGACGTAGGGGGCCAATATTATTTGAGCTTTGAGATTCGCGCAGAACGTATTACAACGGTTGAGATTTTCCAAAAAGTCACGCAAAATATGAGTTATCTCAGAGGATGCGAATTCAATATAGCTTAGGGGCTAAGTTCAAGATTTGGCATATAACTCACCAAAAGCATTTGCTTTATTAAGGATTCTTATCTTGTAGTCAATACTCACTAGCATTTTGCACCTAATAAAGCATGTATAATGCAAGATCGACACATGATATTGCAATTGGATTTGCTATCCACTGTCTGATAATACTAGTAATTAAAATTCTACTCTTTTTAGCCTCTAGATTTTTCCCAGTGAGATTAGCTGCTCTCTTGCTGTCTTGCATTTTCTTTTTTTTGTAGAAAAAAAATAATTTATTAAAATAGATTGATTGTTATTTTTTCCTTCAAATATAGCAAGTACCTAATCAAAGTTGAATTCAGATTCTGTGAAGTAACTCAATTTTTGGGTTTTAAATCGGGACCGTCCAATTCAAAACTGTAATAATCTATTTGAAGTGGAGTGTACACATCCCGAGAGATGAATTCTAATCGGACGGTCTCGATTCAAAATCCAAAGATTGTGTTACTTTAGAGGATCCGGACCCATGAAAGTTTCGGTCTAGATATGGGGTGGCTAGAACTTGATTCGGTCTCCATCCTTTAATAGTTTAATACCACCACATCACATACGAGTGCGCATCACCTGAGATATCTCATATTTTGCGTGACCTACGTGTCCGGTGCCTATTCGGAGATAGCACAGGGGCAGTATTGGTTGAGCTTTGAGATTCGTGCAGAACGTCTTTAAACGGTTGAGATTTTCCAAGAAGTCACGCAAAATATGAGATATCTCAGAGGATTCGAATTTATTACGTACTAGTATACTACACATGATTTGTACCCGTTACCTTGATTGAACCAAATATTCTTTCTTTTCTTTTCTTTTTGTTTTTTTTACCAAATATTCGGTCTACCCCACCTACCCTCTTGACTGAAACTAATATTTAGTCTACCCCTTAAATCGGGTCCGGAACCCGAAAGTAACTTAATGTTTGAGTTTTGGATCAGACCGTCCGATTCGAATCCATCGTTCGAGATTGCTTCGTGATTATAATTCATTTCTCGGAATGTGTGCATCCACTTCGAATAGATTATCACAGATTTAAATCGGACGGTCCCGATTAAAAACCCAAATATTGGGTTACTTTACTAGATCCAAACTCCCTTAAATCTGGGCTTCAGAAATTGAATTGATCGAATCAAATAGTTAGTCAGCCCCGCCCCTCTAGAACGAGATCACCTGCCCTCAGGGGTGCAGAAAATTCCTACCCCTAGAGCTACTGCCAGGTAGGACCGGAATCACTTTTAACATTTAAATATTTGATCTAAGGTCCACCTCAGATCCATCGACAGTGACTCTAAGGGGATTCGATCTAAGGTCCACCTCAGATCCATTTAAAGAATTTCCTACCTCAGAAGTGTAGGAGATTCGATCTCCCGCCCCTCCTCCATATCCGATCAAGTTTCTAAAAACTAATTGGAACTAAATATTCGGTCACCCCTATATTCGGATTTTTTATTTTTTTATTTTTTTATTTTTGTTGTCCAAACTGTCTCGTTATCGGAAAGTGATATCGATTTTTTATTTTCTAAAAAATAAAAAGTTGCTCTCATTATGTGTAAATAGGATTTTGTAGATTGTTCAATTCTTTTGTAATCTCACTTATCTCACTTAAAAACTGTAGCAACCAAACATGTTAACGTAGGAAAATTTGCTATCCTTCGTGTGTCCCCCAAAGGATGTTTATAATCAAATATTAAATGGATATTCGAAATATTCTCATGTGTCTCACAATCCGTGAAGAATATTAATTGGTCAAATAAAGTGCGTCTTCATAATAATTTGTGGCACAATGAGTCTGATTCATAAAAGGATTGATTTTCTGTGGCACAATACCCTCTGTGTCTATGGATACAGAGGGTTTGGTGCTGCAGAAATTAATTAGAGAATTTATGGATTGTGAACAGTGATTCTGATTCATATAATAATTGATTTCCTGCGGCACAAACTCTCTGTATCCATAGAAAATCAATGGTTACAGAGAGTTTTGTGCTGCAGAAAATCAACCCCTTTATAGATCGGAATCACTGTTCACGATCCACAAATTCTTTTTTTTTCTCCACTGAGCAATTTCAAAAAAAAATAATTAATGGATCGAACTCAATAAATCAGATCTTACTATGTTTGATAGAAACGATGTGCTATTTCTATTTATGTACGTCCGAAATTTATAATTTATATGATAAGAAATTTCCTCTTCGTAATAACAGGTTTTTTGTGAAACATTATTTTTAAAATAATGAATATAAAGCAATGAGTAAGATCAAACACTAATTAAATAAGTCTTTTTGCAGGACAGGCGAATGAAGTACATGTGTAGGTACACAATAGATTCGTGGACTTGATGATTTATATATAGAGTTTCAAAAGTCATCACATAGGCACCTTTATGTAAAGGAGCGAATCCGAAATTAATTGCAATGATAGCTAATTAAAATAAATTATGAATATTATTATTTTGGAAGGTGCAAGGATTAAAATGTCCGAGCAACATATTATCTATCTTAAAATATGCTTTTATCAAATTTTATATTTTTTTTAGATGAGTACAAAATTATTGAACAATAATTTTGTACCTAACTAAATAAATAGTAAAAAAATTATATAAACATAAAATTTGATCTCCAAGTATATTTTAATATAGAGATCATGTTAATCATTTCGGATTGATTATTTAGACTTTGAAACATAAATAAAAAATGTAAGACACGATCGATGAGGCGTAAAATACACGAGGCATTTGAACCTTCATTTATTTTGAATAAAGGTTTGAGGTCAAGCCACCTAACTAAATATTCACAAAAAGTTGTTCATTCCGAGTTTCGAACATGTGACCTTTCACACGGAGAGCATTGTCTTTGTCACTAAACCCAAAATTAATTCTCTTTATTGGAAAATAAGTTTCTCTCTTACTATTTTGTAATACTTTTGATCAGACAAAGAATTGTATAGCATAATTTTCTCCCTATCGATCAGTGTATATAGAGAGCAACTACAAGAATAGAATAGTATCAACGAGGGATACTGTTAGTATATCCTCACAGATACTACCATCATTAATAGAAAAATTATTTTTTTATCAATATACCTTTGCAGATAGTCACTTTTTAATTTGCAGATATTATTCTATTGCAAGGACCACGATCAAAGGACATCCATAGTGGAAAAAAAATTCAAGCCTCCAACGGCTCTTTACCTAGCTAGACAAGGCACTTAATAAAATTATAACGTGTTTTTTTTTTATCGGAGAAATGATTACGGGTAAAAATTTTACAACTGCCTTAAATAAAAATCAAGCTATAAGGTTTAGAAGCTGTCTAAATAGAAGAAATGTTTAAGGTATTTATGTATATGATTAAGAGATATAATCAAAATCGTTTAAATAATTATGATAATCAAATTATTAATTATAATATCTTAAAAATAATTATAGAGATTCATAAAATTTTAATGATACCTACTATATTGTCGTTATCGCCTGCATGACATGTTGCAATTGATGTGACGAGCTAGCATAAAATGGTATGATTATTCTGTGATATCAATTGACGTCATACATAATTGTTTTCGTCGACACTCCTTAGTTAAAAAATGTAAAATTAATCCCAGATTTTGTGTTCTTTCATAGTTTCATATACAATTCTAATGACGAGGATTGCATAATACGATCCCCTTTATATTGTAATTATAAAACCAAATTGATGTATAATTATTTTGTGAAATTCCCAGCCTCAAACCATCCAACTGTCTCTAGAACTCGGCCTAAAGGCTAAAACATGTTCTAGATTTTTGGGTGCAATCTATTTCGCTTTCCATTCGCACATTGAACGGTATATGTTGGTTTTGTTGGACGATTATAGATATATTAGAAACTTCACGATTAAGGTATTAAGATTATTTAAAAAAAATAAAAATTAATGGGGATAATTTCTAGGGTGTAAATGGTACTCTTTTATCTGTTTGTCCGACCCGTATCGTATCCGAAAATACGGATAAGAATAAGAATTTTTTTTCGTTAGCTTATCGAGTACGGTTAAGGATAATCATTTTTTCTGTTATCTTAATTAGTTGTTTTCATATAAGATAATTTTGAAAAATAATATTATATATATATAGAGAGAGAGAGAGATGGGCTATGGTGCATTGCAATGCATGGAGAGGTTTGTTCATTGGACCATAAATTTAAAATTCAAAATCCAAATAGTCGATCCAAACCGTTCATCTTGTTCTCCATATTAATATGTGCTTGGAGACCAAATTTTACATTTTTCTGAATTTTTTTACTATTTATTAAGTATTTTACAAAATTGTTGATCCAATGGTGGCTGCTGATTTTACTGTTTTGTTAAGCCACCGTTGGATCAACAATTTTGTAAAATACTTAATAAATAGTAAAAAAATTCAGAAAAATGTAAAACTTGGTCTCCAAGCACATATTAATATGGAGAACAAGATGAACGGTTTGGATCGGTCATTTGGATTTTGAATTTTAGATTTATGGTCCAATGCACAAACCCCTCCATGCATTGCAATGCACCATAGCCCATCTCTCTCTCTCTATATATAATTATATATTTGTATGACGATGACTAGATGATACATGATACAATAAATTTTTGTATTTTATTAAATTTTCATAATACAAATTAGTTGTATTCATTATTATTATTTTCTTTTATTGAAAAATATTTTATCAAGAGTGCAAATTGAAATGTCAATTAATGGTACTTTTTTATCCGTTTACTCGACCCGTACCGTAGTCGAAAAGACGAGTAAGAGTAAAGATTTTTTTTCATTATCACAACAGGCCAATGGGGTACAAGTATGAAAATGCCTCCACCAACCCTTATCATAGCCGTTGACACCCTTAATAATTTCGGTATTTTTATTTGGATGATGCACAGAATGCTACACCGTGAATGGCATAAAGAAACAAATAGAGGAACCAAAATACCATGGAAGAAACTTAGAAGCAGCTTCTCTTCAAGAAAAAATAAAACTTAAAAGCATCCACTTATTTTATTTCTTTTCTGAAGAAGCGTGGTAGCTAGTTGCCATTTAAAATTGAACATAGAGCTTGTCAATCCAGACAACATGCACAAACCATTACAACTAATTAACAAGTAATGGAAATATCGCTTAAAAAAATAATAAAAACCTCGCTCCGAGGAAACTTCCAAATAAATGTACTAGTTTTTTTTTTAATTTTCGGCCACACAACAAAACACAAGCTCGCTACTTGCTGATTTTTAAGACCGTGATGGAGCTATTTATGTTACTTTAGGAGGATATATAGAAAATACGGTCGAAGAAATTGCCTCTTCATTTGATTTGCAAGTCCAATTATGAGAAAAACTAAAGTGTCTGTGGTCCCTGTGGAAGGCATGATTTTCCAAGTACAAACAGTTAAAAAATGGTACAGCAATTATACTGTGCTGATCAAATGATTCAAATCTAACACTTAGGTCCGCATGCATTTTTAGAGTTTTTGACTAAGAGGATTTAATGCTGGAGATAGTTTTATAATTTTACTTGTTTTCTAAAAAAAATAAAAAATAAAGAATAAAAATAATTAGGACATGTCTAGGGATGTCAACGGGTGTGATAAGGATCGGGTGGACGTATTTTCAAACTCGTACCCGTTGCAAATTGTTCTTATTCGTACTCTATGCTTACCTGATACAAATTATCTTACTTGTACTCTATTATTATCCGTTATGTTTGTCGGATAATGAAACGGTAGTAGATAAATAACGATTAATGCTAATATAATGATTATTTTTCTTTGATTTTCTGTGAATTTTAAGTCCATTATTTTTTATCATGTAGACTAAGGAGCCAAAATTGCAACGGGTCAAAATAAGTAAGAAAACAATTGATTTCTTTTTCTTCTTTTTTTAGACCAAAAATTGATTTCTTGTTACACGTTCTATTCTCGACACTGATCTGATGAGCGAAGAAAATGCATTGGGTACCACCCAAAGGAATTTGTATCACCTAAGGTAACATATAATATTTATGTTTCGATTTGGATCGTTCAATTAGAATCCGCATAATTATTGAAGTTGTTCCGTGTGTTTCATCTCGGACAAAATTAACTCGAATTTTTTTTTTTGAGAGTAGGGTGGCAACTTGCCATCCTACATTTTGATTAATAAGAAAGTTTTTTACAGAAGCCCAAGTGGACTTATAGTAACAGCAACATATACATTATTTATATCTCTCTCTAATGCTCCTACCGTGCAGAATTTAAGAAATAAGTTAATACAAAATGCACGGCATTGTATATATAATCAGCAGTGACTCGCCCACTGTTGAATATCCATAGCCGCCTCGTTACAAAGTATGTGGATGGACTTTGATTTTTCGTTGAAGATTCTATTGTTCCTCTCTTTCCAGATTGTCCATAGCCCTGCTGCCCATGCTATTTCCCACGTTCGTACACCCCGTATCTCAGTTATGATTTGCCTAAACTTCCACAGTTGGATGTGGTTGCTTATGTGTGTTGTAGGCATCGTGCCACCTAGTCTGAATTAACTCGAATTTTTATCAAACGGCTGTGATCCAAACAGAAATATTATCTTGACTTAGAGAATATGGATTCCACCCACAGACCACTGTGGGCACTACGTATTTTCTTTTATGGACAGTGTGTGTGCAACGCGTATGTAAAACGCATTAGTGATTTCCTTCGATATTTTATGTGTTATTTTTCGTGTGACAGTCGTGTTGAAGCAGAATATTAGTCAAAGATCTTATTCATACGAAAAGTAACACAATATCTCCTATAATATTACTATCTTGTGATGGAATAGAAAAAGAGTGTGGAATTATAATGAAATAGTAAGTAAAAAAAACACAGAATAAAATCAGCATCCTTCACTTTGACGTTTTACAAATTAAAGAGCTTCTCTTCTTCGACTTTTTAGTAAAATTAAAAAAAAAAATCATTATTTAAAAAAAACTGAAAATAATCCATACCTTTATTTTATAACTTGCTATTATGTCTGGTTGTTACTTAAATATTTGAGCATTAATTTACTTCATCTTACTTCTTATATTTTATATCTCGCTTAACAGCACGAGTTATTGAAAAAAAAAAATATCAGCCTATAACAGTAGACTATATGTACAAAGTAAGTGTAAAATAAAAGTTAATCTGTCTGAAGTGACTTATTCTGGATCATTTCAAAATTTACTCTCCACAAAACAATCATGATGAAAAAAATTACAAATTCAACGTTCATATTTGGTGAGAAAAAAAAAATTGATGCGAATTGGTCGACATATATATATTTTTTTATTTCAAACCCCGTAGAGGTCGACACCATTTTCAATTCTATAACTTCTGTTTGTATGCTTCGTCAACAGAAAAAAGATAACAACTTCAAATCAAGAAAGTACTACTAAACATGGAGTCCACATCGTCTGCATTACCTCAAAAGATAATATTTTGAGTTAATACATCTTGACCATTTGATTATAAACAGAGTTCATTTGGCCACTGCTTATAATATAAGAGATCTTTAATATTAGTACGGATTTAATTTGTACAAATTTTAAAATTTATTGGACGATCGAGATACATTTAACTCAAAATTTCCTTTTTGAGTTAATGCAGAGGATCCGAATTCCTAAACATGGGAATCAAATTCAAGATTCACTTCAACTCTTCAAGCAAGATTACAAGCTCAAAAGTTCTGTCGCTTTACACAACAAAAGCAAAATCCTTATTTGGAATTAATGTGCATGTCGCACTCGCACCAATGAGCTTTAATCGACACAGTTGCAAATCTGGCAAAGCATGAATCATGAATGGAGCTACTGTGTTCTCGAACAGACAGCACAAACAATCACCACAACTTCAACCGCCTCAGGCCAAGTCCAACGTGGCTTTTTTTTTTGGTTGGGTGGGCCAGGGGACAGGTTTACTGCGCGCATTTTGATCCATCAAAATGTTGCCGATTGATTTGACAGGTCAAGTCACTGTGAGTTATGTATCCGGGTTTCACTCTGATGTTCTATTCTGGAAGAATATTTGATACCAAAACTGTACTCTCGCATTCAGATTTTCTCATTTTTACTACCTATGTTCTAATCAGGAGATTCTGGTACCTGAGGTTATACTCTCACAAGATTTCAGTTTAGGAGAATCCTTCAAGGAGTCACTCAAACAGAATGGTCTGAATTACTTGAAATTATTAGCTCTGTCTCCTTCTCTTCTGAATTTGACAAACTCACTTGGAGATGGGATCAATCAGGGAAGTGTACTACTAAATCCACTTATTTCTTTCTTAATAACAGGGGGTACTAACTATACACCCTTTCATCTGGTGGACTATACCAGTCCCACATAAATTAAGATTTTTATGTGGTTAGTCATGCACCAAAAAATCTTAACTAAAGACACACTAGTGAAAAAAGGGTGGGTAGGAAACCAACAGTGCCAATTTTGCCTTGAAGGGATCATTTATTCCTTCAATGTCAGGTAGCTCAACAAGTATGGTTCTGGCTTGGTAGAAGTCAAAACTACATGCATGCCTGGAGGGATTGACAAGATATTTTCCAATTCTCATTCACCTTATTCAAATCTAACCAAGCTGGATTTCTCTTAGTGTTTAGTGTTGTGTGCTGGATTTTATGGAAACATAGGAATGACTGTTGTTTTAATGATAGTTCCTGTAAAACTGCTAGATCTCTTATCTTACTAATTAAAAACATTGTTTTGTACTGGACAGGGGGAGCTAAAAAGAAGGCTAAGATGGCAGCTGAAGACTGGATGCCCATCATTGAAGATGCCATTCCCCTGGCATGCATTCCTCCTGAAAAGGAGCTGGTGGTGTACCAGGAGCCTCCCTGTGTTCCTAATAATGATATATGATACCTTATGAGTCCTACTTACTTTTTGTTATTAGTAGTAAATCCAGCCCATTGTGTTGCGGCTTAGTTATCTCAAACTTAGAATATTTCTGGTGTTTAGCTAATTCTGTATGCTGGCTTATCTGTTGCCAGTTAGACTGCTCCTCCTTTTGTTTTTTTGATGTCAGCAACATTCATGATTATAAGTCCTGATGAGCTGAACAAACAATGCCTGGCTTGTAATTAACAGTTCCTTTAATGGAATGGGCTTTTTAGCCTTTTTTAAAAATAAAAAAAATTTGAATAGGAAAAAAGTGTTGCCAATTTTTTTAGTTTAAAAATATAAAATGTCAGAAATGAGAATTTTTTTTTATTTAATGGAAGGCGGCAATTATTGATTTGTTTTTTTTGAAGTATTTTAAGGGACTGAATTAGTGGTGGATATCTATAATTTATGTGAATTCAAATATAAACCTTTTCTTAAGAAAATGAGCATTCTCATTTTCTTCCATCTGAATCATTCAAAATTCATCACACTGCTTTAATTATATATGAATCATTTTAATAGATTAGATTGATATATAAGAAAGAAGTAATTGAAACTGTGTGATGAATTTTGAATAATTCAGATGAAGAAAAAGAGTTTGTTTTTTTTTTTCCTAAAAAAAAGGAGCAGATTAGGATCCAATTTATGTAATGGGTTGGAAAAGTTGACAATAAAAAAAATACTCCAAAGAATCGAATTAATAGTTCAATTTGTTAAATATGCAAAACTATAACTTTTTTTCCGGGAAAAGATATATATATATATAGAGGTTGGCTAAGATCAAAGTGGTAATTCCTGAGCTTTGGTGCTACCAATTCGTTTTTTAAATTTTCAAAGTTCAAAATGTCGATCCGAACCATTCAAGTTGTTCTCCATATTAAATTGTGCTTGGAGACCAAATTTTATATTTTTCTGAATTTTTTTACTATTTATTAAGCCACTTTGAAAATCGTTGATCCAACGGTGGCTTAACAAAACAGTAAAATCAGAAGCCACCGTTGGATCAGCTGTTTTCAAAGTGGCTTAATAAATAGTAAAAAAATTCAGAAAAATGTAAAATTTGGTCTCCAAGCACAATTTAATATGGAGAACAACTTGAACGGTTCGGATCGACTTTTTGAAATTGAAAAATTTAAAAACGAATTGGTAGCACCAAAGCTCAGGAACTACCACTTCGATCTTAGCCAACCTCTATATATATATATATATATATATATATATATATATATTTGTACTATCCATAGAATACCAGTAAAATAGTTTTAATTTCATCACCCACAAATCATAAATTGGTTCCATCAAGATTTTTCTTGATTTAATATACAAAAGCCATTTCATCTAAGTTTTCACAAACCCTCATTCTAACTTGAAAAGAGTTGAATGAATTTAATTAAAACATTTCTTCTTGAAATGAATATTAGATAATGAAAAATTCAATGCATAATATTTTCAAGGACATCATCTCTTATAAACAATTCTAAAAATGCAAAATTTGAGTTTTGTGGAGATTTTCACTTTGAGATCGTGTTAAACTTTGAAATGAAGAATATAGATGTAAAATAAGAAATGACTCTGTCACTTAAGAAACGAATCTGCTGAAATTATGGCCTGTGAACAATATTTTTGAAATCCTTGCTTTTTCGAATCCAGCCGTTAAACCGTTTTGAGATGCGTGCACATGAAATCTAGCTATTTTGAGATATGTGCAGAGGAAAAATTGAACGGCTAGATTCAGAATTTCAGAGATTTCAGAAATACTGTTCACGAGCCAGAAATTGCAGTAGATTTCAATTCTGTCACTTATTGTTTTATTTGAACTAAAGCAAGTGACTAATTTATGATTAGTATCTATCGTAATTTGCGATTAACCTTTCTCCTTTTCTAGAAGGTAAATCAACAACCCAAAAAGGCCTTGAAATACTCTAAATAATGATCTAACCTAAAGGCAAATAATTTTGCTATAACTAAATATAGATACAGTGACGAAAATAATTATCTAGTATTGCTGAACTTAAGTCTGAACTATATTGTAAAAACTTATATATTTTTTTTCAAAATAATTTCGAAATAAACTAGATTTGATTCGTTTCGAACTGAACTTTTTTCGAATAAAACTTAATCGAATCACAAACTACGAGCATTTTGTGCACCCCTAATTAACTCCGTAAAATCCTTGCTCACCCTTCCCTTTCTATTTTCCTCACCCTGGTTTTACTTCACAAGCATTTTTACAATTTAATTCTAAATCTTCTTGATTTTATAACTATAAATTATTTTCATTTTTAACAAATAAAGTTACAAATTTCTCCAATTCAACAGACATAATACGAGTATCGTCATTTTCATAAATTCAAAATTTTAACCTTTTGTCTTTAAATTTCCAAATATTCGAAATTTAAAATTTGACATTTTCAAAACTCAAATTTTCTTTCAATTTAGTATTCACGAATCGAATATATAATGTAATCATGCTTTTAGAATTCAATCACGATTAAATGATATTTGGAAAATTTAAAGTTCACAAGGTTCATACTTTCTAGTTCTAAATTATACTTGTTCGCATTTTCTAATTTGAATTTTCTAATTATCTTTTTTTTCCATAAAAGTTAAAATTCAGAAATTAGTTTTTTTTTTTCCAAAAAGTCAAAGTAACACACTTTGATATCTCAAATTCCATACATAATGAAATCCACAAAACTATAACTTCAAAATGAAAAAAAATATATATAAATTGAAAAAGAGCAAAAACCAACTTTTAATTTAGTGACCAAGACTAACACGCTTTATTTAATAGATCGTGAACTAGAGACTCAAATAAAGATTCTTTATATATATATATTAAATGGAAGTTAAAATATTAGACCTATATCTTTCTATCTAAAAAAAAATAATAATAATGTCCGGCAACATGGCATGCACACATGTTCTTCTCCATATTATATTATATATTTTCTCGTTGTCTCTCTTTGCCAAATTCCCGTATAAAAATCTCAGCATGGAGCCATGGCCCAAAGAGGCATGGAATTCGCAATCTCGCCTTAGAGCAATCGGTCAAACACACAGAGCATCAAAATATAATAGTGCAATTTGTGCTACAAATGCGCATGCACCGTTGTAATATTACTTTTCTATATATATGTATTCTAGATTAAAGGAAAAATAAACATTCTATTTCTAGTACATATATATATCATATATGCGGGCCCCCAAAGCACGGACTTTCTATATGTATATTCCGAAATTTTTATAATGAAAAATATGTAATCTATAATTATTTTTTTGAAGAATAATAGCCTAATGATGATATCTAAAAAGCACTGACTTGACAATTTTCTGTCTATATGGATTGTTCTCTAGTTAGATATTTTCCCATCAAAACTTGGAGTTATGATAGGCACATTTGAGGGCATAATTGTCCTTTTAATTTTTATTACTATTAATCAGTGCTTTTAATTAATTTAATTAAAAAATGGTATATTTAGATGAGGAAATAAATAATTTTTAAGTTTTGATAGAAAAATATCTAATTGAAAAGTTATAATAAGCGTATATCTAAATTCCGCAATTATAATCATATATTTCTTACAATAAAAATAATCTCGAGTTATGATTGATTAATGCGCTTCTGCACAGTGCACACAGGTCAAAGTGTTGTCAAATGTTATGCACCAACAAATAAAAATTGTGACAAAATTAGTACAATATTTTGATTTTTTTTTTTTTCTGTTCTGAACAGGACAGTAGGCATTAATAGTAATTTTCAAGCTTTATATAAATAAGATCTATTTGAACAAGTCAGCATATCCGGATAATAATTATGTAATAAAATAACCTAATTGAAAGATATAATCATACAATTTAGTTATTGCTTTGGATAAGAAGATGCATACAAATAATGCAAAAGAAATCAACTCATTTTGAAGTAGGTTTTGACAAAACAATTCTCTGTTACTATATTTAGATCTATAGTAGTGTGATTATCATTTTTTTCTTCCATTTTAATTATCTATTACATAACATTTCAGCATAAATGCATAAGTGCCACTGGTCTTGAAGACCTATTTGATAGAGTTCAAACGACAAATCTAAATTGTTAAAATTAATTTATTTCATGAGTGAACATTTACGTGCAAAATTTATAAATTTTTGATAGCATTCAGAATAAAGTCTAACGATATAATAAATGCAATAAATTTAAGTTATATTTTTTTTAATGCTTGATTTCATACTAAATAATAATTTTATTTTATAAAATCTGCATTCAAACTCATACCTTTATGATATATGTTTGAACATAATCAATTTTTCGTTTTAAATCTATCTGATATAAATTCATTTTATAAAATTTGTATACAGACACATCCCCTCGTAAAATACAAATGTTCGTACGGTTTGAACTTATCAAAATCTATCTGATATATATTTTGAAGCCAGTAATATTTGAGTTGAAATATCATTGATGACCGGATTCTCCATATTAATTTAAAAAGTAAATCGGTTAGAAACTCTTTTTATTTTTTATTTTTTATTTTTATTTTGTTGCGTCAGATAGATGTACAAGTGAAGAGTATTTAATTCATGTTATCATGCTTTGCAATCTTCTTCGCTTTTCTGCATATTTTAATCTTTTTAGTTTATACGGTCCAAGTGAAATGACATTGAAAAAACATAAAGTTGAGATAATGATTTTTCATTTGACAGTGGCCCACTAATCATCCTCCCTGGCCATAATTTTATTTTATTCGACGTAATGGTGCGCGAATATTTTGAATGAACCAACTTCAAATCACACCCTGCAAATTCCTGTACTTAGACTCTTCATTTTCATAATTGAGCTAACATTAAAAATTAAAATTATGATATTTTTAAATGTTGGACCTTCCCCAAAGAATGCCTTATATTAGGAAAAAAAATTGTAATGATTCTCGATTCTAAAATTTAGCCTAAAATGCAATCCCAACCGGTTTATGGCATCTTTGACAGAAGGATCCGTTCGATAAGAGCGGAATAGAGGAATGAAATAGAGAATTCACAATAGTGAAATTGAATTTGAACTTGTTCGATAAGAGCGGAATAGAGGAATGAAATAGAGAATTCACAATAGTGAAATTGAATTTGAACTTTTACAGTCAAATTTTATTAATTCCCTATTCCATAGAAAAGGAGAAACAGAGGAATTAGCACTTTTCAATTGATGAATTTGACTCATTTATCTATACTCTTTCACTTTTTCACTATTTCACTTTTTCACCAATAATCAAATATGACCGGAATAATGAGGAATTGAATTATATTCCAAATTCCACTTTATCTCACTTTTTTTCTATTTCAATAATTTATCGAACGGATCCGAAAAGAACAAATCATAATTTTCAAAAAGAAAAGAACCCTCACATTTCACATTTCAGGAGGATTCGTCTATGGACTCCACAGTCCAAGATTATTTAGTGATTTAGGGGATCAAACATAGCAACCTGTAATTTGCTAATTAAACTTCACACAAAAATGTTTTGTTGATAAGAAACCCTTTTTTGTCAAAATAACCAAAGTCACAAACAAAATTAGTTTGTAACGATAAATACACTCTATTTTTAAATTGTTCGATACTCTTTAAAATTCAAAATTTTATTTAACTCTACATTATCTTAGTCCATTGTTTTTTTTTTTTTTTTTGAGTAAGAATAGGAGTCTTATCATAGTCCATTGTTTTGTTAAAAAAATATTTGTTTAGAAAAACTCTATACATTTTAATTTAAAAAAATTTAGAAAATCATGACAACATTGTTTTATTTTGGCTTTTAGATTTTCATATATCTTTATCTGTTATCATTTTCACTTTTCTTGTTTCATATATCGTTGCAAAATAAGAATAGCTAAAATAGTCAAATTCAAAATAGTTATTGTTTGTTTTATTAGAATAACCAGATCTCAAAATTCTTAAGAATAACTTATTCTAAAAATAAAAAGTTTGAATTCATTATTCTAGCTATTCTAACTAAACCAAACACCGAATATACTATTCCGAATAATTTAACCTCAAAAATAACCTATTCTCAGTACAACCAATCATACCCCTATACACTTAACTCAAAAAGGTAATATTCTCCGGATGATTAATGAAATTTAAAATTGACTAGACAATTTCAATGGTTTGACGATGATTTTGATCGAGTATTAAAGACAGAAAGTCTTGAGTGAATTATTTGTTAAATTCAAAAAAGAAACTCACTACAATTTGTACAACACTAGCCGTGCATATCGGATAAAGATATTGACAGAGCTCACTTCACACAATGCACAACTGAAACATTTCATGAAAGAATGTTTTTCATTAAACTGAATTGTTACACTTGCGTTGTTTTTATATAGGCTAAGCCTAGTGTCTAATCTGTCTAATCTCCTATTACAAAGGTCTAACAACATTTCTAACAGAATGTTTAACAGCCTAACAATCTAGAATGTAATAACTACCTAACTGTCTTGATTAGTTCTAACTGCACCTTCTCTGATATTCTCATTCTCCTAATCCTTTGACCAGTCAACATATCAACTCATCTCTATTATAATAAAAACAATATAAAAAGTACAGGACTGATGTGTTGTCTGAAGCCATAATAGCTCTGTCAATACCTTTACCCCAGTAGAGTCACCTTGTAGTTGACACTCCTCTCTGGTGTAATGCTCACAAGTCACAATGAGCATGACAAACTAAGTTGTCCAAGACAGAAAGGTACAACTCACCCCTAATCAATGAAATCTTCATATAAACTAAGATATGTTCATGGAACAGGGAATGAAAAGCATTTTAATCTCCCAAACTTTGCTGAACAGAAACATATATAATCCATTTTACTAACAGTCAGAGAAGTTACTATTAGTATATTGTGACAAACAGAAAATTGAACTACACAAGATCTGTCAACATCTTTACGACATTAACACACTATTGACACTCCCTCTTTGGTGTAATGCTCACAAATGAGCCTGACAAACCTAAGTTGTCCAGGACAGAAAGGTACAAATCACCACTAAATCTTATCAATGAAATTTTCATAGTGCTTTGCTTTAAAAGGGAAACGAAATTGGTGAATTAATATATGTTAAGGTATAAATTAAGTAATAAATGCACACGATCAATCAAGCATAAACTTCATAGACAGGGAAAGTATATATTACATAATCCATTTTACTAACAGTCAGGAAAGTATTACAAAAAACTGAGATACATGTTATATTTTTTTTTATCCACGATAACAAGTAAAACAAAAAATATATATATATATATAACACACAGCATCATCTCCTAGTAAAACGCTACTAATGTTACATATGACAAACAGAATATTGAACTAAACTAGCTAGTAATAATAAGGTACTACTAGTATTGCTACAAAATCTTGGCGATGCTTGCTTCATTACGGTATAGAGACTAATTTTCACTGCCTTGGTATGGCTAAGCAAACCAAAGGATTATTCATTTCTAAAGACATCTTCAAGCACTCTGACAAGTCTACCCCATTGTCAGTGGGCACCCATCTGAAACTCTGAAGCAGTTGTGCTAACCAAAGGTGAACAGTGGCTAAACCCAAAGCCTTGCCCGGGCAAACCCGTCGACCTGACCCGAACGGTGCGAGTCTGAGATCTGAACCCATCACACTTACATCTTCCACCATGAATCTATCTGGATTAAACTCAGTAGGGTTAGACCACACCAGCTCATCATGTGTTATTGACCACATGTTGACCATGGCAATGGTACCAGCCGGTACAAGCTGGTCGCCCACGTGTACATCATGTACTGCAAGCCGGGCCCATGACAGGAGTGGTCCCGGTGGGTGCATTCGTAGAGTTTCCTTAACAATTGCTTGTAGATAAGGGAGGTTTGATATGTCAGACTCGGAAACAAGGCGCGACCCATTGGAAGTACACATGTCAATCTCTGATTGGGCCTTGGTTTGCATATCTTGGTGAAGTGCCATTCTAGCCAGGATCCATTCTAAAAGGATGGCTACTGTATCCGTACCTCTAAAAATCATCTCCTGTTACAAGTTTTAACGAGTATTAATTTAATTGTAACACTACTGGAACAAAATATAAAATAAAATAAACCAAAAGGAATTTAGCAACAGGGGGTAGACCGGTAGAGGCACATTAAGTGACGATGAATTAAGCCAAGTCTCTATCAAATGTAATTGCATAAAATATATCAGACGATGAGACCGATGCACCTCGTCAAGTCTCAATTGACCACAAAATAAGTTTATTTTAAAAAACATTGTAAATATTTTATGTCAGATTAATCATAAAATTTGAAGTGACATGTTTTCATGCTTTCACCATATATGATCATGGCAACCTACATGTAAAGATTCAGCTAAGTCGTCTCAGCTTTTATACTAATTTTTAAAATTGCTCAAACATGAGAGCCTTGCAATTTATCCAAGAGGGCCCCAATTTCCAACCAGCATCCCAAAATGGAATTTGAATCTTATCCATAAACCCTTTTTGTCCAAAAATATAAAAAGTGAATGTCTCAGAATTAGTTGAACATACCCAGAGAACAGCAACCATGTCAGAGTCAGAAAGCCTCTCATCTCCTTCAAGATCTAATAGCACATCCACAAAATCACCATCACCTCCGCATTTCTCCATTTTTGCACCACCATTGACGCACCTCCTCAACCTATGCTCCTCTATGATCTTTCCCACAAAGACATTAACCCTAGAAACCAACCTCCTGCACCTCCTCCTTACCCCTTGCAAATCTAACCACCTAAAACATGGAAAATGATCCCCCCAATTAAAAACCCCAAGCAACTCATAACCTTCTCTCACCATCTCCTCTAATTCCACCCCTTCACCCCTGCAGAACTCGAACTTCTTCCCAAAAACACTCATCATGACATTGTTCAAAGACCCAAAATGCAAGAATCTCTTCACACAAACAAACCCATCTCTCTCCATTGATAACTTTATCTCCCTCACCATGCTCTCTCCTATATCCCTTCTACTCTCACTGAAGGATTGAATCCTTTTCGGGCTAAACAAATAAGTAGCTGAGATTCTTCTCAGGTTTCTCCAGTACTCGCCGAATGGTGCAAACCCCATGGCACGGTGGAATAAGAGTTCATATGCTGACTCCTTAACCGGACGATCAGCAAAGGAAGAACTGTTTAGGATCTCTTTTGCGGTGTCAGGATGACTTGAGATGATGAAACGAGAGAACCCAACAGAGAAGGCCATGAGTCTCTTTGCATGGAGAGAATTAGATAGTTTTGCAAGGACTCGGTGTGCAGCAGTACCAGAGAAAGCAAAGATGGCACCAGGTGGACCTGGTATTGTTAGATGTGCCTTAGACAGAGCCCATGCAACACCTCCAGGGTAGAACCAGATGATGAGAAGTGTGATGATAAACAGTGCAAGTGATGAAGAGAGAGAGTTGTGGGGAAGAGAGAGAAAGAAAAGAGTTGAGTCCAGGTTTTCTGAGACTGACATGATCTCTGTTTCTAGAGGTTTCTAATTCTCAGTTTGATATTGTTGGAAACTTGGAATGGTAGATTTTGGAGAAGACGGAGGGGCTTTTATAGCAGATGATCGAATGGTGACACTGTGACATGGTGTGCTTCTTATTGGATCAATTTTATAAACCATAAATAGAAAAATAATTTTTAGGGAGTCAGCATGATTTTTTTTTTTTTTTGAAGCAAAGACCGAGTGTAGCATTCGGTCTCCACTTTTTTTTTTCTCCAGACCGAATGCTCCACTCGGTCTCACCATTTTTTTCAATTTTTCACAGATTCGGCCACATAAGATCCGAATAATCATTTTATGTATATGTATAGAGAGTGACTTGAAATTTTAAAATCCAAAAAGTCGATCCGAACCGTTCATCTTGTTTTCCATATTAATATGTGCTTGGAGACCAAATTTTACATTTTTCTGAATTTTTTTTACTATTTATTAAGCCACTTTGAAAATTATTGATCCAACGGTGGCTGCTAATTTTACTGTTTTGTTAAGCCACCGTTGGCCAACAATTTTCAAAGTGACTTAATAAATAGTAAAAAATGTAAAATTTGGTCTCCAAGCACATATTAATATGGAAAACAAGATGAACGGTTCGGATCGACTTTTTGGATTTTGAAATTTCAAGTCACTCTCTATACATATACATAAAACATATGCCACACCGTTTGTCGCACGGAAAAGTTGAAAAAAGAGTGAGACCGAGTAGAGCATTCGGTCTGGAGAAAAAAAAAAGTGGAGACCGAATGCTTCACTCGGTCTTTGTGGTTTTTCAAAAAAAAAAAAAAATCATGCTGGTTCCCTAAAAATTGTTTTTCTATTTATGGTTTATAAAAAAATTCCATCTTTTCTTCATACTGAGAGGTCGGTTACTGGAGAAAAAAGGTCCATTTTTCAATTCAAATTGTGTAGGTCGGTTACTGGAGAAAAGGTCCAGATTTAATTTCATCCGTTTCTTGTGACCGAGGGGGCAGGGAACAGTATTATTTGAGCTTTGAGATTCGTACCAAGTTAAAAAGAACAATTTGGACCATCCGATTTAATTATAATCAGTCCGCTAACCTGAGAGATGTGAATCCGGTTGCTTGAAGATTCTAATCCTCTGAGATATCTCATATTTTGCGTGACTTTCTGGAAAATCTCAACCGTTATAATACGTTCTCCGCTAATCTCCAAGCTCAAATAATACTGTCCCCTACGTCACCCCCGAAGAGGCACCGGACACGTCGGTCACCCAAAATAGCGTCCGCATCTGCTGTAATTCCAAGGAGAATTACAGGACCCAGAAATCCTGAATTTCCACCGTCTCTCTCCCAGCGCTGCCCTTTTCTTGCTCGTCTTTCATTTCCCAGTTTTTTCTCTCCCTCGAGATTTCAGCCGCCGCACTGGAACCCTCCCCTCTCCCTTCCTCGCGCTGGTTCTCGCTCTCACGCTGACTCTCAACGACGCTTTCTCTGTCTCGCGCTAACTATCGTCAACAAGTCTTTCTCTGCTTGCCCTCCCTCTCTCCGTGCATGCTCACTGGTGTCCCTACTCAGGCGCACTTCAAGGAAGGAAGGGGCAGCGCAAAACGCAGTCAAGATACTACTATCTCATTCTTGGCATGTCAATGAGAAGCGCCTTGATTTTATCTGGTAAAAAACATGCTGGTAGTATATATGCTTCTGTTTTAGACGATCAGTTTGACCACGCGACTCGATTTAGGAATAGAAAGAATCGATTTGACCATGCGACTCGATTTCATCAAGAAATTTCATCTCACAATATAATCACTTTTGAATGATTAAGAGGATTAGTTAATTACTATTTAATGGGTAGGTGGCATGGCCAGAGGAGATTTTGGAAGTGAAGAGAGAAGAAGAGAAAGGGAAAGAAAATGGTGGGAAATCGAAATTATTCTTATAACTCCTGCCAATTCACTTGTATATTTTTCACGGAGCGTATCTGTCACTGTGAATAGAAAGACGGGCAAGAAAGGGGCAGCGCTGGGAGAAACAGGGGTAATAAATTAGTCTATTTCTTTCATTTTTAATCTTAACCATCAAATTCTAATCAACGGTGGAAATTCAGGATTTCAGGATCCTGTAATTCTCCTTGGAATTACAGCAGATGCGGACGCCCCAAAATATGAGATATCTCAGAGGATACGCACTCTACTTGAAGAAGGTGAAAAGGGAAACGCTATCTCTGTGGAGGTTTTACCTGCGGTGGTTTTGATCTGGTCCGTTTGTTTCGGATCAGACGGACTGGATTAAGGATTCACCAAATTTTAAGTTTTTTTAAAATTCGGGTAAGATCTGATCTGGTCCGTCCGATCTGAAACGAACGGACCAAATCAAAACCACCGCACAGCACCACAGGTAAAACCTCCGCAGAGGATTAGCTTCCGGTGAAAAGCTGCGCGTTGATACTAGTTCTTGATTTTTGATAGAAATTAACAAGACCTAAAAAATTGTTAATTTAAACTTAAAAAAGTATTAAAATTATGTGGAAACTGTATAACAAACTTAGCCAGTTTTTTACTCGTCCTCTAATTTAATAATTCTAGTAATAAATAGATAGCCTAAGCTACATGTAGTTATCGGATGAACATAGAGGCGGAGCTTGAAAATTTGACTAGGGGACTAAACTCAAGAGTGAGTTTAGAATTTTCATCAGAATTTAAATAACCAATTAGATTCAAATCTATTAATTAATCTGATATTAGATAACAATGAATTCTCTTATTTATAATTTATGATGCTCTAATTTATATTTTTCAATGAATTTGTAATTCTAATTACTAATCCAAATTCAAAAAAATTATTCTTATTTTAACTATAAATTTAACACAAATTATAGATCATAATTTCAAAGGGGGCAAAAATAATTCCAGGTGGGACAAAGTTGATCTGAGCCTACAGATTTTCATGAATTTTCCAAATCTATGGGGAACAATTACATCCGCGACTCCACCTGAGTTCGCCCCTAACTTAATTATAAAATGCATAATATGTTAAAAACAATAATAATAATATTAAAAGACAAGATTAATGTGGTCATTGAGAATTGAACCCATATCTCCGAAATTTTTAAAAATACCATATTAAAAAAAAACCAAATAAGTACGAATTTCTGAAAATTCTGAAAATTCAAAAAATATCATCGCCGCCTCAACTAGGTGCAGACTCCTTTTCTGTTAGCCGAAAAAGGGGAAAAAATGGGGGGGGGGGGGGGGGGGGGGGGGGGGGGGGTGGGGGGGGGGGGGGGGGGGGGGGGGTAAGGCTCATTCAGGAGATGCGGCCCCCAAAAAAGGGGGTCCGTATCTAGGTGATGCGGCCGTGTCAAAATTCGAATTTTTCAGAAAACGTGGTTATTTAGTTTTTTTTTTTTTTAGTATGGTATACTTAAAAATTTCAGCCATATCCTTGTGGGCACTAAATAAAATTCTACCCACTAGACTACAAATACACGTGTATTAATTTGTAGAGAGAATTAAAATATATAAAAGCTAAAAAAAAAAAAAAATTAATTTGAATATACATAATTAAAACATTTAAAATCACAAAAAAATAGCTTAACATCCTTGACATACACATAAATCTGCCTCTAAATATACACATTTATATTATAATAATCACTTCGGCTTTTCTCAAAAAAAATAAAAATAAAATCGATTCGGCTGTTCTGACTTCTTTTCCTACAAATTGGAATAGGATATTAATTTACACCCGCCGATTAGTTTTTTTTTTTTTTTTTTTTTGAAAACTTGGTAGCGAACCCGCCGATTAGTTACTTATAAAACCAGGCTGGAAAAACTGTTAGCTTGACCCAGTCAGAGAGCTTACTTGACCAAATACCGAGTCAACCTCTGTAGAAATGAGAAATTTACATCTCAGATTATGACACCGGTCGAAAGTATTTATATTGGCTGAAATTTCGCTCCAATCGTTACAAATTTGGTCAAATAAGAAGGACACAAAAGAATAAGGAAAAACATGACAAAACATTGTTGCATCAATTGAATTTTGTTGAAAAATTATTTACTGACAAAATCAATGGAGCAAATCCAATGATGATGAATGAAAGAAATAAACACACTAATAATTAAAATTCTTCATATCTTGGTGTCATGTGGCACCGACATTAATATAGAATTTCCCACCTAATTTAACGAAAGTTCTCCAAAAATTCTACGCAATCAGGCATTTGGTTTACTGAATTCGGACGAAAACGAAGGAGTAACGAGTTGGCATGCCACTGTTTTATTTATGATATCTTTGTCATTTCCTTCCAATAATAGACATGTTTCTTTAGAAAGAGAAGAGTAATTACATCTTACACTCGTTTGTATTCTAAGATCTTTTACTTTTTGACAAATATAATTAAATTTACTTGTTCGATGAAATAATTAAAATTACGAGAATCAGCCTTTACAAATATTTAAAGTGAGAGAGTTGCTCTATGTTATTATTCAAAATAATATTATGTGTGTTGGGATTTAAATTCAATCTATGCTGTGTTTTTTCTTTCTTTTAGGTCTCTCTAAAACAAGATTTTGTTATTCCTTTAGAATAGCAAGATATTTGAATCCTCAGTGCTGTCATCTATATTTTGATAAAAAAATAAAAAAATTATAGTTAACTTGTTTATTCATTTCATAAGATTCTGATTTTGTGTGAAACGAATTTAACAGGACACCACAGTCTCAAAGAAATCAAGATAAATTATATATTCTGATTTGTTGTCTCTATATTAAATTCAAAATTGTAAAACCTCTTTTTCTAATACATAATAATAGGTTTTAAAATTAGTTTTGTATGGTATATTTCATGTGACAATGAAATTGTAGGGTGTTATCACTTATCAGGTTTAAGTTCTTGTCAAATATCCAGAGTAGGTATTGAACTTGACAACTATATGAGCAAGCATTAACAACAGTGAATGAAAAATCTGTTTTCAATTTGTCATTATATGCCATTTAAAGAGTGCGTGCAAACAAATTAGCTGTTAAATGTGGAGATCAGGTCATCAGATTCTATTAATAAAAAAGTTAGCTTGTTTATTTGTCATTTTATTGTGTATTACTTTTTTCTTTTAAACGGTGTGGCATATGTTTTATGTATATGTATAGAGAGTGACTTGAAATTTCAAAATCTAAAAAGTCGATCCGAACCGTTCATCTTGTTTTCCATATTAATATGTACTTGGAGATCAAATTTTATATTTTTCTAAATTTTTTTACTATTTATTAAGCCACTTTGAAAATTGTTGATCCAACGGTGGCTGCTAATTTTACTGTTTTGTTAAGCCACCGTTGGATCAACAATTTTCAAAGTGACTTAATAAATAGTAAAAAATTTCAGAAAAATGTAAAATTTGGTCTCCAAGCATATATTAATATGGAAAACAAGATGAACGGTTCGGATCGACTTTTTGGATTTTAAAATTTCAAGTCACTCTCTATACATATACATAAAATGATTATTCGGATCTTATGTGGCCGAATCTGTGAAAAATTGAAAAAAATGGTGAGACCGAGTGGAGCATTCGGTCTGGAGAAAAAAAAAAGTGGAGACCGAATGCTCCACTCGGTCTTTGTGGTTTTTCAAAAAAAAAAAAACAATCATGCTGATTCCCTAAAAATTGTTTTTCTATTTATGGTTTATAAAATTGATCCGTGTACTACTGTCTACTTACTAATTAATGAAATCAATTTATCTTCTTATAAAAGATACACTTGCTAATGTAATTTACGAGGAATCACAGTGGGGAGAGAGAGTATTCAAACTGCAACAAAATACATAAAAATCAACAATTAAATATGAGCATTGTTGGTCATGGCAATTTTTATATTTTGAATTGTTGTACGTCAATTTCCGTCCACATCACAGGATGCGGTTGTTGGACGGACAGGGTGCCCCTAACGATTAATCGGTATGCACCCGATTAATCGAAATTATGCAGACAATTTAACGTTTTCATTAAATTTATGTATATATATCATAATTTATTAAAAATAATTTATTTAACTCATTAAACTTATCAAATAAAGTTAAATTAACTTAGTTCCACTATTATAACATGACATTACGTTTATATTTTCTTAATGCATAAGAATTTTCATATATAAGTAACACATTTATTTAATGAAAAATAAATTCAAGAATTAAGCGTATATACCAATGGTTTAAATAGCGATTATAGCGGTATAGAGGGATGTTTAAAAAAATAAGCGATTGCACTAAGTAGCTAGCTATAGCGCCGATAGCTAAGCTATATATCGCCCATAGTGCCATAGCTTTTAGGGTCCCAAAATGAAACATTCAAATATAAAATCACTAAATTTAGTTTATGATAACAACTTAGTTTCATAAATGAACATGTCGTACTAATTAAAAACATTACATCAGTAAGCAAGAAAAATATATGGTATATAAATAACAGAAGATTTAATCAATTTCAAAGTAAGCAAGAAAAAAATATATATATATATATATAAAATATTGGATGTATGTCAAAGTATAAATAAAATTACAAAATGTGACTTATAAAACTTATTATTACACACTATCACGGAAAAAAAAAATCAATGTGAAAAATAATTATTTACGAAAATAAACAGAAATAAACGGAAATAAACGGGAATAAACTGAAATACACTGATAATTAAACGGTAAAATGACCAATTAATTAGAAAAAACGGTCGATTAATGGGAAAAATGGTCAATTAATCGTTTTGATCTGCAAACATGCATTCGTCAAGTGCATTCGTAACGGTTTGACTGTCGTTAATGATTAAACGGCCGTTAAGACCGTTTTTTACAACACAACACTTGCCATGTACAAACGTCCTTCAGAAAAAAAAAATAATGAGCTCTCAGAAAAACAAGGGGCGAATCTCCGCTGTTCCATGGTTTAGCGCACACGCATAGACCAAATCTACATAAAATCGAACTCTACATTAAAAGCGGAATTAATTTATTATTGGAGAATAGAGAGAATCCGTATCCACTCCGGTATTGCAGAGCACCACCCTCACTTTACGGTTTGAGATTAAATCTCAATCGGTTTGGGATTCGAGTTTCAATAGGGGGCAGTATTTTTGGGCTTTGAGATTGGTGCCAAGTTAAAAAGAACGGTTCAGATTTAGTAATTGTAAAAGTTTCCCTTATCAGGTAGAGAGCGGGGATGTGGAGAAACGACCCGATAACCATGCCGATCCGGTTAGCACAGTAAATATTCATAGCGGGAGCCGGGACGAGTGAGAAAATGCCACATGGCGAAATTTTAAAGGTACAGAGGAGATGAGGCACGTGCCGAAGCAGAAAGGATTCGCTTCATTGTCACGCCCGAGGCAAACCCAACGGACGGCTCTTACGGCGCCGCCTCCTATTTCAGTTCAAAAAATAATATGACCAATCCTCTCCATTTTTCAAAAATTGGAGAAAAAATTGTTACAAGTTTGCTGCGTTTTAAAATTCCAAATCGATCATAAAAAAATCGTATAAAAAGAACAGTTCAAATTATTTATCTGGCACGACTTACTAGAATTCTTAATGAATAATGAGGTGCTGTATGTATTTTGTATGATTTCCGATTCGCCACCAAATGGAGAGACCACGAGAGCTCAAGTGGTTTTCTGGGGCAAGCTGTCTCACTTCACAGTGGTCCCACATCTAGAGGCTGAGAGGTAGAAAGAATCGAGAAGAGTGTACGGTACCGATTGGAAACGGGAAGGAGTAATGGAGCAGGGGTGAATGGTGATGGGTCGGGAATGTGGGGCCCAGACGAGACGGGGTAGCCGTACAATGCAGACAGTACAAACTACAGGCTCGGTTACTTTTATGTCTTCTACTATGAATTCATATCCCCTGCATTAACTCAAAAGAGGATTTTTGAGTTAATGAATCTCAATCATACGATTTATTTTAAAATTAGATCTGCATTAATATTAAAGGCCCCTATATTAAGGCAAGAGCCGGATTTTCTCAATCAAACGATTAAAATTTATTAACTCAAGAGATTCCCTTTTGAGTTAATGCAGAGGAAACCCATTCTGTATTGGGACCTACGAGCCAGGCAGCCGTAGTCTCGACCTCGTAGACTGTGGTCCGCCGTCAAAAGCCTGGCAAAAGTAACACAGGCTTTTTATTTATGAGTTTGTGTGTAGTTCTGATTTGGTTTTCTGTGCATATGCTGTGGTTCTCTCTGTGTTGCTTGCGTCACCATCTCTAAATTAA
Organism: Carex rostrata; assembly: GCF_964058835.1. Classification (NCBI taxonomy): domain Eukaryota; kingdom Viridiplantae; phylum Streptophyta; class Magnoliopsida; order Poales; family Cyperaceae; genus Carex; species Carex rostrata. The sequence continues at coordinate 4,693,012 of NC_135937.1, forward strand.
GTTATCCAACTCCGGGGAACAATATTCAAATCGGTCAACTTACACATGTATTTTTATAGACGGGTCAGGTTTGAGATGGTACTGGGGCTGCAGACGAATCGAACTTACTCTAATTTAAGTTCGGTTTGAATTAATTTCAAATCAAGTTTAATTTTAATTAATTTTGAATCGAATTTATTACGAACTTTTTTATGGCAAGGAATAGTGATTGTAGTCGTCGAAAGCGAGAGGTGAAAGTCGTCTAGGGTTTTTAGAACTGAGAGCGAGGGTTAAGACTTACGAGTTATGACTTATGGCTGGACGGTCTTATGTTTTAACTTCTAAGTCATCAACGAACATAAGTTATTAGCGAAAATCAACGGTTCACGTTACTTTGAATTTCGAACTATAATAGTTCGTGAACCTATTTCGAACGAACCAGGTCCAGTTTGAATTTGGTTTGAATTAATTTCAAATTATTTTGAATCGAATTTTTTACGAACTTTTTCGAATCAAACTCGAATCGAATCACGGACTACGAATTTTTTGTGCAACCCTAGATGGTAGTGATCAGGGGACGGACCTACATAGGATCCGACGGACAACTGCTTAATTTTGAATTTTTACGGAGATCGATTTATCTGAACCGATTTTTGTTTTTTCTTCTTCTGAAATTATAATTTCTAATTTAAATTAATTTAGAGTTAAATTTAAAATAAATTTATTAAATTATAATCGATAATTAGAATTATAAGTTAAAGCGTTAGAAATTATAAGTAAGAACGATGAAAATTATGAGTTAAAAATATATTTTTTTTTCTAATATACGATTAGTTAATGAATTTGAACTCGATTAGATATGTTAACACAAATCGTCATTCTCTAACTCCGATGAAAATTCTAAATCCACCCCTAAAAGTGATATTGGATTGATTGCTCTAACAATCCATATTCTTTATATTTAGTTAAAAAATTAGCATTTCCAGCTTTAAGTTTTCAAAAAATGTACTTCATATTTTGATCTACATATTGAACATATCCATATAATGTCATTGAACAAACTAAAATTTATTTTATAGCTGAAAATAAAAAAATATAAACTTTCACACAATATCATAATTGAAAATGACAAAACAAATCGATGTATGGTACGAGTTTCTCTCCGAAATTTTTATTAGTATCCAAAAAAATTAAAAAAATTCAAATTCTACCCGTTTTTCAGCAGGATTTTGAAAAATGCCCAAACCAATGAGAATGTTATCGGTTCCATAATTTTTTTTCCGGTGAGATTCTCACCATTTTTTTTTTCAAAACATAATTTTTTTAATTAATTTTTTTGTATTGAAATATTAGAAATATTTAATATATTTCTTTGAAAATATATGGAATACAATATAATTTGATTTATTAGAAAGACTGCAACAAATAATTCAGATCAACATTTTTCAGGCTGGTTTTTTGCGGTTGTCAGAATAATTAATATATTAATTTATGTGTTATTGGAAAAAAAAATGCTTGGATTCTGAGTTATTAATCCCGATTCAAAAATCACTTCTACGTAAATATAGAAAATATGTCATCCTTCTAGTACATTTAATTTATAAAAAGTTGTATCTATTTTTGAAAAAAGACAAAAACTTTAAATTATTTAATGATTGTTATTCAAAAAGAATTTTCAAAATAGATACAACTTTTTATAAATTAAATGTACTAGAAGATCACAATATTTTCTATTTTACCTAGAAGTGATTTTCCAATAACACAAATAAATATATTAATTTTTCTTATAGGCGCGGAAAATTCGGCCTGAAAAATATTAATTCGGGTTATTTGTCACAGTCTTTCTAATAAATCAAATTATATTGTATTCCATCTATTATCAAAGAAATATATTAAATATTTTTAATATTTCGATACAAAAAAAGTTTTTAAAAAAGAATTGTTTTGTAAGAAAACAAAATCGGTGTGACCGGAAAAAAATTGTATAACTGGTGAGATTCTCACTTGTTTGGGCATTTTTTTCAAAATCCCCCTGAAAAGCGATAAAAGTTGATTTTTTTTAATTTTTTAATAAATATAATTATTTTTAATTTTTTAATAAATCAAATTATATCGTATTCCATCTATTATCAAAGAAATATATTAAATATTTTTAATATTTCGATAACAAAATGTTTTGTAAGAAAACAATAAAACAAAATCGGTGTAACTGGGAACAAAATTGTATAACCGGTGAGATTCTCACTTATTTGGACATTTTTTCGAAATCTCACAAAAAAGCGATAAAATTTGAATTTTTTTAATTTTTTGAATATTAATAAAAATTTCGGAGTTTCTCTCATCCACATGATGAGTTTCTAACTTTAAAGTATAAAATATCATGCACGGCTGCAGAACGGAGGAGTTGAATTTTCTCTAATCTTTCAGTTTTGTCGTACTCTTTCTGACAATCAAAACCATTAATTTTTTTATTCAATAATTCTAAATCAATATATCGTGCAAACTAAATAAGACAAGCTCGTAATTAAGACCTGTAAAATTTATCAATAATTAAAAAATCTGAGGACAGAATGATTCAATTTTTTGATGTATATATGTTCGGTGAAAAAAAAAAATAGATAAAGATAAACTTATTTGAAAATGTTTATCTTTTCTTTATGAGAAAAAAAGCTTATTTTTATAGAATTTCGCAACTACGTCAACAACCCTTTTTTTTTATTGAACTCATGAACTAAAATTTTTTGTTGAGCCATTAAAAAATAGTTTAAATTTCTGAGATCAGCTGAAATCACAAATTCAGATTTCAGATTTCTAAAATCTCTCTCTCTCCCTGTCTCTCTTCGTCTTCAGGAGAGAGATAGGGAAAGAGGATGGATTTTAGCAGATTTGAACACATACATCCACAGCCCAAGTTTTATAAAAAAATGCTACTAAGGTTTGTTGATTAGCTATATATCTGTAAACTGTGTGGCTAGAACAAAAGAGATGGCCGCCAAATTAAACCACATAAATGTCTTATTATTAAAATATTAAAATTCAATTTATTGATAAAGGGACTTTATTATGATTATAGCTCGACACTATAAGTCTATAAAAAATATTAGAGAAATGCTTTCGGTATATGTTGAGAGCTCCCTATCTCTCTCAATGAAATCTAAAAAAATCATTTGTCACCAAAATTATCCAAACCGGTCAAATTACCTACCTTTAAATATCTTCATTTCTCTTTTTATTATTGTAAGAAAAGAGCTATCTTTGCTAGTTTTACTCATATATATATACATGTCACTAGATGTAGACTTAGTTTGCAATATATCTTTTGTGATGCTAAAAGTGTCTTTTGTTTTTTAAAAAGAAAATAATTTTGTTGGGTGCGTACCGAAATTTATGTTTATTAATTGCTTGTCAGGGACAGCAAATATCTTTCGTTTTATTGATTATTCAAATTAAAAAAAATACTAATAAGGCAAAATACTCTATATAATATCGTTAATTAACTGCATAATCATAATGTATAATGGTGTGATTAACCATATGATCATGCTTTGTGCATCAAATGCTAAAATACCATGACCACTTAGGCTAAGATAATGAGTTGCTCAAAATTTTCTTTTGAGATAATGACGAAGATCAAGTATTATAACTTACAAATTTTTATAATGAGTCTTTCAACCAAATTTTGAAAATAATACTTTTAAAGAGAATATATTGTCTCAGTCACTAAACCACGCTTGAATTACTCTATATTTTTTTTTTGAATTTGTCAATTACAAATCTCCATGTATGGACTCCAAATGCTTCTTAATTAATTGAGAAACGTTGTAGTACCCCAGGCCATCATCCTCGAATCAGCCCCCAAACTAATTCAACGCATAATTTACTAATTTTAGAAATTAGTTTAACTGTTATGTATCTCAAGAGGGAGAAATACTTAATTTCTCCCTCTTGTAGAATGGTAAATACGATATTATGAAGTTTAGAGGGAGAAATACTTAATTTCAAAGTTTTTTAGGGGTATACATGAAATTCCTCCTTAGTTAGCAATATCATAGATCTTAGTAACTTTTGACTGGTACTAGATTCAACTCTTGAGTTTCATATGTAGTGTTTTATTTCATATGTGAGGTTTACATGTAGTGTTTTATTTCATATTTGGCATTGTATGCTTATATGAGATTTATATGTAGTGTTTTTTTTTATATGTGAGATTTATATGTTTTAAAAAAAAAAATAATAACTTTGATTTGAGTTTTAAACGCTTGAACATAGCAGTTTAAATGATGGAAATTAGAAATTTAAATGGTTGAGAAGCTGCATTCCAAGAGGCGTATCGACATTCTAGAAGGTTGACGTGGTTAAAATTGTCAGATGTAAAAAAAAAAACTAAGATTTAAGTTTTAAACACTTGAATGTTGTAGTTTAAATGATAGACATTAGAGGTTTAAATGGTTGAGAAGCTGCGTTTCAAAAGGCGTACCAGCCTTCTACAAAGTCGTTGTGGACAAAAGTGTCAGTTGTAAATAATAAAAAATATAACTTATATTGTTAGCTGTAAAAAGAAAAAACTTATATTTGAGGTTTAAATGTTTCAACGTAAAAGATTAAATGGTAGAAATCACAGTTTTAAATGATTAAGAATTGAAAGTGTTCATGGGTTTTACTTTAAAAAAATAATGACGACTTAAAATAACTCAAAAATATTTCTTCATGGATCTCATTTGAAATAAAAAATTGAGTATAAAACGTTCGTATATTTAGAGTTGCAAAATTCATCACAGATCGTCGGAAAAATTGACGATAATGATCATAGGAAAAAAAAAATAAGAGTGAGTGAAATAAATCTTTTCTTTTTTGACTTGAACACAAAAATAGTTGGGAGTTAAAAATTATCCAGATTTATAATTTACATGCTTGTAGATATAGTTTTAAAAGCCTGCGAGTAGCATTGTAAATGATTATAAACAGAGCTTTAAATGCTTGAATATGAACGTTGAAAATAAAAGTTAGACATTAAGTACTTGAGAAACTTGTTCGAAATTTTTTTTTATTACAATTATGAGACTCCTAATTAATTTTCTCCAACGGAGAGCATCCGACCTCACCATTTCTTTAACTGTGTGAATTAATAGTTTCAACCAATTACACCTTCGGTGCAAGTAAACATTTCACTCACCCCAAAATTGTGATTGGTCAAGTAGGCATGGATCAAGTAACTATTCGTCAGTCTTCTCTCTAAAAAGGGAACTATTCGTTAGTCATTAGCCATTAGCCATGTATGTGAGATAATATGGATGACTTGACATGATATGGACTGTCATCAGTGTATCTCTACTATTGAAATTTAAAATTCCTCCATTTTCTCATTATTATCTACTATGTCAGTGGTGAAAACGGTATGGATAATATCCGATTTGTATTCGAAAATTTAGATATAGATATTCGATATCCGAATATCCGCGTGGATAAGAATACTAATATGGTTTTTATGTTTCAATTATCTGTATCTGAATAGTAGATACATATCATATATTTTAATATATATTATGAAAAATTTATGTCATTCGCTATTATAATTAGATAAATATTTTAAATGTTAATATTTTTATATTATATTAATTAATATTTTTATATTATATTAATCTAATCGATCAGGACCCGTATCCATATTGTATCTGAAAAATGAAAAAAAAAAAATGGATATGGCTCGTATCCGCTCCGTTTTCACCCCTTGAGTACTATGTGGCTTTTGACCTAGTCTTCAGAACGTTTTAACATGCAGTCACTGGAACTGGAAGTTAAAATGATTTGGAATTTCAATTTATTTTTATGCACAATTAAAGAACAACAGAATCAACAGCACCACACAGTTTGCTCCGAAAATGTTTTAGTTACCATCTTACCATCGCTTTTTAGAAATTTCAACTTTATCATCCACGCATATATTGGATCTGCGAGAAGTTTTTGTTCGGAAAATCGTTCTTCGTAGATCGAATCTGCGAGGGACCTTTTTTTTTTTCTAGAAAATAATTAATTTTAGAGCAGAATTGGTACAATGTATAAAACATCAACATCACATTCAAATTAATGGCTAATGGTGTAAGGAACACTTAGTACAGTGTGGGATGCAACATTCTATTTTTAATGCACTACTGGTGGCTCCTATCAGTCTTTAAAACAAAAAGAAAAGAACATTCAAGTTTTGCAATGAAACATCAATACGTCATGTCAGAATTAATCATGATATAAAACATCAGTGATTAATCACGATATAAAAACATCAGTGTGTCATCGATATTTTTACGAGCAATGAATTATTGATGCGTTTTTCAAAAGTTTTCAAAAGTTTTGAAAATTATAACTTTTGATAGAGACTCCGATATTAGTGTTTGACCATTATTCAAATACCTCGCGAAGAGACACAGGTCACCATATCTTGAACATGTCTCCAGAGCCTCAGGTCGTCAAAAAAAATTGTTTAGGGCCTAGAAACTCTGATTCTCAATAATATTTATGTATTTTTCTTTTATTTCAACGAAAACCGATATGTTAATTATTCATCAGAATATTTAATTTTACAATAACTAATATCTTCAAATTAAGTACTAATAATTGGAGATTTTTTAATTTATTTATATTATATTATACCATAGTCTGTGAACTAACTATTTTCGAGAAAAAAAAATCTATTCAGATTCAAACTGCGCGGAACCCATTTGCCAAAATAAAATAAAAGAATAAGCTCTCCGTATATCCAATCTGCGTGAAACCCCTTCGTTCTGTGCATACGGTAAGGTAGAAATTTTCAAGAAAAATTATAATAAAGTAAAATTCTCGAAATATAATTAATTGGATGATAACTAAAATTTTTTAGCAGCTTGTTCCTCTGCGGCATTTTTTTGAAAGAAGAAGTGGATTTTGTTGGTCCCAAAGCCCAAAGGCACCTAACGGGGGGATAGGTCTTTTTTATATTTTTGATCTAAGTTATAATATTCTAGCGTGTCTATAAGTTATTTTTGACGGAAACTAGAATAACTTTGTCCTAAACTAAATGTAAAGTAAATAATATAAATAGTAGAGTTTAGAGACACTTGACACGAGAGTTGTTTATGGAGTTCGGCACTAACGCCTATGTCTCCGGGGCTCGCAACCTTCTAGATGATGCGCCTTTCTTTACCCAATGAGAAAGGAGTACAATGTGGAACCGGTGAGCCCTTACAATTCTTCTGGGAAGTCACACGGCCCTAACAACACAATCCGAGTCGCAAGGGCTTCAAGGATTGCAAGGTGAGCACAAAGTTCGAAGTAGTAAATGATTTGATAACGCAGGATTACTTTAGGAGTTATTTAATTGATTGAATAAGCTTGAGATTGATTGTGTATATTGAAGTTGGAGTGCACAAGCAACAACGGCTTTCTCTAGATCTGTAAATACGAGATTGATTATGTATATTGAAGTTGGAGTGCAAAAGCAACAACGGCTTTCTCTAGATCTGCAAATATGAAATATTGAAGTTGGAGGCGGCTAGAGTGATACTCCAAATCTTGGTATAGTTTCTATTTATAGAGAGCTGATAAAAAATAAGTAAGTGGTGCTGACTATTGTAATGGTACAGGGGACCGTCACAATGGTAGGTCAATAGGAGTGGTTTGGAGTATAACGGAGGTCACTGTTGATCACGGTAGATGACTGTGACAACGGTTTCCACCACGAAAATCCTCTGGAAGAGTTAGCGTTCGGTGACGCTAAAACTATTTTAAGCGTCACATAATTTGTACGAGATTTATTTATTCCGTTATCATGGTCACTGGACCGTGACAACGGTAAGCCTCACTTAGGTCAATCTTAAGCTTATTTTACCAATCTTACATATACGTTATCCTTAATCTTGAGTTAATGTTTTAGCTATCCAGTGTCTTGTGCCTTCATGACCACATCCATGATGTTGTATTGCAGTGCATTAATTCATCATTGATGTGTAATTACTAGTCATTCACTTGTCATGAACCTGCACAGATACTTAAGAGAAAAACTGTAAAATGCAATTATGTATGTTTTGCAAATCTAGTCAAAAAGATAAGTCGAGGGCTCCCAAAAGCCAACAGATTTAGGAGTGAAAACGATATGGATAATATTTAGTATGTATTTGATTTATATTTGAAAAAGTAGATGTGGATATTCAATATTTAAATATCTGTATGTCTTCAATGATACTGATGTGGTTTTACGTTTCAATTATGTGTACTCAAATAGTAGATACATAATATATATTTGATATATATTATTAAAAAAATATATTATTCATCATTATAATTAGATAAATATTATGTACTTTAGTATTTTTTTAATATTTTTATATTATGTTAATAAATATTTGATCCAATTTGTATTCATGTTTGAATCCGTCTGATATCCGCTCTGTATCCGTATCCAAAAAAGAAAAAGAAATATGAATATGATTTTACCACTGTCCGCTTTGTATCTGCTTCGTTTTCACCCCTAAGTGGATTACATCATCCAATTTTCCTCTTAAAAGAAGATGAAATTGTATTGCAAATTTAATTATGAACCAAATTTGTAGGTAATATGACATTCTTTTCATTAGCCGGTAAACTATTATTTTTCAATAATTTTCATCAAGTCTATTAAAGATGAAACTTAATTTGAAAATCGAGAGCAAAAGATCGATCCGAAATTTTTTTTAGTTTGCACCTCAATTAATTCAAATTAAACAATCACCACTCAAGACATCAAATTTTAATTTTTACCATTCACACACTCTTAGTTTGCGCACCGAATTTTTTAGTGCGCAGACTAGAGAAGCACATCAAATATATATATATATATATATATATAGAGTACGGCTAACGCGCTTCCTCTAGCATATGGGCCGAAATGCTTCCGGTGGAAATTTGAAATTTCAAAATCCAAAAAGTCGATCTGAACCGTTCATCTTCTTCTCCATATTAATATCTGCTTGGAGACCAAATTTTACATTTTTTGGAATTTTTTTACTATTTATTAAGCCACTTTGAAAATCGCTGATCCAACGGTAGCTTCTGATTTTTACTGTTTGGCAAGCCACCGTTGGATCAGCGATTTTCAAAGTGGCTTAATAAATAGTAAAAAAATTCCAAAAAATGTAAAATTTGGTCTCCAAGCAGATATTAATATGGAGAAGAAAATGAACGGTTCAGATCGACTTTTTGAATTTTGAAATTTCAAATTTCTACCGGAAGCATTTCGGCCCATATGCTAGAGGAAGCGCGTTAGCCGTACTCTCTCTCTCTCTATATATATATAGAGTAAGGCTTGGGTGCTATGGATAGCATAGAGGCCTCTATGCTACGGCTCAATATTCAAGTTTTCAAAATCCAAACGGTCGATCCGAACCGTTCATCTTATTCTCCATATTAATATCTGCTTGGAGACCAAATTTTATAACTTTCTGAATTTTTTTACTATTTATTAAGCCACTTTGAAAATCGCTAATCCAACGGTTTTACTGTTTTGTGCAGCCACCGTTGGATCAACAATTTTGTAAAATACTTAATAAATAGTAAAAACATTCAGAAAAATGTAAAATTTGGTCTCCAAGCAGATATTAATATGGAGAATAAGATGAACGGTTCGGATCGACCGTTTGGATTTTGAAAACTCGAATATTGAGCCGTAGCATAGAGGCCTCTATGCTATCCATAACACCCAAGCCTTACTCTATATATATATATATAGAGGAGGGATCAAGTTACAACAATTTTTGAGTTACAACAAGTTACAACAACCATTTTCTACATTTTCAAAGTCCAAATCGTCGATCCAAACCGTTAGATGTGATCTCCACAATAAAAATGTCCTTCCATACCAAATTTTACATTTTTTGGAATTTTTTTACTATTTATTAAGATGGATACAAAAACTAGTCAAATTCAGACCATTGAATTTTGTACCCATCTTAATAAATAGTAAAAAAATTTCAAAAAATGTGAAATTTGGTATGGAAGCACATTTTATTGTGGAGATCACATCTAACGGTTTGGATCGACGATTTGGACTCTGAAAATGTAGAAAATAGTTGTTGTAACTTGTTGTAACTCAAAAATTGTTGTAACTTGATCCCTCCTCATATATATATATATATATATATATATAGAGAGAGAGATGGGCTATGGTGCATTGCAATGCACCAACCCTCTTATGCATTGCACTATTAATCATGGATTTAAAGTCCAAACGACTAATCTGAACCGTTCATCTTGTTCTTCATATTAATATGTGCTTGGGGACCAAATTTTACATTTTTTGAAATTTTTTTACTATTTATTAAGTAATTTTGAAAGTCGCTGATCTGATGGTCCAGAAAATTTTACTGTTTTTTACTGTTCACAGCAAAACAGCAATTTTCAAAAATACTTAATAAATAGTAAAAAAATTCGAAAAAATGTAAAATTTGGTCTCCAAGCACATTTCAATATGGATTAAACATCTAACGGTTCAGATCGGTCGTTTGGACTTTAAATCCGTGATTATAGTGCAATGCATAAGAGGGTTGGTGCATTGCAATGCACCATAGCCCATCTCTATATATATATATATATGTCTATGGTAATATGCATATCACAATTTGGCACCGTGCTACGGCTCTATATTTGAGTTTTCAAATTCTAATGGTTGATCCGAACCGTTCATCTTGTTTTCCATATTAATATGTGTTTGGAGACCAAATTTTATATTTTTTGTAATTTTTTTACTATTTTTTTAGATTTATTGAAAATCACTGTTTTTGGATGGTCCAGAATTTTCAGATCAAGTGATTTTCTAAATATCTAAAAAAATAGTAAAAAAATTTCAAAAAATGTAAAATTTGGTCTCCAAACACATATTAATATGGAGAACAAGATGAACGGTTCGGATCGACCATTAGGATTTAAAAACTTGAATATAGAGCCGTAGCACGGTAACAACCCGTGATATGCATATTACCATAGACTCACTCTATATATATATATATATATTTTTTTTTTGTGCGCAATCTCAGGAAGCGTACCAATTTTTTTTAGTTCTATTATGAATTATTAAAAAAATTTGGACTAGTTTATTTTTCTGTTCTATTCTATTTTGTTATGTGGTATTTAGAATTTTATATACATATAAAATTTCACGGTAAAATTGTAGAAAATAAAACACACTTGTTTAATAAATACAATTTTGAACTAAATTTGAACTACAAATTACTACAACAGATTATACGCACAATTCGAGCAGCGTTTTGTACTAGTATGTTCGTGCGCAAATTGCTACAAATTATATGTATAATTCGATAAACGTTTTATACTACAAATTACACAAAACAAAAAAAAATGTCTAAAAATTTCAAACAATTCAGAATAGAACTATATAAAAAAATTTGTACGCTTCCTGAGAGCACACAAAAAAAATTATATATATATATATATGAGGAGGGTTCCAATACCTCATTTTTTTCATACCTCATCATACCTCATATTTTATATTTTCGTTTTCAAAATCCAAATTGTCGATCTGAACCGTTCAACAAAATATTTATACTAAAATATGCATGGAGATAAAATTTTATATTTTTTGGATTTTTTTGCTATTTTTTAAGATAGGTACAAAATCACTGTTTTTGAACCATTCAAAAAACAGTGATTTTCTACCCATCTTAAAAAATAGCAAAAAAATTGCAAAAAATATAAAATTTCATCTCTAACCATATTTTAGTATGGATATCATGTTGAATAGTTCGGATCAACAATTTAGACTTTGAATATGAAGAAAATGAAAATATAAAATATGAGGTATGATGAGGTATAAAAAAAAATGAGGCATTGGAACCCTCCTCACACACACACACACACACAAAATATATATATAGAGTCTGGCTAATTTGCTACTGGAAGCACTTTGACCGAGGTGCTTACATGGTTATATTTTAGTATTTGATGTTCAAACAACAAATCTAAACTGTTAGATGTTCAATATATATTAAAATCTGCTTGGAGACCAAATTTTATATTTTTTGGAATTTTTTTACTATTTATTATGCTGGTTTGAAAACCGCTATTTTCAATGCTTCAAAAATTTAATAAAAACAACGGTTTTCAAACCAGCTTAATAAATAGTAAAAAAATTCCAAAAAATATAAAATTTGGTCTCCAAGCAGATTTTAATATAGATTGAACATCTAACAGTTTGGATTTGTTGTTTGAACATCAAATATGCTAATATGACCCCGTAAGCACCTCGCCGAAGTGCTGCCAGCAGCAAATTAGACAGTCCCTACACACACACACACACACACACACACACACACACACATAGAGAGAGATGGAAAGGTGAAACTTCGGATTTAATCTCAGCCCTTCAATTACATAATTTGTCTTCTTTTGATTAAATGCATCTGTTTTATGTATAGAAGTCTAAATTTAGTTAAAAACATACCCACCACATGTGCTGCCACACGATACATTACAATTAAAATTGAACAAATTCTGAAATTTAGCGATATATTTATCTGTTTCCATATTTTTTTCTCTTCAATTGAGAAGACTCCACCTTCCATTTTCTTATTTCTTTGTTTCCTTACTTCTTCTTTGTTTCTCTTTTTTTGTTTCTATACATATTGGTGTGAGCAATTTAGAATATATCAATGTGTGTGTGTATATATATATTCTATAAATTGGAAACAAATAAGAAGAAGAATATAAATTAGAAACAAAAAAGAATATAAATTGGAACGTGTGTGTGAATATATACTTCTCTTATAATATGTGTGTATATATATATCCTATACATACATATGATAACACTTTTTATTTATGTTTTTTGATATCATATTATATATGGCAAATGCTTCTGTGCATACAAGGACCTATTTGTAAAATGAACATATTTTTATTTTCAAAGTTCAAACAGTCGATCTGAACCGTTCAACTTGTTCTCCATATTAATATGTGCTTGGAGACCAAATTTTATATTTTTCTGAATTTTTTTACTATTTATTAAGATGGGTACAAAATTCAATGGTCTGAATTTGATATTTTTTGTACTCATCTTACTAAATAGTAAAAAAATTCAGAAAAATGTAAAATTTGGTCTCCAAGCACATATTAATATGGAGAACAAGATGAACGGTTCGGATCGATTGTTTGAACATTGAAAATAAAAATATGTTCATTTTACAAATAGGTCCTTGTATGCACAGAAGCATCACTCATTATATATTGATATTGAATTGTTGTATGATATTTTATATTAGATTCAAATCGAGCTATTATTTGATACCATTGGTACTTAAAAATAAAGAATCATCACATCATCAAATTGTTATCAGAGGTCACGATTAAAGTTAATTAAAAATACATAATCATATAAATTTTCTATTAACATGTGTTTTAATTTTTAAATAGTTATTAGTTTTATTGATATATTTGTTTCCTATAATATGTCCCGTTGCAACGCACGGGTATGATACTAGTTCCATTATTAAGCACGTTGGGTGTCCGATTCGCCAACGGCTACGATTAAAAGATGAAATTTCAGATTTAATCTCATCCTTCCGATCACATAATATGTCTTATTTTGATTAAATGCATATGTTTTATGTATATAAGTCTAAATTTAGTTAAAACATACTCGCCACACGTACTGCTACACGATATGTTACAATTAAAATTGAGCAGACACCAAAATTAGCAATATAATTCTCCATTTCCTTATTTCTTCCTCTTCAATTGAGCAGACTCCACTTTCCGTTTTCTTATTTTTTTATTTCCTTACTTTTTTTCGTTTCTATACGAATCACAATGGAAATTGATTTTTTCTTCATTTTCTTATTTCTCTTTCTTTTGTTTCTATACATATTTGTTGGAAGTGTATTTGAGAAACTCAAAATTTATTAGCATTTGTAATATTTGTTAATTTGGGGGACTAAACCAAAAATTGAATAGTTGTTAAATATTTGCCAATTGAACAAACCTCTTGATTGTATATACGTTCCTGTTCCGATTTTCTCTGTTCAAATCCTTTTAATTTTTGATTCATTAAGATATTAATGACCTTTTAATTATCAAATATTTTGGATGCGTTTTCTTTCCTTTACTGAATTCAATTAATTGTTTACTATATAAATTCATCTCTCTTTCATTCTCGGGATAGAGAATATAGCATAAATAAAAAATAATTTTGTTCCATCTTTCCATCCGAAAAGAGAAGAGAAAATATATAATTATTTTATTTTCTCCTTCAACCATTTTACATTTATCTCAATTTTATCAAATTCTGATCTATGCTAGATATTACAGAGTTATCATCAGTTGTTTCTATAGCGTGCTTAAGGAGCAACAACTCCGGGTTATCTTGGTTGCGTTTTCATCTTGCACGATGAAACGGAATATGCTTAAGGGCAATGTTTTGCACGATCCGAATAACTCCATTTCAATTTGATTAATTTTAATTAATTTATAACTATCCAAATATTTTGAAAATTTATCTCAACAATATTGCTATGAAAAATCTAAAATATTTTTTCAATTTTAATACCATGCTCAAATTAGCAAAAAAAAAAAAAAAAATAGGCTACATTTACAAAAAAAGATGTCCATAATAGTTAAACAAGTTAATGTCAACAAAAAAGTCTCTCCATATTCTATTCCGTCTTATAATATATTCCCGTTGCAACGCACGGGTATGATACTAGTTTATATATATAATTATATATAGAGTATGATTAAATTGCTACTAGTAGCACTTCGACCTAAGTGCTTACGGGGTCATATCTTAGTATTTGATGTTCAAACAACAAATCTAAACCGTTAGATGTTCAATCTATATTAAAATGTGCTTGGAGACCAAATTTTATATTTTTTGAAATTTTTTTACTATTTATTAAGATGGTTTAAAAATCGCTGTTTTTATTAAAATTCTACACCATTAAAAAACAACGATTTCAAACTATCTTAATAAATAGTAAATTCCAAAAAATGTAAAATTTGGTCTCCAAGCATATTTTAATATATATTGAACATCTAACGGTTTGAATTTGTTGTTTGAATATCAAATACGAAGATATGACCCCATAAGTACTTAGATCGAAGTGCTACCGGTAGCAATTTAGCCATACTCTATATATATATTTGGTGTGCTTTCCTAATTCGTGCACCAAAAAATGTGATGCACAGGTAAGTAGTAAAAACTGAAATTTGAGATTATAGGCTGTGGTTGTTTAATATTGAATTATTGAAGTACTACAAAAATTTCGGAAGATCGAGTATTGAAAATACTTTTCAAAGAAAATATAATAAAAAGAAACTGGATTTCATCCTTTCTCAAAGAAAAAATTTAAACCATTTTTCTCTCTCTTCCTTTTTTGGCTATTGTCAGCGACTAACAAGTGAATTTTATAGATAAATCTGGAGCCTTCTCGATATATATGGATACTAAAAAGGCAAACTCACCAACTAAAAATGCACCACCACTTGAAAATGTTCTCTTGATTCGTTCAATCATCCCCCTGGTGCTATTCACATCTTAATACGTTGCACACAAGAACACGTGAACTCACAACGGCCATCCAATAGAAACAAGTACGTGCATTACAGATGCGCTGTGCATTGCTAGTCGGTATTGTCCCCTGGCCTTACACCTTGCACCACCCCTGCGACGAGACACCTCGGACCCATTTGGTACCTGTGCATCTGTAATGAGTTGTTGCTCTGGGTCCTGTACTCTGTACCCGGCCCATGTATGATTCACGCTTTCACAGCACATCTTTCTTTGGATTTTTCATGTTAGCCGTTTCACCTTTTTAGGCCATTTTGCTCTTGTTCTCTTCTCACTTATGTCTGAGTCTCCACGGTATAATTTACGGGACTCCGATCCGGTCAACATACGTCACCATTGATTGATTAGCTGTTGTGATGTAACAGTCACAAGGGTGAATTTTGTGAAAGATCTGAAAGTTTCAGATAAGATGAATGACTTGTTCAGGATATAAAATATCAAGTGGATGAGGGCTGAAGATTTCAGTCTCACAGAGCAGTTTTTAATTTATGCAACACATGAACAATAGAGTCAAAAGCTACACTGTCCAAATGTTTGCGATGACGCTAGTGTGCATCGATCACAATGATCACATCGGTGTATTGTACTGATCGATCGATGATCACTCAATCGTTTGATTAATGAGTTTTGAGTATTTGATTAACGGACCAGTAGTTATTAAATCTGATTAAAATTCATGAAGATCAAGTCCTTCCTACTTTAAATAATTTTTAAAATATCTTTGAACCTGGAATCTCTGATCTTTATCACAGAAAATGTTTATTTTCTATTGAGTACCTTTTTTCATTACCAGTTTGTGCACCAGCAATAAAAGCTTTATTAATTTTGTTTTTCAAAAAATAGATTAGATTTTTTTAAGAGTAGAACTAGGGTGTTCTTAAGTTCACCAAGCCCCTTAGTGAACTCAAGTCTAAAACCCGTTAAATCGGCATTAAATGACGAATCTGAACCGTTGAAACCCGCTCACCTTACGAGTGATGTGTCTATTTGTGAAAATTTTAAACATTGAAATTAATTTAGTATAAAGTCAAGCGGTCAAAAAACGTTCAAAAAATGAATACATTAAAATTAATTTATTAACCTTTTAATTTTGACCGATTGACTTTATACGAAATTAATTCCAACGTTTAAAATTTTCACACGTAGACACATCACTCATAAGGTATGCGGATTTCAACAGTTCGAATTCATCATTTGATCCTATTTGACGGGTTTTAGACTTGAATTCACCAAGTAAGAACACCCTAGTTCTACTCGATTTTTTATATAAATTAAGTTCTAAGGGGTTCCTACAAATTCTAGACAAGAAAATAATTCCCAACTATTTAACTCACATCCCTTTTATTCATGCAATATGCAACAGAATTGACGTACTTAATAATTATAAATTTATGTTAAACGAATGGTTTATGTTAGCCCAAATTTGAGGCGGCCCCAAGATTTGGGCCCAAGCAGCAATGAAAAGGACGAGACAAACAGAGCCTGGTACAGCAAAACCTGTCTAGGAGCAAAATAACACCAATTCATATGGGACAATCGAACCAAACCCTAAATCTAAATCCCATCTCTAATTGGTTTTATATAACGCAAATTCGTAACAAATTCATTTTTCAATATCTTATATCATCATCAGAGTACCTTCTGGGAGGGTAAAAATTGAAATTTGTATCAAATTCATTTTTCAATATCTTGTTTTTATTTGTTGCTAATTTAAAACTTTTCTAAGGTGTTCGGCCTGAAGTGTGGCTACCTGACACAGGATGCTGCACAGATGAATGCAATAGAAAAATATAAAAAAAAACGACAGATGGTACGCCAATAGGTAGTTAGGTACTACAGCACAAAGGGCACAAAGATGGATTTGAAGTGTGGCTACCAGATGGTACGCCAATAGGTACTACAGCACAAAGGGCACAATATAATGGATTTGAATGATCAGAAAATCTATAGGCTTTATGTGAAAGAAACAGACTTAGAAGGTCAAATCATGCCCAAAAACAATAGAAATAGACAATGCACTCTGGGTTGTTTCTGTGTGCTGTAGGCCCAATTACTTGTGGCTCTTAATTGTGACTGTGTGTCATAATTATCCAAATGCTGTTATTTTATTTAAATTTATATTATTTTGAAATCTAACATATTCATTTTAACTAGCTGTTATTCCTGAGAAAGACTCAAAGAAGAGGTGAGGATTTACAGGAAATCAGTATATAGATGGATCAGATAAAAAACTAGACCTTGTAAGTTTTGCATACAACTTCGACAAACAGAAAATATGCAATATTTTGTTTCCAAAATCCAAATGAATACTAATTGTTGAATTTGTAAATTAAATGAGTGGGCAGAGAATGATCAGACCAAACCAGATCTAACAAGAAAGTTGATGATATGTCAATGATGTGAACCCAATTGCATGCGACTGTTAAAGGACTATTGAACAGCTCATAGAACCCTAAAATTTGGTTTTGAGGAAAGTTACGCTTGCTGTGCTTAAAGCAGTAATAACCAAAGGGGCCTAAACCACTTGCTGATCCAAACTCTACTTGTTGACTCAAATTTAATGCAAATATGGACCCTTATTGACCTGAGTAATTGGGTTTAACTATGTGGCAGGTAACAAATAAATAGATATTTACATGAAACTAAGTCATTTTTATGGATGTCAGAGCTGCTTTTACGTGATCTCGATAGGAAGCTTAATAACTTATAACAGAAAATTTCAACTGGTACATAACGATCTTACAACATTACCATGCATGGTTTTACCTACTGATAGGGTCAGAAGATCAGATATCAAATTTAACCTCTAGTGGTGATAGATAGTCTCTGTCCCATAGTAGTAAAAATAGGCCCAAAGAAGCCCTGATTGAGGGGTTACCCTAACTAACTGGTGGGTATCAACTCTGGATCTATTGTCAGGTCAATACAGAAGACAGCTAACTAATCAACTAAGGTCTCCTATTCTATCTAATAGGACAGTGTCAACCTCATTTTGGGGTAAAGATTTTAACAGAGCAGTTTTGGCTTCATATAGCACACAGAATATAGAATCGAAACAACGCTGCATATGGTTCGTGCCCTGCATAAAGAATAAAACTGCTATTTTAAAATCTTTACCTCATTTTGGTGTTGGACATCCTTGATCCGTACCTCATCTAGTACTATATTCTCACGGACTGATGATCTCGTACCTATTTTTGTATTTGGGCTGACCTTGTCACCTGCAAACAGCCATGTGAACCGAACAATATCAATTTAAAGGAGATCCTGGAGGTTCGGTGAACACACAGCAAGATGCTGAGCAAAGTGGCTAATTAGGATTAGATTCTGTTATTCATTAATTAACTTCTAGAAGAGTTTCTTAGAAGAGTTGTCAGACTGTCAGTCAGTGGTTAGAACCCTGATTAAAGGGTCTAAACCTTAGTTAGTATGATGTACTAGGAGAAAGGCATTGCCTATATATATTGATCATCTCTGTACATTACAGTTTGCTGAAACAAGAAATAAAGATTCAAATATCCAATTCTTCCTCTCTCTCTTTCTCTTTACAATTTCAATTGGAAAAAAAAATTATTCCCCCTAATTCTCACCTTTCCATACAAATAATTATATTTCATTTATAAAGTACAAACTACCCAAAGAATACCAATCAATCAATCGTACCGGTACTGGTACAGAGTCTCTCATTGTATGTTTAGAGTTGCAATTATTTCTAAATGAAACTCACTATAAAAGCAAGCATAGGTCTACATTAATGATATACTGGTAAAAAACTAAAATCATGTAGGGTCCACAACCTAGTTTGAGTGGTACCACCATACTGAGTTCCTATCTGGAAGTTGGCTTTACACAAAAACATGCTTACAAAAATCTGTTATCTGCTCTCCCTGGTGTAAAATTTGTATCACTAACGCATATAACAGGTACCGCGAATAATAAGACAGTAACATACAGTACTTGACACAAATGACTGGCAATGGTATATTCATATTATTTATTCACAGCTGCTTGTTGGTTTACTACTGGTAATAAACACAAGTCCTTCCAACAAAATTTCCCAGCATAATCCAAATGATTCGACGTATCTTTTGTTAGCACATTTGTTTCACGTGTCATACCAGCAATTGGTCTAAATATGAAATTTCTTATGGCCGATGCACCATATGCAGTTATCATGCCAATACTTTTTTTTTGAAGGACAAAAAAATGTATTGGCATGATAACTGCAACTGGGCCAAAATTAGCCTAATTAAAAAGAGTTAAGAAACCTAACAAGCCCAAAGTCATGCCGAAATGATGCTGCAATATAGTCAAGTATTTGATGAGTATTTGGTGTCAGTACCAAAATCAACCATTACGGACAATATCATGTTTTTATTTAGTATTCTTTTTGAACTACTACTGTAGGTTTCAAAGAAAAATAACTGGCTGAGAGTACTCCTAAATACCTCATATTAATGAGACCTAATAAATTTTCATTTTTTTATTTATTTGAAATAAATAAATAAAGTATGTTTTATTGTTGAAGGCCACCTTCAGGCTTCAAGTATACATGAGATCAAATTGTTTTATTTCTTGTCCTTTTTTTTTTCAGTTTCAGTGACACCTAAAATGGACAAATTGTATTACATAATTATATAGAGGAAATAAACATTGTGAAGTAACTTTTGGTTTTATCTTATATTTTATTTAAATGCGACCATTTTGCCCTTATATCAGAAGAATGTAATACTAGCTTGCAATAACTACCTCATAATGAAACACCTGATGCTAAAATGTAAACAGTACATATGGAACTAAGGTAGTATCGTCACTACATTAATCTATGTATCAAAACTAACATAAATCCCACTAAAAAGATGAGTAAAATAGTAAAATATAGAAGTACCTGCTGCTGGGATTGAATTTTCCCTTGGTTGTCAGTGTCAAGAACATACTGGCATGCCTAATAATTAAATTACTGAAAAATAAACTGAGGATAACTTTCAAGCCACTACCAAAAGAGCTGCAGTGAATAAGTTAAGAAAAAAGCTCAAGCATTTTCAAGCAATCATCTCCAAAAAAATACAAACTATCCGGAGTCAGATTCAGGTTAGCGATTCCGTTTCTCTTCAAAACCTCTGCTAGCTGCGGTATATTTTTATCAAACTTGTCGTCTATTATATCAACTGAGTTCAGATTTTGCATTGGAAACACAAATCACTCAACATGTTAACTGGATCGACATCCTTCCAATATCCAGGAACCTATAAATAAAAGATAAAAACAATCATGCATAGAACACCAAGTGTTGCACTTCCATGTGATACTATCTACATGGCTATTCTGGTCAGTGCGGGTACCAGTTGAGGTACAGTGACTAATCGCTCAAAACATTCACAAATACTCAGCATGTAGTTGATGAGTGTTGAAGAAAGAATGTGACAGCATCAGGATAACCAGAAACCTAATATCCACCAAGTATTAAGCTCTTCAAATTTGGGACATCTAGCTTCAAACTTCGGAAATCTAGCTTAGACAAGCGATAATACTAAAGAGATATAAAGTTCTAGTTAGACACACATCAAAATGGATCTCCCCATCATACAGGTTAAGCCCACTATATAATTACGTACCAATTGGAAACTAAGTTCCAATTTCAATATCATCTTTTTTATTGTGCGGTCAGTTGCAGGTTCTTGCCCAAGAAAAAAAATTATATTAAAAATGAAAAAGAGTAGAATTAAAAAAAAAATCAGGCTGGCACCCGTCCCCCCCTCTGAATGCACCTTGCCTCATGAAATATTTGCGTACCAGTACTCACTAGTACATACCAATCTTGATCAGATCAAAGTACTCTCAATTACACAAGCTCGATCAGATACTGGATACCAAACTATTGACAATTTTGCGCATACTTGTAATAAGCCATCCCCACCCTCTAAGAAGAAGATAAAATTATCGAGTCATTGATATCATGCATTACAACCTGACCAACTAAGTGGTTAAAATTAGAAAAGAAAATCAGAAAAACATTGTTTCTTTGCTCTAATTAAGTGCTTAAAATTAGAAAGGTATTGCTACCAATATGACCAGACCAACTCCCTCAACCTGACCCAAAACCATGTGTTCAAAGTTTCAGTTTGACAGGTAAACATAGAATTTTGATTGGCCTGGCAAATGTGGTTGACATATCAATTTACGGAATAGTTAAAATAATCAAACCAAATAAATGGAGCAGATTCAAAAACCAAAAACAAAAACAAAGTTGAATCATGTGCAATTATTAAGATAGTTTTTATTGCTCAGTACCCCATTAAACTACCAAAGTCTTTTGCCGTTTTACTATTGTTGCTAATTAGTATAAAGTTTGGTCTTGAAAACATTCAAAAAATGAGAATAGTGAAAATTCAATGGGCAACCATGTTATTATGATAATTAAACATGAACATTACTAGATATTATACTACTTGCTGTTTTATGATTGAATTTCAGATAAGTTAAATCTAGGGCTTAGTGTTGAAGAGGTGGCAGCAGTGCAGTATGTTGAGATGCATACCTCACAAGAAGGGTTGCACAGTAATTACTTGCTAGAAGAAGACCTGATTGCTCTGAGACATCACAGGAAGACCTTTTGTTTGCTTTTTGGAGGGAAAACGAAAGAGGAGAACAGTAAGAGGCAGCAAAAGGATAAATTCAGCCAATTTTTCAGTGGGCCCGCTTTCCCTTTGGCTACACCACGATTTGGAGGGGAAGATTTTTGCCTCTCTATAGTAACGAAGTAACTCTCGCAGGGAACTGCTCCCTCCATCCCAATATTTTTTGTGGAGCAGGTGACTTTCTGATTTTTCACCTACCCTCCCCTTCGGTCCCCTCTGTTACCCCCATCCAGATCAGAGTCTATGTGTGCATTTACTACACAATGAGATTCTCCAATTGGCAAGGGCTTTCTTAAGTTGCCTGTTAATAAGGGTATTTACTACTAATTTGGCCGTATAACAAAATCAAGTGGATATTCAGAACCATGGACACATGATAAACAACAGAAAAAGCAACTAAAATTAAAAAACACATCACACATAGCCCGTAGCCCCATACTAACAATGGTCAGTTTCAATCTTAACTACATCAATTTTCATTGCATTTGACTCTCCTACCCTCATAAAAAAATCATATTCATTTTACACCTAAAAGAAGTGCACACAAGTTCTGGAATGAATTCTCCTAATAATTGCAAAACTCCCCTTGAAAAATTAACAAAGAGAGTATACCCAACAGCTACCTCTAAACTAGAAACTAAGGTGCCTAACAAATCCATTTTTCATATTTCTCACAATTGTGCAAGCTCATTCGGCTTCTCAATTGATTCCTTCAGTATCATCTCAGCCCTCCTTTTCTTGCTATCCATTTCTTCTTCTTTCACTGTCCATGAATCCTCCTTTGTACCAGTATCTCTCCGTGTCAGCACGTTTGACAGAGATTTCCTACCGACCCCAATTCTAAACCGAGTAATTGGCCTTTTATTAGAAATAGCACCTCTTTCTTCAATTATCTCTCCCCCAGAGTCTCCAATTACAGGTGCAAAGGTGTCAATTACTGAAATACCTTTTCTTTCACCGGGTATGGTTAGATCTTGCCTCTCTCCATGAGGCAGGGGTGGGACCCGAAATGGGTTTTTCTCAACCACTTCATTCTCTCTTTCTACGCTGTTATGCCCAATTGGACCAAAACCACCCGATCCATTCAAAGAAAAGAATTTTCCAAAGCTAAAATGAGGATGTTTGCTTTGTTGGCTGGGTATGGAACATTCATCACTATCAGAAGAGTTGATGTATGTTCTCGGGTCTGGAAAAGGCGGTAACCAACCCGGTACATGACCTCCTACTACAGTTTCAGCAACTTGGGAAGTTTCAACCCTTCTGTCGCGTGTAACTGGAAATCCAGTGATTGAACCAGCAAAAGGGGCTTCCTTTTCTGTTCCAACAAATCTGTAGAGGTCAAGAACTACACCAGAGTAGCTCAAACTATGGTTAGGATCAGACTGACCTGAAAACCCATGAACCGATGCAATCTCCTCCAGTGCATGAATAACATCAAACACGTTGCAATTGGTTCGACCCGACATATTGGAGTAAAAGACGGACAATTTACCGACATGGGATATGTACCGGAGCATTACATCAGCAAGGGCATCTATAGGCCTGCGGTAAGAGTGCTCGAATCCAGAGGATTCCAGGATTTGTGCAATGGCGATTCTTGATACGGCATGGCCGTATTGGCTATTGCTAGTGGAAATTCTGGTTCTTAGGGTATTTTGGGGATCAATTTGGGATCCCCTAACAGCATCCCCGCCTCCATCGATCATGTTCTTTCACTAACATAGGACTGAGGACTGGAAACCATAGATTTGATACCAATTGAAAGAAAAACTGGAGGGAGAGTTTTAGAGCGTGTGTGTGGGACTCACTGTTGTGTTTACTGAACTGGAGACTGGAGCGCACGGAGAAAAATCTAGTGTTTCCACAAACTGGAGCTCCCAGAGATAAATCGAGAAGAAATTGTCCTCAAATTCGGTTGATCATTGATCTCCCTAGGAGGAGGATAAAGGCCGGGTTTCGTTGCTATTTCAGTCTTTCAAAAGAACGGCTGTTTTGTTCCTATTTCACTACTTGAAAAGAGCAAGCCGGATGTGGAGAGTTCGATTTGGATTTGGATTTCCAAACGAGCTGTGTTGATTATGCTGACGGGTTGGGGGTGTAATGAGTCTGGAACTTACGAAGTAACTCAAAATTTGAGTTTAGATCTGAACTGTCCGATGAGATTTCGAGTGAATCGGCCTAGTGAATGCGCAAAACAGACGGTCTGGATCAATACTCAAAATTGGAGTTACTTAAGGGAAATGAATTTGGGGTGCACAAGAATTGGATACCAGGATCAGAATTCAGACCAACTCGGTCTAATTCTGTAATGCACAAGATGCTTTAAAAGTTGTGCAAATATAGTGAAGACATCAGATTCAATTGTTTTTGTCATTTATGAAAATCACGAAAGCTTATTTTCCATTGTCGACAACTTGATATTCAAATGTATACTTGAAATTCTCATAAAACAATTAACTCGTGCATATAGAATATAGATGTCAATAATACTTGCTCACTTATTTACTCAATTTGTATTGTATTCTCATGTATGGATAATTATTTGTTATTATTAACTTATCGAGGAGGTAGGTATAGTTTTTTTTTTTTTTTTTGCTAGTTCATCGAGCAAGAGTTATTTCAGATTGATTATCATATTGTATAATTGATAAATAGAAAATGAAATTGATTTTTTATTTATTTTGCACATTATAAACTTCTATTTTTGTCATGTAAATTATTTGTTTAAAACAATATATCCGAGTTAATTAGGTCTTCGACGCAGATTTTTGTAAGATCAAAATCCTCTTATTATCACTAAACACTAAATAGATATCATAATTTTGATTTGAACTGTAAAATACAACTTATATTGTGTCTTTAAATATACTTATTGAAATAGTGTACACATACGGACTATTTATTTGAGTTTGTCATGAGCAGAATATTGACATTATTTTCATTGACTTAGTGTTAAAAAATGCATCATAAAAAGAAAAATTCCTGACTAAATCGATATTAGAATGTGAGATTGCATAATTTTTGTGTTTTCAAATATTTGTGCACTTATGATTGATGGGTAAAAAATGTCGTAACAAAAGGATGTATACAATATTTTGTTTCCTATTTTGTAATACAAGACAACAAAATTTGAAATTTGAAAAAATTTGAGAAAGGCAATGGGTTAATCCCCTAATTCCAGACAATATCAGTCCCGATTTTTCAAAC
The DNA here is from genome assembly GCF_964058835.1 of Carex rostrata. Taxonomy (NCBI): domain Eukaryota; kingdom Viridiplantae; phylum Streptophyta; class Magnoliopsida; order Poales; family Cyperaceae; genus Carex; species Carex rostrata. The sequence goes on from NC_135937.1 coordinate 4,718,416, forward strand.
AAACTCAAATTTTGAGTTTGAATCAGGACTGCCGATATCTAAACCCAAACAAACTCAAATTCGGCTTAAAGTGGAATGCGCAAAGTTTCTTTAGTATCTGTGCTAATATCTAATTAAACTCAATATTGGGTTAGGGGATTCTAATTCAAGCCATATTCGATGTAAAATCCGAAAAAAAAAGAGACAAAATGGACGGGAGATTCCTTTTTTATTTTATTTTTCTTTGGTATTTCTTACTCCTGAAATAAAATAACATATGCGATAAAGCCGCAGCAGAAAAAAAAAAAAAAAAAAAAAAAAAACTATTCGTTAGATTTAGATCGTAAGGTCCAAGTTTTATAAGGGAATTATTTTATTCATAGAAATTATAAAATTCAGACGTACAAAAATAGAAAGAGTGTTTCGTTTCTATCAAATATAATAAGAGTAAATTTATTGAGTTTGATTCATTTTTTATTTTATTTTAAACTGTATAGAGAATTTGCAAACAAATTTTTTTTTGAGTCCGATCCATAAAATATAGGCATCGCAATACAATACAACTGCTATCTCAATTACTGTAACTAACTAACCGTAAACTAATTGCATTATAGAGCTGGAGCCTGGAGGAGGTGGCGAGAGAGATCAGGTGGATCAAGGCCGACCTTCTATGCTTCCGTTAGTGGAAAATATAGAATCAGAATCGGTTATATACGCATATTAGTATCGGAATATAACCGATCTTGATGAAGGCGACACTGATACTATCAGGATCGGTTTTTTATTTTTTAACCAACCGATCTTAATAAGCACTTATCTGGATCGGTTATATTTGAGAACCGATCCTAATAGTTTTTTCCCCCGTTTTTTAATAACCATTAAAAAAAACAATTAGTATCGTTTTTAATTAAATTCGATCAAGATTCTTCTTTATTAGTATCGGTTTTAATTAAAAAATCAAATCCGATCCAAATGTTACACTATCAAGATCGGTTGTACACAACAACCGATCTAGATAGTAACTATTAGGATCGGTTGTTTAATATAACCGATTCTAATTCAAAAAAAAAACTTTGAGGATCGGTTATTAAAAAATAACCGATCCTAAATTTTTTTTTTCAGATCCTAATTCTAATAAAAAAAAACTTTTAGGATCGGTTATTAAAAAATAATCGATCCTAATTTTTTTTTTTTGAATTAGGATTGGTTATTTTAAACAACCGATCCTAATAGTAATAATCTGGATCAGTTGTTTAAAATAACTGATCCTAATGTTTAATTAAAGCTAAAAAAATATTTTTATTTATTTGACTAGCTTCCATATATATTTTGCTGGCCAGCATCCTAATTTTTTTTTTTTGCACAGTAAGAAGCAATAATCAAATATCATATACACATCTTAAATTAAATATCATACACATCTTAAATTATTATAAAAAATTCATGTTCATGCAAAGTTTACCTAAACTAAAGCTTTAGATAAATATAAATAAATGTTGGCACCAAAAACATAAATATCAAATAAATTTCAGAATTTTGGCACCAAAAACACAAATATCAAATAAATTTCAGAACCTATCCTTGCCGAAAAAAAGCCTTAGCATGACCCTCCCTCTCACGAATTGCAAAATAGTATCTAATAGAGCACCATTGAAATCCCCTAACTTTAATTTGCAAGCCTGAAAAAATACCAACAAGGTAACGTTCAAAATAAAATTTGCAAATGAAAGACAAAATTAACATCAAAGCTGATAAATCACATGCAAATCCACTTTGTTAATAAACCTAAAATTAATAGTAAAGCTTACTGAGCGGAGGGGGTGAGGCGAGAGGGAGAGCGGCTTTGAGAGGGAGAGACGGAGACAGAGAGAGAGAAACACGGAGGAGAGGGAGAGACGGAGATAGAGAAAGAGAGAGACACGGAGGAGAGGGAGAGAGAGGGATGAGTTGAGACTCAAATATTTTGGATCAGTACAGAGGCGCGAAACGAAAATAAACCCTAACGCTACATAAGCATTAGGATCGGTTCTCTCTAAAAACCGATCCTGATACTATCAGGATCAATTCTAAGCTAAGAATCGATCCTAATTATCATATATTAGGATCGGTTATTAGCTTAGAACCGATCCTGATAGTATCAGGATCGGTTCTCTCTAAACAACCGATCCTAATTCTAAAAAAAAATAAAAAAATTTAGGATCGGTTATTTATAAATAACCGATCCTAAAAGTTTTTTTTTTTGAGAATTAGGATCTGAAAAAAAAACTGACAATAGTGGGATCATTAGAGGTCTAATTTTAAATGTTAAACTGACATGATTATAATCCGCATTTGATAAAATAATTAAGGCTTGAATTCCTTATTCTATTTGGACCTACCGACCACTGATCAGCTTTAACTTCTCTCGAAGTGAAAGTGAACCCAATAATTAAAACCATCTACTCATCCTTATTTTTTTTTCACATTACAATTTATATTTTCTATTTCACATGCATGTTGTGTTTCCAGTCATAATCTTAGTGTCTTAATTTTTTCCACAGGTTTATATTTGTATTAATAATAATAAATGAGGAGGGATACAATTGCACCATTTTATGGTAACACACCTTATTGACACCTTCTTCCTTGACAATCACCATACTAAAATGGACATGTGTATTTTTAGTAGTTATGTATTCTTTTTATTTAAAATCACAATGACAATTCAATACAATAAGTTAATAATTAATTTTCATTATTTGTAATTTTCAATTTTTTTTATGTATTTAGCTTTATATGTATTGTAGATTTTACTTCATTTTTTTATGGTTGTTTTTGTTTATAATAAAAGTTTTGATATTCGTTTTTTAAAATTATGTCTGAGATGTTGTTCTTTTTATTAGATAATTTTTTATGGATTATATTTGTTACGGAGAATTTTCTATTAAGAATATATGCATTGTTTTGCTGATAAATTAACTTCATTCAAACAACAAAAATAGTATATTACAACAAAAGAAAAGATCGCCAACTCAACCACATAACACTATTATCAACCAAATGCATTACTACAAATTAAAATAAGAATGAACAACATAATATATTACCTTCTTTATGTTCTAATTTACCTTATAATTAAGTTATAAGTTAATTTCTAATATAATATATTACCTTCTTTATGTTCTAATTTACCTTATAATTAAGTTATAAGTTAATTTCTAATATAATATATTACCTTCTTTATGTTCTAATTTATAAGATAAATTTTATGAAATAATTTATAAATAATGTTAAAATAAATTTTAAGATAATATAATTTACAAAATAATTTTTAGAAAGTAATCTTGTTTAAGAATTTTATTAGAATAACATATTAAAACAATTTACAAAATAAATTTTTACCAAGAAAGAAAATGGATATAAACAAGGAGAATTTTTTTATTCATAGAAATTAATAAAATAAAATATACGAAAATAGAAGAATATTTGATGGATATTAATTTACAATCTGAGATTAATCATCGTCGTAGATTAAGGACTAGAATTAAAAAAGAAGAAGAAGAGGAGAATATGTCCTTGTATGTATTTCAGAAACAAAACCAACGTTACAATAACGGCTCCTTGAGCCTTAATTAGTTTGTATAAATATATAGAATCAATTTAAAAAATAACATTCAATAACATTCATTTTTCTCAGAATTATATTTCTTAATTTCTCAACACGTACCAGAATTGGCAGATATGTAATTAAGTGCAACTAGTATCAACCAATTAACAGTCGTCAACAATTAATTACTATTGACACTAATAGCAACACTGACATTTATCTGTGTATGATTGGCCATAACAACCACTATAATAACTACCATGACATGCAACAATTCTAAATAAATCAAGGTTACATTTTGCTCTCTGTTTTTATATGTAATTTACTTTTATAACATGAAAAGAAAATTTGAAAGAAAAATAACATCTGGATCGGTTCTTTATATAATAACCGATCCAGATAACTATCTGAATCGGTTTTTAACAGAGAACCGATCCAGATAGTTATCTGGATCGATTGTTTAGACAAAACCGATCCAGATACTTTAAAAAAATAAATTCTTCTAATTAATTTTATTATTTATTTATTGGATTAAAATATAAAAAATGAATAAATATCTGACTTTTTATATACTTATTTGATGTTACAAATTTTTGTAACTTATATTTAATAAGATAATTTATTTAAAAAAATAACCCATCTTTTAGGAATAATTTGTAAGATACAATAACTTATAAGTTAATTTCTAATATAATATATTACCTTCTTTATGTTCTAATTTATAAGATAAATTTTATGAAATAATTTATTAGATAATTATAAGGTTATTTATTAAAATAATTTATGACTTGCTTAAGAAATATTAATACTTTAGGAACCAATATTATGATATGCTTTAGAAATATTAAAATTTTGGTACATGTAACATGAAAAAAAATAAGATACTAAATTACATATAACATGAAAAAAATTAAGTTACAAGAAAACCTACTAACATGAATTACATATTAGGATTGGTTGTTTATAAATAACTAATTCTAATACTATCAGGATCGGTTTTTCTAAACAACTGATCCTGATAGTTCACAAATTAGGATCGATTGACTAAAAAATCCGATCTGATTAGTTTTTAGGATCGGTTTTGTTCAGAAAACCGATCTAGATAGTTATTAGTATCGGTTGTTTCATATAGCCGATCCAGATAGGCCGATTCTGATTCATGTTTTTCCACTAGTGTTCGGATTCAAGAGATGGCTCAACTCCCCGTCTTCAACATGGAAATTTGTATTGAGACCCGGCACCGATTGATATTGCGGGGGTTGTTATTACATCTCTATATATAATTAAATATGATTTCAAAAAAAATATTGTAACTAAACATAAATTAAAAGGCCACAACACATTTTTAAATTTTATATGGGTATACAATGACTGTTTTTGGGGAATATGTGTCAATAGTAATTAATAATAGCATGCATGTTTAGAAAAAACAAATCAAATGAGTCATGAAACTTCATTTTATCCGCAATTCACACAGTAATAAGTAGATTCAAACTCACTATCCAAACTTTATTATATATATCTTCATATATATAGCACTTTATTCAATTATAATATTACAGAAACTCCATATGTAGTACTAGAAACCAAAAGTAAACATAGATATAATGTGATTCTGTTATCTGTTCCCGTTCTAATTAAACAACACACATCTCTCTTCCATACAGTCCTTTCAAGGCAGAGTATATGCTGCATTTATAAAATGAAATATATTAACAAAAGAATGATAAATATAAACTGACTCAAATTAATAAAATAATATAAACAAATGAAATGGAAAACCTAAACTAACTCAAATTAATGAACATCGATCAAGTATAACTCAAAATAGTATGAACTGTACGAACCTCCACATTTATATCCAACAGGGCGTTTAGCAATGTTGCACCGTTTTGGAATTGTAATGGCAATCGCCGGCTTAATGCCGGCTTGTTTAGCAGCATTAGAAAGAAGTACGGCGCACAAGCATTTAGGGTTTTTGCCAATGGTATGAATCTCTGTGCAACATTTGGGCGATGGCGCCACCTTTGCATTCTGTGCAGCTGGTGCACATGGAATCATTTGGAGAGCCACTGAATCAGGCGAGACCTTGCCGCACTCGCCAGCCCCACTGACCTTGCCAAGCTCAATTGTAGCAACTAAAACAAATACCACAGCAAGTAACAGACGCTTTTGAATGAAACCCATTTCTGTAAATGAGCTTTAACTTGTTAAATGTTTATTGGATGATTTTGTTCGGTGTCCGTGGGAGTATATATAGGGTTTCTGAAATTGAGTCTGACGGATCTTAATGCAATCGAACGATAATTAAGTTGTACTAGTAATTGTGCCCGTGCACAGCAACGGGAGCAAATTATGTAGTATAAAACATTCAGCTTCTTAATAAGGAGGAGAGATAATTTAAATCAAATTTGTAGAGAAAAATAGTCAAATACTATATTTATCTATAAGATAACACATGTGAACTCTAGTGTAGTGGTAAGAGTTTTGGCACCAACAGAATCCAATTGAGTTCAAATCCCGCCTTCAGCAGAAAAAAAGAAAAAAAGGATGCGTGGTGCACAGGCTCGGTCCGCAGGTGCCGTGCGTGGTTCAGAGGTGCGGCGCGCGGTCTATGGGCACTGGGATCATATGCGGCGCGACCAATGCATACTTAAGTGTTGAAACTCATAATTTGGAAAATTTATCTATGTGCGATCTGAAAATTCAACGGCTGAGCATCATTCAAAAAAAAAAACAGTAAATCAGGAAAGGATGCGTGGTGCACATGCTCGGTCCGCAGGTGCCGTGCGTGGTTCAGAGGTGCGGCGCGCGGTCTATGGGCACCATTCAAAAAAAAAAACAGTAAATCAGGACTCTTGCAGGATCTAGACATTAAGTTCCTTAATAAGGAGAAGAGATACTGAATGGTTAATTGTTAATCATAGGTTTTAGTGGATACAACACTTGTCGGGTTTATTTTCAGAGATTGTGACCTTCAAATGATGATTGATTATTGGTAATTGGTGCGCTTTTGTACGAATAACCAACGAATAGCTGCCACATTTCCCAGGCGTGCTCTACGTGTTATTTGTCGGCGCTTCTAGTGGAGTTATAATATAGGTCCCTCCATGTGCAGCTTCGTGAAACTACACCTGATTTTTTGTACCAGCCCCGTAATAAAGAGTTGTAGAGTGAGTCTATGGTACTATGCATATCACGGGTTTGTTACAGTGCTACGGCTCTATATTCGAGTTTTCAAATCCTAACGGTCGATCCGAACCGTTCATCTTGTTCTCCATATTAATATGTGTTTGGAGACCAAATTTTACATTTTTAAAATTTTTTTTTACTATTTTTTTAGATATTTAGAAAATCACTTGATCTGAAAATTCTGGACCATTCAAAAACAGTGATTTTCAATAAATCTAAAAAAATAGTAAAAAAATTTCAAAAAATGTAAAATTTGGTCTCCAAACACATATTAATATGGAGAACAAGATGAGCGGTTCGGATCGACCATTAGGATTTGAAAACTCAAATATAGAACCGTAGCACGGTGCCAAATCGTAATATGCATAGTACCATAGACTCACTCAGAGTTGTACTCAATCCTTATCCAACCGGGAGAGGGGGGTTTCCGATGGGCATCGGACACAAATAGGGTTCGATGAGGGGTTTAAACCGTCGGATCTGCTTTAGGATTCGTGTGTACGGATTTTAAAGCAGACGCGAAATTGCGAGTGCGAATCTTAAAGCAGATCCGACGGTTTAAACCCCTCATCGAACCCTATTTGGTCCGATGCCCATCGGACACCCCCCTCACTCTATCCAACCACTGAACCATGCACTGCGTATATCCTGTTATAAGTTATAACTTAGAAATTTACGAGCCGTTGCACAAGCAATGTCTCTAAATTTTAAAAGAGTAAGGCTACGGTGCTATGGGTTGCATAAATGGCTACGGTGCTACGGTTCAATATTTGTGTTTTCAAAATTCTAATGGTCGATTCGAACTGTTCATCTTGTTCTCCGTATTAATATGTGTTTGGCGACCAAATTTTACATTTTTTGAAAAAAAATTACTATTTTTTTAGATAGGTAGAAAATAAAATATCTGAATGGTGTATAATTTTTTAGATCAAGTGATTTTTTATTTATAAAAAAAATGAGTGAGTCTATGGTACTATGCATATTACGATTTGGTACCGTGCTATGGCTCTATATTCGAGTTTTCAAATCTTAACGGTCGATCCGAACCGTTCATCTTGTTCTCCATATTAATATGTTTTTAGAGACCAAATTTTACATTTTTTGAAATTTTTTTACTATTTTTTTAGATTTATTGAAAATCACTGTTTTTGGATGGTCCAGAATTTTCAGATCAAGTGATTTTCTAAATATCTAAAAAAATAGTAAACAAATTTCAAAAAATGTAAAATTTGGTCTCCAAACACATATTAATATGGAGAACAAGATGAACGGTTTGGATCGACCGTTAGGATTTGAAAACTCAAATATAGAACCGTAGCACAGTAACAACCCGTGATATGCATAGTACCATAGACTCACTCAAAAAAAATAGTAATTTTTTTTTAAAATTTAAAATTTGGTTTCCAAACACATATTAATATGGAGAACAAGATGAACGGTTCCGATCGACCGTTAAAATTTTGAAAACTCGAATATTGAGCCGTAGCACCGTAGCCCTCTATGCAACCCATAGCACCGTAGCCTTACTCATTTTAAAATTAACAACGAAATAGTTCATAATCGTTTGATTTTAACTTCATACACATCATCAACTTCATCTATGACTCGTACACAAAATTTTGAGTTTTGTAGGAGTATGGATTTTTAAATTGAATTTTTTTTAATTCAATATATTTGCTTATAATTTTTATTTATGAAATTCAAAAAATTAGAGAATTAAACTGAAATATATACATTTCATTAATTGTGGACAGTTTTACTAATTGCTATTATTTATTCTTTAATAACAATATCTTTAGTATTAAATAAGATTAATTTTAGATATTAAAAAAAATCAGAAAGATACGTTTCTGTTTTGGTTTTGAATTGTCCTCCTCTCTTCCTTGATATATCCTCTCCTTTCCTTTTGCAGAGTTAATTTTTTCTACACCTTTGAAAAATTATTCAGTTTTCTATTTACTATTACACTCTTTATTTTTTTTAATATTCTCCTTAACTTTGTTTATTTTTTTTTCTATTTACTCACTAATATAATTATTCACAATTAAGTATTATTAGATTTTTTTTTCTCATTTTGTCCTTGCTCTTGCTCATTTGTATAAAAGTTCTTGTAATTGTACACATTTTACATTACACATATTAAAGTTTAAGTCACCTTCACCAATAAATAAATTATTGAAAAAAATATATTTATGAAACTTTTTTTATGCCGGAATTATATACACATCAGAGAAAGAATAAGAAAAAATACACAGAATAAGGAAGAAAAAAATTACAAAAGGGTACAATCGGAAATAAAAAAATTAAGTGCGTGTACTACGGATAAATAAGAAAGAGTTGAAATAATTAAGAGTTAGGGTCTGTTGGGTTGACCAATTTCTATTGAGAATGAGTAAGAATTGAGTCCAACTATAATTTAATTTCCAGATCTCCTTCGATAGGCTCAATTTTTCTCACTCTTTCTCAGTTTGTTCCACATAAAATGCCAACACAGCATGAATTTTTGAGAAAAAATTCATGGTCCAGCCCAATTATCTGTTTTCCCAAACAATCTCTCAGCTGATTCTCTCTTCGTCTGCGAGGTGTATATATAAGCATCTCCATTATACTTCGATCAACCTTGTGGGACTAAATTCTGCTGCGACTGCGAGCGACAATCTTTTCTTTTACATCACATATTTTACTTATTTTAAAATATTGGTCTAATTATTTGTTCATAATATTTTTCTTATTTTAAATATATGAGAAAATTTAAATAGAAATACATATTTTTAAATAAATCATGATTTTTCAACAATTTTTGCGATACAAACGATCACTCATTCCAGTACATTTTCATAATCAATTATGTACATTCTTATAAGTATAGATTCTCACAAATTAAATATTACATTTTCAAACCCATAAAATTGTATCCGTATAATCCAGTAACAAACAAGCATAATCCAGTAACAAATAAACAGATGGAAAACAAAATAGTAACTCTATTTTTTATTCTCCGATATACTCTAAGATATTACTCTCCAATTAATCTCTCCTTTATCTCATTCTGGCTGTTTTGAATACAAGAAAACACACGACAATATTCTTTTTTTATACTCCAATCTAATATTTTATTTTTATTTTCAATTTATTAAATTATAATTAACTATATTGTAGAATTATCAGTAGTCATTTTTATAGTCATCCTTAACTCCTTAAGAAGCAATATCTCAGTTAATTTTAATTGTGATATCAAATCTTGTACTACAGAGACACAATACGTTTAAAGACAATAATGATATATATCACAATCTGAGTAATACTATTTTAATTTAATTTATTTTGTTTAATTTCTTAGCTATTCCAATTTTATGAATTTTTATCCTAACATTTTTCTCCGTAGATCGATTAATGCTTATATATACTTCGGGTACTATTACTTGAAGCATTATATAGGGTAATGATATTTTCTGTTTAGAAATACACAGTTGTTTATATAATGACAATAAATCTTTCTAGAGCAAGCATATATAGTTTGATCAATCGGATAATCTCTCCTCCTAATTAAAGGGGAATGGAATATACAGTTGTTTATATTTTGTCCGAATTCGAATTCAAAAAGTTACTTAAATTATCCGATCCGTATTTGTATTTGAGACTATCTGTTTTTATATTTGCATTCAAAAAATTATAACAGATAAAAATACAGTAAACTTTTTAACTATTCATAACTATCCTCATTTGACCGTTTACATCCTTAAACCACAACAAATATACTATATGTTCTTAAATTAATTTATTAAATTTCATATTTATACTAATAATTTATTAAACTGCATGTACATATATATTTTGTAACCAACAAACTTATTATGAAAAATATTAGATTTAATTTATAAATGAAAAAATATATTTAAATATTATTTTTTACTATAATGTATATTAGTAATTTATTTCTAATTATTTGAATTATATTCATATCCATATCCTAACCGTATCAGTACAATATTTAATCCGTATCCGTTTAATTTCCGATTCAGAATACGATTTGACCACTGTCCGATTCGTGTTCGATTCGTGTCCGATTCGTATCCGACAGTTTACAGGACACCCCTACATTTAGGCCATCTTTGAAATTAACCAAAATTACTGAAGTTTGAACACCTTCGACAAGCGGTATTCGGTCCCACGGAGCAGTTACATGAATTCATGCACTATGCGTGATCCTGGATCAACCAAAATGTTACCCAGTGCATATCGAAGTCTCTAGAATAAACGGTGATCTTTCTCCCTGAACACCTCTCGTTCAATCCTGATCATCCATCCCAAATCTTTGCCTATTCTCCTTGTCAAGGCAACAACCCTCTCTTCTCTCGAGTTCTCATCCTCTCAGGTGCCTGAGAGAGAAGCGATACCACCACCGTTCTCATCATCTTCTCCCTCCCTTTCTCCTTTACCCTTTCCTCCGAGAAGAAAATCCAGACTCGAGAGATGGACGCTTGGAAGAGTGTGTACAGAGGTGACACCGGGGTCCCACACACTGACCCCCATCAGTTGATTACTACGTGGAAAGGGTCTTTCACTTTGGCTTCCATTGCGTGGCTCCAAACACACACCTCCAATCTGACCAAAAATCTCCAATTCAAGTTAGTCTCTTTAATTTTCACAATTTAACTTGCTTTGTAGTATAATTGTTGCCTGAATGAGGATATGGTGTTTTATTTTTATTTTTTTATTACTTGAAAACCACTATTGGGGTATTGGATTAGGGAAGTTTTCAAATATTCATTATATATTAAATACAATCGTAAATTCGCCGTTTCTTCATTAAGCCTTCAGGTATATGTCTCAAGAGTATTATGGAACTGGTCAAATAAGTGTTTGAAATATTAATTTTCATGATTTACTTCACCCTCTTGACAATTCAATATCAGGAAACAAAAAAAATGAAATGGATAAAATAAAAGACAACTATTTAGTTCTGATTAACCATTATGAGATTAACAAGTGTAAACTTTTAGATTTTGGACTATATTTTCTCCTGCTGTTAGGTACCTACAAGAAATATGCACTTGATTTTGCTCTTCATGTCAATACAGGCCCAGTATCCAATTTTGTTTTTTCCTTCAAGTCCCTTTTTTACTGCTTCCTCCCATGTCAGAGGTCGGCCAAGATTGACATGGGAGGAAGTAGTAAAAAGGGTTTTGAAGGAATGGAATGTATCCAAAGAGTTGGCTTTAGACAGGAGCGCGTGGAAGTTAGCAATTCATGTGCCAGAACCGTGACTTAGGAAATATTGTTTAGGCGTGTTTAGGGGTAGTATTATATGCTTTAGGACATATGACTAGGGATTTGGGGTTAAGGACGTAGAGCTTAGGACTTTGGCGCCTACGATCTATAGGGTAGGCATAGTATAGTTAGTATATTATTAATATTATTACTACTATTAGTGGTACCATTATTACTATTAGTAGTTGTACTACTACTATTATTTTTATTATTATTTTATTACTATCTACTTCACCTTGGGACTACGATTGGGTTTCATTTCTAGCCTACCCCAACTTGTTTGGGACTAAAAAGCTTGGTTGCTGTTGTTGTTGTTGGTTGAAGGTTAGTCGACAATATGCCACTAACAAATATATTGATAAGAAAATTATTTACAAAGTTTTAAGTTACAAACACCTCTCATAACGACTAATTTAGCCTAGCCTAGCCTATTTACAAGTGCCTATTCAGTTTCCAATTTCTTGAAATTTACAAATTTATAAAGAGATCTTTAATCGAATTCTCCAGCTTTGTTATGATAATTCTACATAAATAATGGCTCTTGCACTAAGTTAGATTATGTGATGTGGTTACTAATGTAATGTATAATATAATATTGTTGTAGCTGGAGTGACAAAGCAATAAAGCTTGATCAACAAAAATGGAAAAAGGTTTTTGAGAAGAAGAAGGTAAAGCAAATGACTTAAGGTCTGCTTTTGTTCTTTAATATACTTGTTCGAGCTTTATTAATATCTTATTCTGTATGCTTTACAAATTACTTCTATGCTATATCAAACAATTACCTGGTACTGTTACATATAAAACAAGTGTATTATGTCATCCCTATAAACATCACTAAAGTTGATGAGTCCACATCCTCTCAGACTGAGGCGGACTTGGGAATTTGGTCAGGGGCAGGCAAAAAATAATGAGAAAATGAGTTGGACTGGAAGAAATATTGTGCTCCAACAGGGGTTGGCAAACTTGTTCATTAGGGATAGGCAATAGCCCATAAAACCATGGCTAATTTTTCTTTTCAAAATCCAAGGGTAGGCACCTACCCTTGGGCCTATTCGGGTCCGCCCCTGCTCTCATATACATGACCAATTTTAGCTGTTTGTTTGCAATACTGATTTGGAGGCTGATGACTGAGTGGGATTTGTCTTGTTGAGGTCAGGTACCTTAGAGGATGTCTGAGTTCAATGTCATGCTTCAAAAATTTTAAACAATCCAGAAAGTATCTTTTGCATTCATCCGCATACAAGCAACCTATGTTGCTAACAAAAAGAAAACAAAAGAAACAAATGGAGTCAGCCAAAAGATCAATAACCACATAATTTATGATGCAGCTCATATATAACATTTTTAAGAAGAAAAAAATAACTACTGCTTTTATAGACAATTCTAAAGTGCCACCAACAGATTTTCAAATTTTCTTTTCATTTAACAAATTGTTCAGTGGTCATTCAGATATGCACTACAAGATGTATCTGAGCCCCTTACAGTATCCCATGCACCAATTGCAAATAAATCCTAAAACCCTTGATCCTCAGCTGCTAACTTTTTTTGCAGATATAACTGCTTTTCCATTAATTTAAATACCTCAAAGCAATATGAATCGGGAATTATGTATAGAGGAGTCTGATTACCTTGAAAAACAACGGTACAATAAACGAAAGGCATGGAAACAAATTGGTTCTCGTGTATGTCGGCTAATGGATAATAATGAATATACATAACTAGTTGAATGAGGATATTTTGGGTGTACAATGGTTATTATCATTTATTTTCTTCTTTTCCTTCAGATTTTGAGATAATCATTAACATTTTCTTCTCTCCTTTCCTCCCTTTTGAGCAGCAACACCAATGACAGCGCAACTAAATAGCCAGGTTGTATGGTTTCGAGTCATATATGCTGAAGTAACAATGTGCCTGTTTGGTTGTACTGAAATGTGGAATTTTGAGTCTAGGAGCACCTTGATAATTTAGATTTTTTATAGTTTCTTCCTATTGTTATGTGGTTTTGCTAGCTACTTATTTTGCGATAAATCATTATGTGAAATATGAACTGGCTTAAATTAATTAATTTATTTTTATGGAGTTGCTAGATATTCTCATATACAAATACCAAATGCTCTGGTGCTCGCTTTGATTTTTGGTTAGTGGGTATGAACTAGAAAATTTGACAAAACATCACAAGGATAAAAATCGAACTTGAAAATGGATATGTGAGTTTTTCCTTTAAGTAGCCAGCTTTCATAATTGAATTAAAAGGACCATATATTCGTAAGAGAGGATCAATGGGATATTCCAAGAAAACACGCAGAACCTCCCTCTTCTCTTGCTTTTTATAGACTAGCACTCGTACGACTGATGTGCTTCTTGGATTTTAAAAAAAAAAAAAATTAAAAAATTTGAGTTCAACTACCAGCCAATTAAGTAAAAGTTCATTCAAATTTTCTCATCATTTCAGGCCAAGTTGACTATTACAAAAGTTTAATGTCATTAATAGAAGGGAGGTAATGGAACAAACGGGAAAATAGAATCAAATTGTGCTTGGTGACAAAATTATGTTAACTCATTTTAATTCCATTCCCTTCTATTCTTCACATCTCCTCGCTTCCTCTACTCTCCATCCAAATAAGTTGTTAAGACAATAAACAAGAAAAAATGTTATTAAGAAATGTTTGCATTTGGAAAAAAATGTTCAACTCTATTATTAACAATGTCATGATTAAATTGATGTAACAAATCTTTGGGCTACTAAATCTTGGCAGGCTTAATGTAAATTTTTATTTTTATGATTGCTTTTTTTTGTTGCATTGGGCTTTCCCAATACAATACAAAACAAGAAATGAATGGTTAAAAATGCAAATGCCCAGTATTTTGACATACACACTGTCAATAAGACGTCTTCAATATACCATAATATTGTTACAAGCTAGTCTTCAAAATTTAAATCATTCTATGCTTTTTTCTGATTCCAAATTACTCAAATGAAATACCAAGTAATAATTCAGTAAAAGAGCTCATCTCTACTCAGGCTTTCGGGTTTTGTTCCTTGACACCAATGGAGACTGTCTTGTGAGTTACAACCCAATATAAAGAAAGAAGAAGGGGAAAAAAAAAAGGAAAAGAGACAAAATAAGCAATAGTTTTATTTTTTGTGTGTGTGATTATCTCTACTTCGGGTGAAACAAGACATGACATAATCCACTAACCCCTTGCTATATTCAAGGGTGCCAAAAACCACCAGCCGAGAAATTAAGAAGAGCATTAGCAATTTGACCCATAAACTATTCGGCACGGAGGTGAATATCAACACTACCAGCTGATGCTTGGTTGGCTGCTCGATTACTTCCAAAAATCCGTTTGTTTGATTCTCTTGCTATTCTTGTACCGAACTGCACATACAAATAATTACAGAAAGAAAAATCAAAGTAAGAAAGCAAAAGTCAAATAGGCTTCAAACAACGAATCCAAAGCGTTCAAATACCTTATGAGTGATGCATTTACATGCAAAATTTATAAATTTTTGAATTCATTTCGTATGAAGTCAAGTGGTCAAAAAAGAAGATTTTTAAGTTAATTTTAATAATTTTTTATCACTTGACTTTATACTAAATGAATTCGAAAATTTATAAATTTTGCATGTAAATCAATACCGGTGAAGTAGATCGGTTTGAACATTTTGGATTCGTTATTTGAAGCCTATTTGATGGATTTTGGAGTCAGTGTTACTCTAGACAATAATATAAATTCTACCTGGATTGCCCTCTTAGGCAAAAGAGCAGCTTCACTTAACCCCAGCAACTTAGCAACCTTTCAAAGTCAGGAGATTAATTAAGCAGCTTCAAATTTGTCACCTAAAAGATGCAGTATAGGAAGTAACAACTAAAAGGAAAAACCTGTCTAAGAATTTTCTTGTCTCCAGTCCCTACAGGTGCATCAAGATCAGCAATCTCACTTAAAGGTAGCTCTAACAGACTTTTTATCACATCTTCATCTAAAAATGGAAACCTAGCCTGCATTATAAGAAATACAAATTATTTCCTTAAGAGTTTTTTTGGTGCACAAGCATTCCAATTGGCGTACATATAGAAAGTAAAGGGTAAAACAGACAAAGTAAACAACAGCCAAGAGATATTGTTATTACTTTGAAATTCAGAAAAGAAATTCTAATTAGTGTTGATGTTTAATGGCTTTTTTTTCACTCTTCACAGAGATATTTTTTTGAATGCTAAATGACTGCCCTCTACCAGTTCTGACTAGGATTCTGCTAATTAAGTAAATATTTATTTGTCAAATTATGGTAAGAACAAAATGATTGTGATTGGGTTTCATTTCTAGCCTACCCCAACTTGTTTGGGACTAAAGGCTTGGTTGTTGTTGTTGTTGTTGATGGTAAGAACAAAATGATAGGGAGTCCAAAGCTAGTAATCTCAACTAACGAAGAGTAATATACCTCCTTGCCACAGTCAGAAATGCACCGGTCATCTCTTCCCATATTTCTTTTCCATATTCTCTGCATATCCAGCCTCATCTCCTCCTTCAATGCATCCCAACTAATCCAAATTCAATAAATAAAATAAAATAAAATTTTGAATTGTACAGTATCGGTATCATGGATTCAAAAGCACAGCTTTCATATCCCCATCTAAATTCTCTCAATCAAAATGCTTAAAAAACCTGGAGTCCATTTCCTAGAGGTAAAACTGGATGAGAAAACATAAGTCTTTTCAGATTATCTAGAATGTTGGGTGGCTAAGTCAAATTGATGCTTTAAACTTCCCGAAACTGAGAAATTCATCAGCTCTGGTAAATTGTCTACATGCAATTTTGATAATTTAACTTGTATGCCTGATCTTCTTCTGATATATCATTAGGTACATCTTGTAGAGGTGAAGGGAAACTATAAAAGGAATAATTGTCATCTCCATTTTTCAAACTTTTGTAGTACAGAGAAATTGCAAATTAAGTAAATCACTTGTTTTTTTTTTGAAGGGACATGCTTGTAAAATGGAAAAAAGGCTAAATCTAACTAAATTTAGGCAGATCAAGTGTAAAGCATGAAGAACTTCGAAATACTGTTATGCAGACTGCATCTTACCAAAAAAAAAAGGGGGGGGGGGTAGATAACTTCCACAATGCATAATATAATATATAGAGCAGTGTTTCCATGCTCTGTTTAAATCACGACTAAGAAACTAAATCAAGACTATTAGTGACTTGTGCATATATTGTTTGAGGATTTACTCCATCAAATTAATAACCATGGAACCGCATAATTTTCCATAATTACATTTATAAAGGATTCTCTTTTTTTTAATCCCTTTCTTTTATTTCTTTAATGATGAATTGATAAGAATTTCATTCAAGTTTAGTCAAATTAATCATTTTGACTGACTGTTTTTACGTAGATAATAAGTAAAAAAGCAGTAGGAACTAGAATGAACAGTGCAGTAGCAATAAATGCGAGAATATTGACTTCCATAATATCATTTTTCCTTTTTTTTTGCTTTTGCAATAACTCGGGATATAATCCCATAGAAAGGAGATATTAAACTACTATAAATAAATGAAATCCAATGGATGGCTTGCTTGCATCCTGATAATTTTGAATCGGATCCTTATTTTAATATCTGATCTATCGAATTTAAAATAAATTGCACATAAGAGACAACTGGAACTCCATTCTTTTACAACTCATACTAGCCCTTACAAATTTAATCTATCAACATCTACTTTACCCTCCCAAAAGATAGTTAGCAACCTCTTTCAGTAAGTGGTCTGTTTAAGTAATTTTCAAATGGTTGACCAAGCCCAGGAGAGCCATCAGATTAGGGACAATAGGAAAAAAAGGCCACAACCAAAGCAGGGACATTGGAAAATTTACCAACAATGAAAATGTTAGTAAACCAGAAATTAGGATTTTTGCAAATAGCACCCAACCAATTATTGATTTGTCCCTCTAGAGCCATAGAACTTTATATTTGTTCCAATCATGTCACTTTTTTACTATTTTCGTCTAAAATACTAACCGAATATGGCGCAGCAGCCAATTCGCATACAACTCATCACTTTATACATCTAGTTCAAATACACCAATATGATTTTAGTTGGAATTTACGTCATATAATGTTAGTATTTAGAATGAATTAATAACAAAGTGACTTGTTTGGAACAAATATAAAGTTCACAAATCAAACTTGAGTAACCAATTAAAAGAACAAATTTTAGTGACCACCGACGGAATTTGCCCGAAAAAGTACTTTCCATTTAATAATTACCTATCAATCACTCCAAATACATGGTTATTAGTAGAGTTCTGTTCTTCTGTTCTTCCCTCATGCACAAATTAAACGCTAAACCATGCGAAATTTTATGTTGGCATCCAACTATAAATTAACAAAATATGATGCTATGTCATTGGATCAATGAGCAGTAGTCAAGGTTAACAAGCATTCTGTGCTTGGTTACTATTGTTTTGATGGTTGGTGTTATTTGCAAACTATCCAAAAATTAATTATTAGTTGCAAGTGCTTGGTTTGATTAGCAAGAGGTCCTATGAATTATTACCCTCCAAGCCGAAATTTTGTGCGGTACCGACCATAACCAGCACACTGTTCATCAGCTCCTGAACCAATCAATAGCACTCTTGATTTTGACTGATACTTGTAGCGGGACCTACTTTCTGACAGTTGACAGATCCCACCATCTACGTATCCGTCACCTTGTGCAGCTAACCACAATGCTGTGCCTATATTCAAATCCTGTTTCAAAAATTACATCCCGTAATAAATAGTGTATTTTTATATGAAGGTTTTGTACTTTCAGAGAGAAAAAGGTGAAGTAGATACCATGTAGGTCTTTGAAGGATGTATTAATGACATGACATGATCAGTTTCCCATTCGAGGTCTGACAAGGAAGCGTCGATCTCCACAAGACGCCATCTATTATTTGTGCAAGTTGGAATGAAAAGAATTCAATAGGAACAAGAAAAACTAATATTGTGTGATTCATAGAGGAAGTTTTTCATTGTACCTTCTAGCTGGGGAAATTTGTTGGAGCTCCTTCAAACCAGACTTGGCAGATATCCTATCAGGAGCAGATTCCCCATCAAAGCTTACAGTTAACAAATCTATCCAGTCTAGTGAAAATAAAAAATGTAGATAAGTAAATACTGTTAATTATTTATTTCTAAATTGGAAAATTAGAAGAGATTTTTAAATTTACATCTTGAGCTGAGGCATTGATCTAACAATGCAGCAAGTATCATTGAATCTAACCCTCCAGAAAAAAGAATTGCTATCGGAGCTTCCCCCTCTCCCTCTGCAATCCTATATTGCTGTTCAATTCTACCAAGTTATGTTACATATGCACTAATGCACCTAAGTTTCAACAATAGCTTTATCAATCATGATATCGTACCTGAGTCAGAGTGTCTACTATTGTTCTTCTCATTACCGATTCTCTTATTACATGAAGCACCTTTTGGGCTAAAAGTAAGGTTAATATTGAAAAGTTAAATAACATCAGAATAAATAAATCAAAAGGAAGGAACATTACTTCACAGAGAACTCTTACCTGAAATTAACGGAGGTATGGTGGCTGCACTCGAAATTAAATCAGGACCAGAATACTTTCTCTCCCAGTTAATCAAATCAATTAGTATTTGATCCGTCCATTCATGTTTACTGACTTTTTCATCTGCTAGTGGTTCCTTTATAGAAGTACCTTCTTTTAAGCAGAGGCTGTATATGCCACAAGGGATTTCTTCCCATGAACAAGTTATATTTGTACCATCTAAAAGTTTGAACATATAAGACCAAATTATGAGTACTGTAATAAAATGTATAGGGCACTTTATTTTGCAATAAGATGATGATACCAGGCAGATCAAAAGTATCTACCCAAATTATTCGTAGAGGAAGGTGGCGCCACAGAGGAGATAATAAATCTCTGGTCTTCAGAAGTAGGCTCCCGTACTAAGAGACTTCTCCTTCCAAATGCATCTCTGCCATACCACAACGTCCTTGACTTAACCTAAATGTTTCAGGTCATTAACCAAATATTTTATGAAGCAAATGTTCCTGTCCCATATGAAGCATCACAACAGTATTAGTTGGTATGACAGTCTCAAGTTTAAGTACCTGCCAGTAGATCAAAGCCCATGGGCCTCGAATTGAAGAAAGGACGTCAGGTACGGATTTGCCTCTTTTTTCATTACCCAAGCAACACGATTCCAATTCATAGAGGAGAGATTCAGCATCATTTTTTTCATGTGGAACTTCAATTCCTCCGAAGATCTCACCTTTTACAAATATTAAGAAGATACAAAAAACTCATCAAAATAATACTGTAACAGTTGAGAGTCAACAAAGGAAATACATACAAATTCCTATTACTAACTTTTGTGAACGTAGTACTACCACCCGTTGAATGAGTTCCAAAAAATGAAAATTTTGGTCTCCAAGCACATTTTAATATGAAGATCATGTTGCAAGGTCTGGATAGACTGTTTGAACTTTGAAAATGAAGGTATGAGCGGGAAGTAAAACAACCTCTTTACTTTCCAAAGCATCGTAGCCCAACTCACAGCAATAATATATTAAATGTGCTACAGAAAAATTATGGTTTATGCCTCAATAATTACTTGGTCCGCAACAGAGCCAGATAAAACACAAAAATCATAAAAGGAAAAAATCATCAAAGTATTGCCTCTGTTCCAGCACTGATTAGTGCTAAACTAGTAATCTGTGCTGGGAATGGTCATTACTAAATCATCTACAGTGCCAGTACCAGTGGCACTACAGTAAACAAGGTATTTTCAAAATCACAATTGAAGTTACCATTGAAAATGAGAATATTGCCAGAAGGAGAAATCAATGGCTGAGATATGGCATTTACACCTCTAAGTTGCAATTCGGCACCAATCAGACACAACTCGACATCACATCCTTTCTTCTTTTCTTTCCCTTCCACTGCAAAGTATAAAAAATTAAAATCAAGCAAGCATTTTTCCATTACCCCCCACTTCCTTCAATTTTGTAAAGCCACTCTCTACAAAGTAATAAAGAACAACACTCAATTACCTTCTGTTTTGATAACAACTTCGCCATCCCTGAAGAGAAAAACCCTAGCTAAACCCAACCGATCGGGGCCTCTTCGAAGCAAAGATGATTGAAGCTCCTCTAGTGATGGATTTCTCTCTTGAACCTGTTTTAAAAAAAAGTTCAAAAACTAACAGAATGATATGAAAATAGAAGTACTAAACTGTTGAAATGTAAATTGATTACCTCGCCACCAGATAGAACTAGGGCGATACCACACATTTCTGTCAGGCGCAGACTTTTCTTGTAAGGACTTGTAAATTGATTACCTCGCCATCAGACAGAACTAGGGCGATTCCCCACCATAGGGCATTTTATTGGTGGAAGACAACTCAATACATATTTCCCCAAATCAGCCAAGCTGAGAGAGAGAGAGAGCGATAACTGAAGAAGGGGGTCGGGTAGCGCAAGAGGAGAGCTGCTTCAGCCAGACCTAGCGCGTGACGGCGTGAGGGTTGGGGCAGAAGGAAAATTCTCTCTCCAGCGCCTAATCGCTAGCGCGAAAATTAATGCCAATCAACGATGAGAAAAACGATCGCACGCCCTTAGCTATACTGCTATACAGCTAGTCAGCTACTACGCCACCATACTGGGAACCGTTCGATCTGCTTCTATATCGTGCGAGATGGATCGCTTCATGAGTTTGATGGAACGGAAATAATTAAGTCTCTCCGTTAGCGCTAGTGCTGAACCCTTCTCTGGCTCTCCGCTCTAAACCCTGGCTGGCCCCTCTAAACCCCACCGAGATGCCCCTCTCCTAACTGGATAGCGTCTCCCTCTCGCTCTCTCTCGCTCCGCGCTTCAGTGCCTCTCATCTACTGGTTAGCGTTTCTCTTTTTTTTTTTCTTTTTTTTATAAAAGGCATATAAAATGTCCGTTCCATTAGATTGAAACCAGTATTTAATTTACAAGACAAAACAACATAACCGTCACTTAGAAAACTAAAAACTACTAACAGGAGTTAATACTGAGCAAAAGACAAATGCCCTTCTCTTAAGCAACCACCAAAACACAGTTATAGAAAAAACAAAGTCGTAATGTTGAGCCACTTAAGATAGGGCTAAGGTAATTATCAGACCCAAACATTGGATCATAACCAAATTTGATGGCTTTTACCTGCCCAATATTCAAAAACAAAAATAGTTAGTAAAATCAAAGATCTAACTGATTTGTTGGCACTAGAATTAAAACATATGTCATTGCGATATTTCCATAGAGTCCAGCAGACGGTACTTGAGATGACCAAAAACCCTTTTTGTTGCACATCATCAAATTGAGCTGCAAAATAAAAAATATCTTTAATTGAGTTCCATTTATCAAAAAAATCCTGACTTTTCCCTAACCAAAACCAGATTTTCTGGGCTTGTTGACAAGAAAGAAATAGGTGATTAGTATGGTTAGCATCTATCTCCCTCTCTCTTTCTTAGAAATTTGTGTAAATTTGAATTTCTGATTGGAAGTCAGAAAAGGTGTACCAAGCAAAAAAAAGGTTGGTTTTATGATCTCGTGTACCAAGAAAAGGCGTACCAAGTAAATTTGAATTTCGTGTAGTTTGTAAAGAAGTGATAGAGGTATTAGATTTGAGATATTAGTGGGTGTAGTAGATGATTAGTGAAGATTCAAAATACTTATTAGCTATTATATATTTTCAATAGTGCACTCAAAGGTTGGTTTTATGATCTCTAGCATGGCACCAGTGAAGACTAGAATTGACATGAAGGCTGAACAGTCGAAAAAGCCTGACATTCTCGGTCACTAGGGTCTAAGTGTGGACTCATCAGCTGTTTCAGGGTCATCCAACTTCAACATTATACTGGCAGAACTGGGAAATGACATGGATGTTGATTCAGGAGCAAGGAAAGATCCTAAATCTGTTGTCGAATACCTTAATGCATCTATCAAAAAGGCTCAGATGAAAATAAAACAATCAGAAGGATCATAATCCCAACAACCACCTTTACAACTCTCGATCATTTCTGCTTTTTTTTTGAGTGGAAATGCCCTTAGGCTTGTATTAATTACCAAAAAAACCCAGCTCTAGTTCCGTAGAGAGTATTGTACCTGCTAAGGCTTCAGAAGTAACAGAGAGCATCAAAGCTGCTCGGTTTACCCCTGGAACAGCTCAATTTCTGCTGTGCATTCTTATTTTTTTTTCTGTGTGATTAAATAGAGATTACATATATGTGAGCAAAGTGTAGGTTATGAAGCAAGAAAGAATCATAAAACAATTACACAAGTTCAATCATATAGAATCATACAAATTCCTAAATTACACTAGCTCAATCATACAAAATCGTACATTACATTTCTGTATATAAAACAGCAAGAAAGACAACAATTGAAGCACATAGAACTATTCTGTGAGCCACTGACAACATACTTCTCTCTTGTGATGTTTGGTCCTTAAGCTTTTCAAGTGGGCTCTTTTTATTTTCTTAAACTTGCTAGTTTCAGCTTTCTGTTTTAATGTAGTGTTTTTTTTTGGGGGGAATTTCACATATACCCCTAAAAAACTTCAAAATTACGTATTTCCCCTCTAAACATCAAAGACTCACAAATTCACCTATTTTATTGTCTTTTATATTAAAACTCATATTAAATTTATAAAATATCCATTTTATCATTTATTAAATATAAAACGTCCATTAGATCTTTAATATGAAGGATTCCTCCACCGTCTAATATGCGCGCATTGCATTAAGATTTGTGTTTGCTTCAAGATCCGTGCCGATCTAGCGTGTAGGGATCTTAAAGCAATTCTGATCTACGTGCATCGTATTAAGATCTGTGCATGTCGCTTCAATATCTGTGCGTGTTCACTTCAAGATTTGTGTTAATCTAGCGCGCACAGATTTAAAGCAGTTCGGGCGGTAGAGGAACCTTTCATATTCAAATATGAGTATGATGGGCGTTTTATACTTTAATAAAGGGCCACATGGAAATTAATCATCCATTCGAAGTTCATGGAATTAGTTCAGACCTTAAATAAAATAATGCATGTGCCATACCTGAATGTAGTCACATATAATATTTTGGTTGGTATTCTGGATGTAAATTAATAACTAGTTCGTCAGCTAATTAATTCCATTTCTTCACTATTATGGAAATTAAATAAAATGTTGAATTTCAGCTCCAACAAGGTTGGCAGTCTTTTCCTGATTTCTGATGATTCTGTTGCAATGCTCAATCCACCAGTTCCGTTAGAAACTAAACAGTAAAAAACTCATGGTAAATGACTATTTTCTTCTATTTTAGTTGTTTCATCATTAATCAGGTAGCCTCCAACATTTGGAACCTAACATATACTTTTATATTATAATAGAAACTAGCGAACAACCTCAATTCTAAACTCCCATGTAAATAATCCTCTTTTCTTCTCTTACTTTTATGCTTTTTATTTTCCAAAAAACTTTGTAAAATTAACACCATTCGTGTCTGGCATATAGAATCTGGAAGCTTGATTCCTAACATTTCTCATAAAAAAAAAACCTCAATTCTAAACTCAATACACAAGCAGTCATGCAAGTTAAAAAAAAAAAAAAAAAAGAGTAAAAAATACACAAGAACAAGAAAGTTTATATAGATTAAGAGGCTTTATTATTCAAGGCCTCAGCCTCAACTATGTCTATGGGATCAACTCATCAACAGCACTAGTATCATCTTCCTTCTTATCCCAGACTGGGCAGATCTAATAGAAACCAAAATGTAGATAAGTGCATACTGTTATAAAATTTTTAATTAGAAAATCAGAAGAGATTTTAAATTTACATCTTGTACTTGATCTTACAAATGCACCCAGCATATCTTCAATTCCACCTGAACAGTTGAACGAAAACTTAAAAGAAAGAGTCATAAAAAAATACTTATAAGCGACTCCACTGGGGATCGAACCCAGAATCTCTAGTTCCGTAGACTAGCGCCTTATCCATTGGGCCATGGAGTCTGTTATGTTAATAATTTCGTAAATAAAATATATATATTTTAAACGACTCATCTAATTTGTGCTCAGTTCTGTAAAAAAGATGTTTGCAACTCATGAATCTCCATACACGAACATCAATAATTTTTTTTTTTCATTCATAAATATCAATAAAAACCAACAGTTGGGATCGAAATAGTTCATGTTATTCCTTCCTCAGTATTAACTCACCAATAACTTGTTCGTTACCAACACAAATTGATATTGACTCGAATTGACTACTAGTTAAAATTATTACCAACTCAAATTATATGGAATCGGCCAATCCCGACATTTTTATTAATATCCAACATAAAATAAAAATTAATAATTATGTACACATTTTTTGACTATTTTTAAAAATGTACAAACCGGCCACTAGATGGCCGGTTTCCAATTTTTGTTTCAAATCGGTCACCTAGTGGCCAGTTCTAAAAAAAATTCAAAATCAGCCATGGCCGGTTCTCAAATTTAATATTTTTTTATTTAAGACACTATGAAATTCGATTTTTTTTTAAATATTTATTAGATTACTTCTTTTATGTATAATTAGTATAATTATAATCAAAAATTTAAATAGCGTTTATCACATTATAACGAAATGGCTAAGAAAACATCGCTATGCCCATTTAGTGCCGCTATAGTGCGAAATAATGCCGATAGCGCCATAGCATTTATGATCCGAAAATGCTATAGCTGCGCTATAGTGTGTTATTTAGAACCTTAATTATAATGTATAATTAGCATTATTATACTAAAATATGCTAAATTATTTGAAATTATATTAAATTACGCTAAAATACACTAAATTACGCAAAGAGAGACAATATCTTCACTAGGAAGAAATATGGTAAGTTACGCTAAATGACGTTAAATGACGAAGATATCATGGTATCTTAAATGACGCTAAATGACGAAGATATCATAGTATCTTAAATGATGCTAAATGGCAAAATATTTAAAAAAATCGAATTTTATAGTGTCTTAAAAATAATTAAATTTGGGAACCAGCCACTAGATGGCCGGTTTTGAAATTTTTTTTTTTTTTTTTTTGAGAACCGGCCACTAGGTGGCTGGTTTGGAATAACAATTCAAAACGGATCACTAGAGCCGGTTTGGAAAATTTTAAAAATAGTAAGAAAATATAAGCATAATTATTATTTTTTATTTTTTTGAACAATTGATAGTGGCTATCATATACATTAACATGTCAGTACTCTACGATCTCTTTCTCACTTCCATTTCCAATTTCCAAATCGCAGCCCTATCTCTATTCCCTTTCTCTTTCTCTCGCTAACCCTAAGTCGACCTTAAATTAGAGGGGAATAATTCTGCTGTGATTCTTCATTCTTCAGGAATCACATGACCCTACTATTTCAAATCCATCCCTTCATTTATTTAGAGATTCGTGCACAAAAAACCACTGATTTTGATATTTGTACATTTCATAAAATAAAGGGTTGGATTTGGAATAGTAGGCTTATGTGATTCCTGAAGAATCACAGTAGATTTATTCCCAAATTAGAGATGCACAAAAAACTCACAACTCGAAACTCAGTTCGGAATTAATTTGGATTCAACTCGCTAATAACTCGAGTTTACTGACTCAGTTGATTTATGAGTCGAATCCAATTTATCCCCAACTCGGTTCGGAAACAACTCGGTTGGACTCACACCAGATCCTAATCTATATATTCCTAATTTTTGCGTCCCCGAACCTTATACATGTTTCTCACAATCTACTATATTGCCACTTGAAATTAAAAAAAAATTTATCCTTTCTCAAACAACTAAACCTTATATATTTGGTAATTTTTAATTATGTATTGTTTTTATATTTTCATAATTTTTTTAATTAAGTATTTGTCATTGTCTTTAATTTTGTATTATTTTAGTAAACTATATAATTTTTTTTGTTAGAATTAAATTATATTGTCTCACTGTATATTACATTATGAGTCACGAGTCGACTCAACTTGACTTGAGTTGCTCACAAGTTGATTCCAAATTGGAGTTTATGACTCAAAACTGAATTAGCAACTCCGACTCAACTCGGCTCATGAACAACCCTACCTTAAATCACTTGCAACTATTGAAAAAAAGGGTAAATTTCGCTAGAGGCCACTAAACTTTGTTGTTTGTCACGAATTGGTCACTGAAATTTGATTTGTCCATTTTTAATCACCCAACTTTGTTATTTGTCCCAATCAAGTCACTCTATATTTTTTCATCCAAAATCTTAACAGAATATTCCTATTCCGTCCAAAATATTAACGGAATATAGTCATTCCATCCAAAATATTAACATAATGAGTATATTCTATCAAAATACTAACGGAATGAGCATATTCAGTTAGATTTTGGATGGAAAATTATAGAATGACTTGATTGGGACAAATAACAAAATTGAGTGACTTAAAAGGGACAAATAAAATTTAAGTGACCAATTTGTGACAAATAACAAAGTTTAGTGACCTATCACGAAATTTATCCAAAAAAAAATGTTATAAATGGAATCTTTGTTTTTTGAGAATAGAAGTATTTGCTTTGGAGTTTGGGCCCCACCATCAGCCCTTGAACCCTTGCAATATTGAAATGAACAAGAGTCATAGAAAAATTACTTGCTTTCTGTTAGTGAAATTGAGGTTTTAAGAATAAATTAGAACTTGAACTCTTGAAAGAACCATCTTGATGCCTCGGAGTTCATGTCCTAGAATAATTCTCGAGATAGAGTTGTCGAATCTCACCCAAGCGGAGAACTCATAATTAAGAGATTGCTCATAGTTCTCAAGTTAGACAACATGAGAAGAGTACTTCAAGTCCTCAAGCTAAGTTACTCGAGAAGAGATATGAACTGAACCTTCAGTTCTCTCTTTTTGCCCCCATCTTTGCTTGGATTTTGATTTACCGAACACAACGGGTTGTTAGGATTCATCATTCAGACTTCAATTATAAGAATTGGAGCATTGATTTGCACAAGTTTACAAGCCCATTGAAAAGTTATGATCGAATAAGCATGACATCCGTTGTCTCCAAATTTTAATATAAACAACGATTTAATTTGCAGACGCATCTGCTCCAAGTAGATGTTAGTTTTGTTTTTTTATTGCACAAGAAACAGATTGTCAAATGTCAATAACAACATATATAGAAAGTTACAAATTAAGCATTACCAAATACCAATTTCAAATAACACATGTAAGTATGCATAATAGTTGCAGTACACTTGAATGGTATAATCTTGTGGTACACTTGACACATTATAAAAAATTGCGGTACACTCGACTGAGAAAAAACACTCACTTGAACATTACAAGCCAGTTGGCGTATTCTTCATCTCATGTAAAAATAAGAGAAAGTTATATATATTGAAAATTGCACCTAAGAAATAAAATTAGCTGGATCCCTGTAACTTGGAAACAAAACTAGAAGCCGCAAAGGCTGCAGATCCCCCGACTACACTTGCGAGTGCAACCACCACCTGTAAACCTATCTCCCATGGGTATTGCTCAGGTACAACGTACACGCAAACAGGTCCAAGACTCAACAAAACCAAACTCAACCCGAAAAGGCTGCTAGGCGTCCCCGGGTCTGTAGCTGCAGAGAGGACGCCGAGCTCCTCAGCCTTCGATAAAAGGCCTAGCCTTTCCACTGTGGAGAGAGAGAGACCGAAATTTTCTGCAGTAGAGAGAAGGCCGGCCTTCTCTGCTTTGCTTAGGAGGCGCAGTTTTTCTACATTTGTTAGGAGTTTGATTGGTGGTGAATTTTTGCTCTTGAGCTCCCGTGGGCCCGGCTCACCGATTGGAAAGACAGTTGTGCTCTGCCAAATGACAATTTTGAATGTGAGGTTGTTTATTGTATTATGTGGTAAATACAATTGAGGAAGATGTGATAACTGTTAAGTGTTAATTCCAGACCTTTGTCATAACCTTTCATATTTAATGATGGCTCTCCCTCCAAAATGCAATAAATCATAATGAACAAGGAAAATTCATATTGATATATCGAACAAATAGATAAATTTGAGCTAATTAAACAATCGTACCTTTCTGGCAGCACTAACTCTAGCTGAAGATTTCTGGCCGGTACGATAATTGGTAAAGGGAGATTTGCCTCTCAATTGCCCCGCTGAAACGGAGAGTATCGCACTTCCCCTGTGCACTGCAATTGCCTCCATTGTTTTGGATTTTCCTCGTCTCTCTCTGCAAAGCCAGTGGCTACCGGGGGATTGGTGCGAGAACTGAGAAGAGTGGATCGTGTGGATAGCAAAGAACGAATTCTGTTAGCTAAAAGATGTAATTGTTGGCTAAAACTATTTGCATCGTGGCGCCATGGCCCAATGGATAACGCGTTGGTCTTTGGAACCAGAGATTCTGGGTTCGATCCGCTTTGGAATCAGAGATTCTGGTGTGCCCACATAAACTTTTGAAATATTCAATTTTTCCATCAAACTACCGTAATTTTTAAAATCTCCATCAAATCTTAACATTCTTTCTTCTATCTCCATCTAATTATTTAACCTTTTTATTTAAGCTGCCCCTGAACACCAATTCCTAGATTATTCCCAAGTTCAACTGAAAAGTGTATGTAAACTTCTTCATGAGTTTATGTAAACTTCAATATTAAATAATGTAAATTGATTCAACGAATTATGCAAACATAATAACTTTTCATTACCGTGTATCTCCAATAAACATCCAGTTTAACAACTTTAACTGTTTTGGTCGGGATCACTTGTAGACCTTTGACTAGGACCACTGGAATCGTATCTAGAAGATCTCTAACATTTTTTTAAAACTGGTAACTAATATGGACCACTTTAAAATTATGTAAACAGATATAGGTAAAAGTTTTTTTTCAAATTTTTTTTTTCCAAAAAAAAATCTCCCAATTTTTTTTTTCAAATGTGCATCTAGATACTACATCTAATTTTTTTGAATTCTAAATTTTATCACATAATTTTGTAGACAGTTTCGTTGAATACTGTAAATTGATAAAAAAAAATTCAAATTTCAATTTTTTTTGTAATTCTACATCTAGATGGTTCTTTCAATTTTTGCATTTTGTAAATCTTATCCTATAACTCTGTAAACTTAAGTTTTGAATTATGTAAACCTAAATTGTAAATTATGAATTTTATCTTGTTTGATGTGCTACATTCAAAAACTACAGTTTTATATTTTGAATTGTATAAACAGAACAACTAGATGTTACTTTCAATTATCTTGAATTATGTAAACCTTATCACATAACACTGTAGACCGTTTATTTAAATAGTGTACATCAGCAAAAAAAAAATCAAAATTTTAGTTTTTAAATTATGCATGTAGATGCTACTTTTTAAATTGTTTTGGATTATGTAAATCTTATCACATAACTCTAGCAAAGAGAGAAAGAACTTGATTCTTCTCTAGAGAAAGGCAACCTAATATTCAGGGAGGAGCAAAACTAAAATCAACTTATTTTTTCCACTACTTCTTGTTTATAGCAGTGTGTTGATTTTGTTGGTTTAATTCGTATAAGAACAATGGATATCATTTTTTTTTGGTTTAAATCGTAATAAGAACAATGGATATCATGTTTTACCTTGTTTGTGGTGTCAGAAGGGGTTGATTCAGTCTAGAAAATTCATCAGAAACGTTGATAGTGACATCAGAGGAGGTAGGTTCAATCCTGAAAAATTAGGAGGATTAAAAAAGGAAATGAACCGCCCATTCATAAAAGTTGTTTGGTAACAGAAACACTGATTGCATCCTTGGTTTATGCATGTTAGTTAATTAATTAAAAGTAGACGCATAAGGTGTCAAATACCCACCATGTTTTGTTTTGTTTTCAAGATCATAATTATCATTCAGACCTACCATTTTACCATCTTTAATGAATAGAATGATTATTCTGTTTAAGATAGTAATTAAAAGAACTTCTAATAATACATATGGTGTAAATTTACTCACTGAATAGGTCTGTGATGTCAAAGCATTGTATTAATAGGGCTGGCAATGAGCTGAGATGAGCTGAGTTGGGTGTAACTTGTGGCTTGCTTGTTTTTAAAATGAGCGATTCACAAGCGAGCTGATATTAGAGTTCGAGCTAAAAAGGTGGTTCGTGGCTTGTTCGTTTTCAGATTGAGTCAAAAATGATCGATTTTTTTCCCGAGCGAGCCATGAGTCTTGTGCTTTTTTGGCACCAGAATGTAGCTCATGGCTCGCTCATTTCCAAAACGAACGGGACAACATTATAATTCGAGCTAAAAAAGTGGTCCATGGCTAGCTCGTTTTCGGACCTAGTTTGAGCGAGCCGCAAGTTTTTTTACCACCCTTAATTATATATTTATTAGTTGAATTTTGAAGGACTACTAAAAATTCTTCTAATACCTAACAATAATATGAACAATATTTCATCTAAAAGTTCACCTTGTTTCGTAATCTGAATCTTTGGAAATACCCATCTGAACTTTCTCCGCTGAAACGAGTTAAATTCAAATGATTTTTAGCACATAGATAGGCAATTGGCGTTAGGAGTGGTTTATATAGCATCAATTGGTATAATCAGCTATATTTATTATTAGGAATATATATATTTGGTATGATTTATTAGATTATAATTAGGTAATATATCTTTGAGTATCTATATTTGTTTTCATCGTCATATCTTTTTTTATTTATTAGGTATCAAAACTAGAAAACTTTGTGAAAATCTCCTAGCTAGAACCACATCTCTATCACTAGCCCTTTTTAATTCTCTGCATCTTCCTTGCTTGGTATGTATTAAACTTATAAAAATTCTAAATTAGAGACATATTAAAATAACATCACCATATTTAGTCCTTGTTTTTAGGATGACTATTTTATTTTCCTTTCATCAATTTTAGTTGTTTCATCATAAATAAAAAAGATGCCAACATTTGAAACCTGACATATATTGCTGTTCTAATAAAAAAAATATGAGGGATAAGTGCACAAGAAACTAGCGAACCATGTCAATTCTGAACTCAATACACAAACAAGTACAAAGCAAGTTTAAAAAAAAAAAAGTTAAAACAATACGTAAGAACAAGAAAATTTATATAGATTAAGAGGTATTTTGATTCAAGGCCTTAGCCTCAGCCATGGCCATGGGATCAACAGAGCTGGTATCATCATCCTTCTCGCCCTCTCTCTCAGCAGCCATTTTTTGAAGGTGAATTCTCTCAGCCTCTTGCATTGCTGCTTTTTGCTCGGCTTCCAGCCGCCGCATCTCCTCTTCCTGCTGCTGCCTCTCAAACCATGTATCCGCATCCGCCCAAACTGTTTTTGCCATTTCAATTTTTTTGTTAAAAAAAAATTAACAGTGGATATATTCTTCGGCAAGTTTAATCAGTGTATATGGATAACATGGTAACTGAATTGAGGTTTTACTCGTGGCTCCATGCAAATCAGAAAAGTATCATGGATACCCCTGTGCAATTTGAGATATCTCATATGCCCCTGGAAGACAAGGAAAATTTTACACATACCTATATCAAAATACCAACTCTTTCCTCCTTGTTTGTTGATGGTGAATAGTTGAGGGATGCTTTTGTCATTTTTAAAGTAAAGGAAGATTATACAGAATGTCATTAGGGGGATGTGCAGTGATTTTATTTTTGTGTAGGGTTATAGTGAAACTTATAATTTTATGGGACAGCATGTGACATTAAAACTTTTCATGGGTATATCAGAAGTATTTGAATGTATGAAATTGGTCACAAATATTGGCTTTTAGAGAAAACCCAGATGCATATTTGGTGGCACATCAGTTCTCAAAGACAAAATTACACAGATATTAATATTTTAGGAGAAAAGATGAGACAAGCATCACCATGCTTTCAGTATCCTTGCATTTCTAACCTACCCCATCTGTAGCAGAGATTTTTAGGTGGTGCTGAAATACCAGTCAATTGCAATCCTTATGTTGCCTTTCACTCTTCTGTTATGATTTCTTAGTTGAGATAAATTTGGGAATGCGATCATATAAATATCAACTTATGGCAAAACAACTCGAACCCTGAAGTTAGAAGTATTGAGATGGAACTGAAATAGCGAGGGTTTGTAGTCCTTGATTTTCTCAGGAAATGTTTAATTCATGGTTGACACAAGTTTCGGCAAGCTGAGATTTCAAACTTCTTTTGCTGCCCTTTCATACAGTATCCTTAAAACTTCAGCAGAAAAACTAAACCCTAAACCCCCAGTTTTAGACACCTGTTTCTATAAAGATTGTCAACCATACTTGGGGCTCATCCTTACATACCCCATCCCTGATTTTCTCTTAAAAAGAAAAGGAAAACAACATATATGTATGGTCAAAATCTCCTTGATCACTAGGTACAATTACTTCTGGCAGTCCATGTAGGTCGTCAGATCATTTCAAAATTTTCATTAACACCTACCATCAACACACTCATACAACTGGAAACCCAAAATCAAACCTACTGGTTTTTAAACAATAAAGTGAAATAGATAGAGAGAGACATACTTGGCTGAGCAGCCCATCCTTGTTCACCACCCTTGATCTTCTCCGGAAATGCATAGTTCACTGTAAGGACCCTGCCATACATCTCTCCCCCATCCATGTTATCCATAGCAGCTGCCGCATCCTCTCTCTCCAAAAATGTGACGAATCCAAACGACCTGCTCATTTTAGATTTGTCAATGAATCAGAATGCAGTTACAAACAATCCCCTCAGGCCAGGTACCATGGGCAAAGGACAAAAGAATATCCAATTCAGTTTCAGGGAAGTAGAATACTAAACTTGGTTTGGTATTAATTCAAAAGTGCCATGAGAACAGTATTCGGTCGGGTAGGGTTGGGTAAGAACTGAAATTTTATACCTGTGCTTCTGAGTGGCCTGATCAAGAGGGGTCTTGACATCCTTTATTTCGCCAAATGGCACGAACGCCGCGTGGAGGATCTTCTCGTCTACCTCTTCAGCTAACCCGCCTGATTTCAAGGAAGAAAAATAAAATTAGCCCGAAGAGGCATTTTGTCGAACATGTTACGGGCGTGAGATGGTTTAGGTTTCTCTTTGTTTTCATTACCTACATAAAGGGTGTTTTTCTGCACCTGTGCGTTCATGATCGGAAATTAAGGGTTTAGTTCACGCTCTCTCTCTCTCTCTTGAAAAACTTGACAGCGGCTGTCAAGGTCTCTCTCTATCTCTACCTCTCTCCTTCCCTCTCCCGTCTGTAGCAATAGCGAACAGTTCGATCCTCGATGCTTCTTTCTTAAGTCCGAAAACCTTTGTCAATCAACAAATTTCTTCTAGTATAATGGGCCGGCCCATAAATTAAGCCTAAAAGAGAAGTAAACAACGTTGGTAAATATAAGCCCATTAATCCACCATCTCTGTTTAACACTTACAGATTGTATATTTTTTTTTGTCGGAAGGGACTGTGTTTGTCGATCTGTTTATTGGATCCGGTTTATTTGATTTTTAACCGAACTGATATATTTTGAATTAAATGGTTTATTATTTAGGTTCAAATAGTTCAGTTCGGTTGAAATTTTTTAATTACTTTGGTTTTTTATATTTAGTTCGGATTGGTCTCTCTTAATTTAGTTTAATCAAATAAATCGAAATTTATTTGAATACTTGAATTACTTCCATTTTTTAATATTTAGTTATTAAAATATGTTTGTATATGTATTGACTTTGAAATTTGATCTTTATTTTAACTTTTGTGATTCGATTGACAAGTTTAATTCACTTGGTTCGGTTAGATTTTTTAATTCAAAATAAATTTTTAATTTGATTATTTTAGTTTGATTTTAACTAAACCGAACATTTGAACATCCTTATTTGTCAGTTTGTCAAGACTGTCAAACAATTGGGGTAAAGATTTTTAACATTGCAGTTTTGGCTTCATGCAGCGCACGGACCACATGCAGTGCAATTATGATTCTGTAGTCCGTGCGCTGCATGTAGTCAAAACTGCTCTGTGCTAGAGACCAGACGAGCGATGCCTAAAGAGGAATTTTTTATATGTAGAAAAAGTCGTTTACGTGCTTTGAAGGAAAGTTATGGAAACAATAGGCGGAGCTCATGGTTTTAGGTTCGCCATGGATTCAATTAAACTACAAACAGCCCACAGAAATTACAACCAGTCAACTAACATGTAACTTTTGAATAGAAAGCGCGTTAAATTTATTCTTTCCCTCCTCTGTGTTTACACTCTCAACAGCACCAATATAAATCGCTTTGCTGATTTTGGTTCTTCATCGAACAGTAAAGGTTCAAGGACCGGTACGAAAAGGGTTTTTTCTAATTAGTACAAATATTAAGAGTTTCAAAGGAAAATTTTCAGAATGGGTCGCTGGATTAAACCTGAGGTATGTGTTTTCTATATATGTGGCTCTTCAAAATCATTGAATTTATAAGTAATTTGCTACATTTTTATTCCTATGATTTATCTATGATATGTAGGTTTATCCGCTAATGGCTGCGATGGCATTCGTGGGAAGCATCTGTGTGTTTCAGCTCACCAGGAATGTTTTCACAAACCCTGATGTCAGGCAAGTAAATTTACATCATCATCATCATTATTTTGGTATCTACAAATACCTTAACACCATGAACCTATAATAATATATCATCCAAACTTTGGCAAACAAATTGTGTACATTGGATCAAACATGGCAGCTATCTACTAAAAAAAAACATGGCAGCTAGCATATGTCAGATAAATAGCTTAGACATATATCTGCACACACAAATATATTTCCATTTTTAATATTAAAACCAGTATATAAAGAAAAGGCAACGAAGGAAGGAAAATGTAATAAGAAGAAGAAGAAGAATTATATGAGTGTCACATATATCATGTAATGATCAACAAGAAAAAAAAACAAATACAGGATTAACAAGACGAACCGCACAACAGCAGTGTTGGAAAATGAAGAGGAAGGGAAGAGATACAGTCAGCACGAGTTCCGCAAATTCCTGAGCGAGCGCCGTCCAGAGGTTTTTCCTGCCATCAACCGCTTCTTCTCAAGCAAAGAATGAAACCGTAAACATATTGTATATTATACAAAGTGATTAATTAGTGCATGTTAGCTGGAACATAACATTAGTTGCTTGTCTCAATCTGTTTGCTTTAAAATTTTGCTTCAAAAGTAATTAATTTTGCTTGTCTCCATGCCTGTACTTGTGATTATGTGATTTGAATTGGAACAGAGATTTTGTTCCTTCAATTTGTATACTAGTGGATAGCGATTGATATTGGACTTTGATTAAATCATGGATCATGGAATTTTTTTGAGACATTATATATCTTGATTATCAGGAAAGCTTTCACACTGTCCGATTTTGATTAATGGTCGGATCCTTTTTTATAGACAAAATTAGATATGTACCTATCAAAATTTTACCATTTAGACATCTTCCCATCCATAAAAACATTAAAATTAGATACTTCCTCATATATTCAATTGCCTTTTATGTATTTCTCACTAAATTCGAACAACTTTAAATCAAATTTAAATCATGAATTAATTAAAATTAAAAAATTTACTTTAGTTCATGATCCAATATATATTGTGCCTTTATTCTTCCACTCCATAAACACATCAAATTTACTAACTATATGCAAACTGTGTTTATTTCGAAAAAGTTACATGATCTGTTTTTGGTGTAGGACCAAAGAGTAGAATTTTAAACTAAACATAGTTGGTATCAGAATAACCATATGAATTCAACCTTCATCCTTTCTTAAATATAATTGTCACAAAATATAACATAAAGAAAGCATGGATTTATCTTCTACTGATTTTATGCCAACATAGCATAACCATATATAATTGCACAAAGTTGGCCATAAAATTTGAACTTGATTACCACACAACTCGTTATTACAAAACCTAATGCGGTCCAGAAAATCTCAAAGGCATAAGTAACCGAGTGAAGGGTTAAAGATCCAAAGGTTATGAGGATAAAAAAAAACAGTATGAATACGCAGGTAAATGTATAGACCATTACGGCGTCATCGGGTTCTGCTCTTAGAAACCTCATATTGTGCCAAGCAGTTACAAGCAAGCTGGCATAAGAAGTGACTGCAAATATCACTAATCATGGTTTTGCTTTTACATGACTAGTGGTATTGTATATCGACTCGAAAAAATCTGGAGCAAGAGTGAAATTAATTAGTGAAAGAATAATACCGTAACGGCTTTCGACTTTTGCAAGTTCAACAGGAATGATGGTAACAGCATCCAAAGGGTTGGGACAACCCTGAAAAATTATAGAGGAGATTTTGAAAAGGAATTAATTGTTTATAGCAGTAAGTTTATTTTGTTGGTTTAATTCGTAATAAGAACAATGGATAGCATTTCTTATCTTGGTAGTGGAGTCAGAACTCAGAAGGGGTTGGTTCAGACGAAAAAGTTCATCAGGAACGCTGATTGTGACATGAGAGGCTGTAGAATTACGAAAAGGAAGTGAACCGTTCATAAATGGGGAATTCATTGTACGAAGGGCGTATCAAATGATTACTCAACTTTCGCCTCGAATAAGTAGGATGCAAACGGACTCTGACAAGAAACTGTGGAAGACTGTCTGGAAAACGAAGGACACCATTTTTAGAGTCAGAATGTTCTTCTGGAAAATTTTACAAGATGCATTATCGGTCAGTTCTGCACTAGCTAAACGGATTCAGGGGATACCGGCTACGTGCAAGCTGCGTGGTGAGGCACAGGAGGATGCAGTGCACCTGTTATTTCACTGTCCTCATGCCAGGGCCACGTGGTTTCAGCCTGTGCTGGGACTTTGAACGGAGCAATTCATAGGCATGACTATGGATCAGATACTGGAGCAGTTGTGGCAACCCTTAGATCAGGATCAGGTCGCTCTCTATCTCTCAATTGCATGGCACATGTGGAAATGTAGATGCACAAATATTTTTGAAAACAAATGGCTGAAACCGGAAAACACCCTAAGATCAGCGCAAGTGCTTCTTCAGTCGGTTCAGTTAGCAACATTTTCGCCAATAATAAGGAAAACATGGAAATCGAGAGCACGGGAAAACCATACGTCACATCAGCAAACTGATGGTTTCACTTGCTGGACTGGTGGGTCATTGAAAGATCCTGACAAGGGAGGGGCGGCATATTTCATAGAAAAACAGGGCCAACTCAGCAGGTATTGAATTATACATAGATCGGATGCTGCATCCGCTTTTCAAATGGAAGCCATTGCTCTTCTCAATCCTGTGCAGGCAGTATATAGCTTGGGTATATCTGAATGTCTCTTTCAATCAGATTCGGAGCTGCTGGTGCAAACCTTCAAAACAGGAAATTCGTTGCATCATATGGAGGCTGCAGATTGGGGGGCATACTCGCAAATTATTCAAATTGGGACTTTGCTATTAGAACATCCCCAATTTAGCCGCGTTCATATACCAAGAGAGATAATCAGAGAGCTAACCAACTTGCCAATCTATCTCGTGTGAAAGAGATGTATTATGTGGGATACACTTATCCTCTCTTCAATTTGCAGGAACAGCTTCCTTCTCTTACCAGTAATATGATAGATGCTTGTAGAACAGTAATGTAATAATCTGGTTTTTAATTAATTGGTTATGCATACTCTGTTATTACATTCTGGTAAGTGAAGATGCCTACGGGCTTTAAGCACGCAAAAAAAAAACACTGATTGCATCCTTGGTTTATGCATATTAATTAAAAGTACACGAATAACGTGTCAAATACCCACCTTGATTTTTTTTTTCCAAGATAATAATTATCATAAGATTATTCATATCAACTATTTTACAACCCTTAATGAAGAGAATGATTATAAAATGATATTTGTTCAAGATATTATATATATAATTTGTACTATGATAATTTTGTAATTGAAAAACTTTTAGTGATGTTGCAAATTTACTTATTGAATAGGTTTGTGGTGTCAAAGCCTACTTATTATATTGTTTGAATTTTGAAGTACTACCAAACTTTTTTCTAATACGTAACAGGAATATGAATTTCTTCTAAAGTTTACCTTGTTTCGTGATCTGATTCTTTAGTCCCCATCTGAACTTTCTCTCCGCTCAAACAAATTAAATTCTTTTTCTTTTAAACTAAAAAAAATTAATTGAAATTAAATTCAAATGGAACTTTTAAGCTGCGTTTTAGGGTGTGCTCCAGAAGTTTAAGTAGAGGGAGAGGGGAGAGGAGGGGAGGGAAAGTGAAATTTTTAGAGGACTTACTTGCTCCAGAATGATACACTAAGAAAGGGGAGAGACTGGGTCCATTTTTCAATTCAATTTTTATGTTATCTAAAATGACTAATATACTCTCATATTTTATTTGAGAGAAGAAGGCAGAAAAAATGAT
Organism: Carex rostrata; assembly: GCF_964058835.1. NCBI lineage: Eukaryota > Viridiplantae > Streptophyta > Magnoliopsida > Poales > Cyperaceae > Carex > Carex rostrata. The sequence goes on from NC_135937.1 coordinate 4,757,841, forward strand.
AAAATTAGTCAATTTCGTTGGTGGGTCCCTTTTTCCCTTGGCTACCCTCTGAATTGGGGGTGACAATTTTGGATTCCGTAGGGTGAACCATCCACCTGCTCAGCCTTCCCTTCCCTTCCGAAATATACTTGTGGAGCAGGTGAAGTTTAAATATCTCCTCACCCTACCCTTGGCTCCCCTCCGTTAACCCTTACTGGAGCACACCCTTACTGGATTAACAAGACAAACTGCACAACAGCCAGCGCCGCGCGTCCTGAGTTTTTTCCTACCATCAACCATTTCTTCTCCAGCAAAGAATGGAATCATAAACATATATGTATTATATGTCTCTATGTACGTGGGAGGTCATGGATTCGAAATCTAGATGAAGAAAATCTTGTAATAACTAGGGTATTAAATAGTTTGGTAGCTTAACCTCCAACCTTTACTCAAAAAAACATACCATGTATTATACATGGGTTGCTTACCTCAATCTGTTTGCTTAAAAAAGTTGCTTCAAACTTTCTTCTCCATACCTATATATTATGTGAGTTGAAATGGAAGAGAGAGTTTGTTCCTTCAATTTGTAAACTAGTGGATAGTGATTGATATTGGAATTTGATTAGGTCATGGGACATGGAATTCTTGTGAGACATATATATAACAAATCTTGATTATCAGGAGAGCTTTTGCACCGTCCAATTTTGATTAATGGTCTGGATCCATTGTTAATAGACAAAATTTAGATATGTATACCTATGAAAACTTAACCATTAGATATTTACCATAAAAACATTAAAATTAGATACTTTCTCAGATCGAGAAATTGAAGTGTTTTTTATAGTTCTCACTAAAATCGAACAACCTTTGTTAAATTTTAATCATGAATCAATTAAAATTAAAATTTACAAATTTACCCTTGCGTTCATGATCCGATGTATATTGTGCTCTGATTCTTCCACTCCGAAAACACATATCAAATTTACTAACTCTAAGCAAATAGCGTTTGGTTCGAAAAAAACATGATTTGTTTTTGGTGTAGGACCAAAGAATAGAAATTTAAACTAAAAAATAGTTGGTATCAGAATAATCATGAATTCAACGTTACTTCACCCATATATGGTTTTGAGAGAAAAGAATGGATTAATGGGATAATTTGTCAAAGCACCCATTTTGTGCACAGAGAACCAAAAATTAGAGATGATCAGAAGACATTGACATATCAGAGGTTTTTAGTAGATTAGCCCACTTCAATATTACTGAAGCATAAGCTAAGTATAGCTTCATTCGTTTGAAAAAATAAAAAAGTAATAACCCCACATTGGAGAGGTGGTATTTACATTAATCAAAAGCAAATATATGGTTTTCACCAAACTAGAGCAAATGAAAACCAGTAAACCACCCACAAGCTGGTATTTTGTTCCTGCAGAACCCCAACAGTTATAAACCAAATAAAAGGGATTTCCTTATGGAATTCTATTTCTATTTAAAAAGGACACCGAAAAGAATGAATAACATTTTTTGGGCTTTACAGAAAGAGAGCATAAGAGATTAAAGAAATGACAAAGATAATAATAACAGTTCAATCTGAAAGTAGTCTGAGTACGTCAAGAAAATTTTACCTTTTTTACAGTACAAATGTGTCATATGAGTAGTTAAACGTGTCAAAGAAAGATATTTTTTGGTGGCATATATGAAACATTCGCATGTTTAATACAATAGTTGAATGTTGCTCCATACACTTGTAACCGCTCTGACAAACTCTTCATGCAATATTGCAATACTATGCTAGCTGTCATTGTGATAACTCCTTTTTTTTTTTAAGGTAACAATATATTGATAAAAAAAAGTTTAAGTTTACTTACAAGAATTTAGATTGCCAATTGCTCTGCGCTAGATATCAACACGAGTCTTGGAAACAAAAGGTTTCCTTGAGGAACAGAAAACAACGCAGGGAAAGTAATTTTAAAGCCAGTAAATTCAACAAAAAAAAAATCTATATATTCAAACAACTAGTTTTCATATACAATATCCAATTTTTCTACCTTACAGAGATACATGAGATCTTTGTTTTGAGTGAGGCCATGGTAATATGCATATTAAAGAGTCTGCTCTATTGACTTTGTATCTTCGTTTGTAAAGCTCAAATAGTCGATTTGAACAGTTTAACATGATCATCAGTAGAATGGGTTTAATGAAAAACCAAGGGTCACCCACGGCATTGTGGTTTGTTTCTGCACCATATGAAAATGTACTTGCATATCAAATTTTACATTTTTTTATAAACTTTTTACTATTTTTTTAGATAGATAGAATACCACTTGATATGAAAATTCTGGACCACTCAAAAGTAATGATTTTTTATTCATCAAAACTATAGTAAAAAAATCTAAAAAATGTAAAATTTGGTATGCAAGTACATATTCTATCATGTTTAACGGTTCATATCAATTCTTTAAACTTCAAAAATAAAAATAAAAATCCATAACACAGATCGATACGTAATTTCATATTTACCATAGCATCACTCATTTGTTTTTTTCCTCCTATCTTGGCACTTGAAATATTACCCAAACTTGAGGATTAATAATAACCGGGTCAGGTATACCCGACCATACCCGCCCGTGCCCGAGCCCGGGTATGGGTCGGGTACTCGGGTACGCGGTTACGGGCAAAAACCGGACCGGACCCATTTTTTTGGACCAATACCCGACCATACCCTACCCGACCATACCCGTACCCTAGTACCCGAGTACCCGTACCCGATACCCGACCACTGTTCATCCGAATTCAAAATTCAAAATTTCTGTTCCCCCCCCCACCCGGTGCCATCCCATCCGGACCCGACCGGCCAGACCCACCCGGACCAGACCGGACCGAACGGATGGGACGGTTTTTTTTTTTCTGTTATTCTTTAAAAATTTAAAAATTAAAAATTTAAATTTTATCCCTCCAACCAAAATTTCTTTAAATACCTCTCTTCCTCCCTTCATTTTCACATCTCCATCTCAATTCTCATTCTCTCATTCTCTTAATCTAAATTTCTATTATTCTCAAATTTTAAATTTATTGTTAAAAAAATATATAGTTGTACATTTAATTCCTTCTACAAATACGCAAACGGAATTACGAAGGTATCGAAATTACGAAGTTCGGGACATTCCGCAAGATTTTTCCGCGAGATTTAAAGGTTATATTTATTTCATGTTAGATTAATTTATTTTTGTAGAGTAAATTTAGTTTATGTAGATTTATTGGATGTTAAGTAATTAGATATTTAGATTTGTTAGATTTATTTTATGTTAGATTTATTTTATGTTAGATTTGTTAAGTAATTAGATTTATTAGATTTATTGTATATGTTAGATTTATTTAGTTTATGTTAGATTTGTTAGATGTAAAGTAATTGAATTTGTTTTGATGCTAGATTTTATTTTTGAAATTCGGATTTATTTTTCATAGGTTTAAAAAATAGGTTATATTTATTTTTGAAAATATGTGAAGTAATTAGATTTATTTTGAATAGGTTAGATTTAATTTCTGTTTTTTAATTTCTGTTTTTTTGTTTCTGTTTTTTAATTTCTGTTTTTTAATTTCTGTTTTTTTGTTTCTGTTTTTTGGATTTATTTTTGTAAATGTTAGATTTATTTTGAATAGGTTAGATTTATTTTTGAAAATGTTAGATTTATTTTGAATAGGTTAGATTTAATTTCTGTTTTTTTATTTCTGTTTTTTAATTTCTGTTTTTTAGATTTATTTTTGTAAATGTTAGATTTATTTTGAATAGGTTAGATTTATTTTTGAAAATGTTAGATTTATTTTGAATAGGTTAGATTTAATTTCTGTTTTTTTTATTTCTGTTTTTTAATTTTTGTTTTTTTGTTTCTACTTTTTATTTCTGTTTTTTTATTTCTGTTTTTTAGATTTATTTTTAGTGTCGGTATAAATTTCTAACCTCTTTTAGTCTTTATCGTTATTTTTTAAATTATAAATTTCTAAATATTTCAATTAGTTTTTAAATTATTCATTTTAAAGAAGAATTACTAACAAAAAAAAAAGTTAGAACTCCGCCTATGTTATTTTACATAGCCGGTCCCAAGCCCGGAATAAAGGAGGAGGGTAACTTCTATTGTTTTAAAAATTTCGAGATATAAATAAATTATGAAACTATATAATTAGAACGAGAATTTAAAAATAAAATAAAATGACTCGTGTAAAGAAATAAATAAATACATTTGTACTTAGGCGACTAAACAAACAAATTTTGGCAAGAATAATTTATATATATAAGTTACAAATTTTAATTATTTAGGAATTATAAAGATGTGACTTGATAATTTTATGTATATATATACACACTATTTGATATTGAATTATTCATATTTTAAAAGTCGAATTATAAACATGTAATAACATTTATACGACACTATTAAAAAAAACAACAAAAAAAAACCAACAAAAAAACTAGAAAAAAAAAAAGCAAAAAAAAAAACCAATAAAAAAACAGCAAAAAAAAACCAATAAAAAAACCAGAAAACAAAAGCAAAAAAAAATACCCGTACCCGCCTTACCCGTCAAGGCTACACGGGTACGGGTATAGGACAGGTAGGGTATGGTTTTTGAAAAATATACCCGACATACCCGTATCCGTATACCCTTGTACCCGTCCTACCCATACCCGTCCCGGGTATACCCGGGGTACCCGTACCCGCCCGACTATTAATACCCTAACCCAAACACTACCAAATTTCAAAAGAATGTGATGGCAAGTAAATATAGTAAAGAAACTAAGCAGACAAGAAGAAGATTGCCAAGGGAAGAACTGTTACAGACGCAGGTCGGCCCATGAAAATAAATACAATGTGAGGTAAGCTACAGTGCTCTCTAAAGCTTATTACTATTTAACTAGGTCATCTCATGAGTATGGGCTGGGCCCAATTTGTTTAATTTCTTTCCTTTCAGGTCAACACAGTGGGCCCATTATTATTTTTGAGAACATTTTATGAAGAGTTAATTTCAATACCAACATTTGAAACTTACTTTTTTTATGGACTCCGGTTTAGAGCTGGCAAAAAAGCTCGTGGCTCGTGGCCCGCTTGGTATTCGCTCGTGACTCGATCGGTAACAGCTCGTTCGTTAGTGGATCTAGTTAAAATTAGCTCGCTCGCTACATACTCGAGCCATAATTAATGAGTTTGAGTTTGGCCTGGCTCGGCACGAGCCAGCTCGGTCGTTAACGAGCTATTTAATATATATAGTTTAATAGTTTAATCGGATCCGTTCACTTCATATTGGGGATATTATGATCTATGGATGTTATAGCCAGTGTTGTGATAATTGCACTTTGGACTGTGTTTAAGTTGATTGGTAATGTTGTATAGAATACGTGTGAATTAATTACAAGCAACTAAGTTAATTTGTATGAATTTGTTTGATTTGATATGCATGAATTTATTTAGTGAATATGATTGTATGAATTTAGAATTTTGATATATTTGTATGTATGAATTTAGCTATAAATTTAATTTATAGTAGTTGATTTGCTTAATTATAGTTGAATTAAGAGTATTGCTCAGTAATTAGTCATATAAATATTATTTTGTTTTAGCCATAATTGATAAGATGTGTTATGAAAATTTAAGATATAGCAGGAAAGAAAATATACAAATTTATAAATATGCCAAGCTAGTAACGAGCTAGCTCGGCTCGCTCGGACAAGTCACGAGTCGGTCTTGAGCAATAGTTTTAGCTCGGGACCTAAAATCAAAACTCGCTCGCTCAGCTTGATACACCAACAAGCCGAGTATGAGTGTGACCTAGCTCGCTCGTTAACAGCTCATTGCCACCCCTACTCCGGTTACTGTATGAACGCTTCTTTTTAATTTACATGATTGTTTTTGCACAAATAGTTGGTAAGAATCCAAAGACTTATTTTTCTGTCTTCTTGAAATCGTCATGTGCTTTCATCTTTGAACAACTGTAGAACAGCTTTAAAAGTAGCAAAAATATGTGTAGTGAAACTATCTTATGCACTCCGTTCACACACCACTTTCAGCAATTATTTACGCGAGGTGAAATAAGAAAATGCATGTGTTCAATACGACCAGGATCGGCATGCATTATTTCATGCAACAGGGATACTTATTTCAATTAATATATACAAAATTTTATTAATTATACAGTTTGGTGCCCTATTGTTACTTATTGAAAAAATAAGAATAAACTTCCGTGGTTATTACATTTTTAGCTATGTGGTGATGTAAAATTGTCTGCATATTAGAGATGCAAGTGTTGTGGTGAGAGGCAGAGCCAGACATTTTAATTATGAAAGTCAATCATATAAAATTTTCATTGTGCAAATGGAATCAATTTACACTGATATCATTGACAATATGGTTAATTAATACATCTGCGACCTAATAACTTTGTTTTTTGTCCAATCTTCGACCTAATATCATTGACAATATGGTTAATGCATCTGCTCATCATAATCGGAAGCTTGGTCTTTGAGAACAAACAAATTATATTGATAAGTTTTTCCTTTGAATAGTACCCATGATGAAAAAGTGAAACTAGATAAGAGCATTAAAAGGACAAAAATATCTTAATTGAAATAAAGTCACAAAAGTGGATGGTTTCATGCCCGGAAACAAGAGGTCTGAAATCTGACCAAGTAAAGTCCTTGTTTTTTTTGAGGAAAAATAAAGTCCTTGTTTCTCTAGCTAATCATGCTAGGTAGCATTGTTTTATTTAGAGAAAGGAGAGAGAGAGAGCACAATAGCACATCTGTATTAGTCAAAAGTTTCCAAGACATGTAGCCAGATTTCAAGGTGCAATGAGGACAAAAAAAATCCTGCTTTTTACTTAAATCAAGGGATTCTCCGGTGATTATTGTAGGATTAATCTGGCTGGAATTTAAATACAGTTAAATACATGTATTGACCGGACAAAGAACAAGGAACATTTTTTTAAAAAACATTAAAAATCTCGAGCCCCACACCATGGGAAAAACAGAGCATCGTCATAAACCCTACCAGCCTAGGTAATAACATGTAGTGTACAATTTTCAATTGTCTATGGCCTACTTTTCAAAAACACTTACACTTAAGTCATAAGTCCGGTGAAAGTTCTTACAAATCTTAACCTCCTGAGTGAAAGATTTTTACAATTATATACCTACGACTCTACGAGCAGAGTAGATTTAATTTATTTAAATTTCACGTCGAAAGATCATTTGACAATGATTATTTTGATAGACTTCGTAGTATATTTATACAAAAATCAAATAAAATTAAAAGTTAGAAAGTATATTACTGAGCCCTGAACTTTGCTATGAATATTCTGAGCCGTGAATGTTTTGTACATAATCATATAAGTTTTATGGATATTAAATGCAGGGTTTGAAAATACAAATACATGTACATAATGATAGGTGAAAATTCATATAATTTCCTGAGCGATCCATGTTCATATAGATTTTTCTGAAAACAAGTATAGATAGGTGAAATTTTTGCAGTGTGTGGTCACCGCACTTGAACTTCACATGGCTCTAGGCGTCTTTTCCTCTTACAAGCATTTCTAGTGACCACTGACCAGTGACCACTCTGTACATATTTGGAGAGGAAGAGAAAACAGAGAGGCAGAGCGCAGAGAAATATCATAAGAACTCTATTCAAACGATTGGATCCTCTCCGATTGTTCAGAATACATCATTACATGGTTCAAGGTTGATTTGAACCGTTGCTTATTAATTCAACTGTTTAGATCAAGTTTGACCGCACAATTGCTTATTACATCGTTAAGAGATGTACTTAATCTGGACCGTCAAAACTGCAATCGATGTTCCAGCTTTTTTATAGACCATAACTTGAATTTCTTACAATTGGAGAGGAGATCAACTCCTTGATTGGAATTTGAAGGTTGACACATGTGCGCAGGTGCGTGGCAGTTTGTGCGTGTGCGTGTGAAGTTTTTGGTTAGATCCAAACTGGCTAAATTAGGATCTTGTGTCAACATGCTACTTGGAAGTATCAGCGCTCTTCCTTGGATTCCCACTTTAATAAATTCTGATATAAAATACGAAATAATCAGAAGAGTTCCGGAAATAACCAAAAATAAACATATTCTAAGTTCATTTTAATTATTGGGAACTGGAACCAATTTCCGGGAATAGAATCAATTTTTCTTATAATGAAAAGACCAGGGTTTTTTTTTTTTTTTTGCAAGCATGGAAAGACAAGTTGAGACGCTGTAAAATATGCCTATTAAGATAAAAGCGTCATGTGTAACAAGTAAAATATTAACTTGTTTTGATTTTATGCAACTCACAGATAATAAAGTCGAATGAAAAAATATATAATTCACGCATTGCACGAAATCAAAACAACATTGTTAATATATTTACTCTTCAATGGCGAACCAAAGTGAACAGAACAGGGGTCAACGGACCTTCATTTTTTAAAAATTTGTATTAAAGTATAATTTTATGTATAATTTAGAGCAAAATATCATGACATTGTAAAATTAATTCTCATTTTTTATATAATTGCTCTCATATATTGTTTGATCCTTATAGTTTAAAAATCTGATTCCGTCTCTATCCGTAACTGTTGTTGCTCAGGTTTCTAATTCTTTCAGACTTTATTCAAAATATTAAACTTTTCAACTAAATGAAAATAAACTTTTGGTCCAAACTAAAATAATTTGACTGTGCTCATTTCAATTTACTTGGGTTAGTTCGTCCATATAACAATTAACAATACATAACGCGGCTGTATATAAAGATGGGGGATACCAATGCATGAGATGATGAGATATCATTATATGAACATTGGAAAGGGGAATAAGCATATTTGCTGGGAATACGCACCACAAAAAAAAAAAAAAAAAACATTTGACAAAAGGCAATTGGAACAGGATAGCATCATTTATTCATTTCCCGGTGCAACGTCTAAAGATGAAGAATGAATATAAAAAACATTTTCTGTCACCGTGTGTCCGGAACAAGTGTATCCAGACATCCAGTGACATGGTATTACTCGCAAAATTGAAAAAAAAAATTACAGGAAAAGAGGGTGAAAGGTTCGAGAAAGAACATGCACACGTGTGTACGAACACACCCCGTGTGCTTTTGTCTCCTTCCACTGTTCAAACTACCATTCACCCGTGCAATTATTACTGTGTTCTGGCGCAGCAGTCGCATACTCGTATATTATTTTGCAATTTGCATTTTGCATTGTACAAAGTACAAACTAGTCCAAGTAATTTTCTCGTTGAGCAAAAGCAAAATTTTCTTGTTATGTTCCTTGACTGATTTTTTTTTTCATAACAATTTGCGAAAAAGGTAAGAATTGTGAGTAGTGTATGTCAAGTAAGAAATAATTTTGAACAACTTTTGCTAAAGTTGAAAATTTTACAAATTTGAAAGGTGAAGTCAAAAGAATTTTTAGATTGAAATTGATTTTTTTTTTATAATTTAAAAGGTATTTTGAAATTTAGTGGATTCAACTGATCCAATAAATTTTCTTCCGCCGTTAATAGAAGTCAGGCTACATTAATTACACTCATAATGCGGTGTAATGTGTTGAAGTCGTATGCTTTCTATTAACTTGTCAAAATATATAACAATTTATCTGTCCTTGATTTCATCCATATGTATCGCAAATTTGAACTCTGTTCAGGGGAAGAAGGCAGTGTTCGGAAGAGGGTACTAAGTTATCTCATTAGCATTTTGTTCTGTACCAAGTACATGTACAAAAATAAAGTTAAACTTTCAAACCATAAAAATCAATCGTATAAAAATTTTATGTTGAGAATGGAGTCCATGTACATTATGTACCACATTTTATAATAAATTGTATAGAAAATAATATATAATTAAAAAAAAGGAGTCAATTGTCTCCATTCATATATATTACATCCGCCACTGTACACGTACTCAAAACGGTCCGATTGAATCAAATGTTGGACAATGTTTACAAATATATTTTTCTTATGTAAAAAAATAAAAAATCTCAGAACTTCGATATTAACACTGCATGAAAAATTAATGACATAAATACAATCCACATAATATTTCAAGTTTGATCATCTATTTAACAACGTATCTCATACACATCCATCAGATTAATCAGTATGCAAAACATAACTAATATTAATCATCATGTCAATCTTACAGTGGTAAACTCAAAAAATAAGATGATATACTAACGTTCAATGCATGAACAAAACATAAAATACAACAATCTCACATACTAATACCAAGTGTCCAAGTCCCTCGATAAATACTTAATTTGTTATTAATAGTAACCACTAGAACAGCTCCCCCCCTTCCCCTCTTCTTTTTTCAATCGACTCCATTTTTTTTTTTTTTTTTGTAGTTTTCATTTCAAAGCAATATCTTCCCTCTCTCAATTCTATCTTTGTCAAACGGAGAGGAGAAGGAAAGAGAAGGAAGGAACCGGAGCTAAGAGTGCGGTATCGTCGGAGTTCGAAACGTAGAGTTCCCATCTCGATTAGAGCACGACGGTGAGTAGATCCAGTCGTCATCAGAGCGCGACGGCAGTTGAAGAAGCGGATCCAATCGTAGAGCGAGATGGTGATTAAAATACTAGGGTGATCAACATTTCGATTGGAGTGCCACGGTGAGTAAATCCCGTTGTTGTCGAAGCGCGGTAGCGGTCGAAGAAGCGGATCTGATCGTGGAGCAATACGATGATTAAAGTACTAGAGCTATTACGAGAGAATTAGAATATTATATTAGTTTAGAGAATTTTTATGAGAATAAAATAATAAATTTAAAAATTACGATCATTTGACTCATTATAAATATATTTTTTATCAATAAAATTACTAGTAAAAATTTAAAACCACTAACTTTAAAATAAATAAATAAATTGTAACCATTAAATTTTGCAATCATTATATAATACATCAATATCTTTCAGCCCTCAATTTCACTAACTTTAAAATAAATAAATAAATTTTAATAATTAAATTTTGCAATCATTATATAATACCTCAATATCTTTCAGCCCTCGATTTCAATTTTCTAGTTTTGTCATGTCTCTATTAACATGTCGAAAGATACACTCAAGACCTTGTAGTAAATCCCACATTACCTACTGACATTCTTATTTTACTGCGTAGCTATCTTCATGCCAAATAAATGTCACCACTCGCAAAATGCTTAGATCTAATATCTTTCCAGGTATCACATAGATAATGTCATTGTACATTTATTAATATTTTTATATCTGCCATAATTTAATTGTCGGATAAAAAAATTAATATTACATATGTGTTTTTAATTATTTGAAAATAGTATGTTTTTGTATTAATTTTGAAATTATTTAATTTGTTTATCCGTAAAGAAAAAATCATGATCAGATCGTTAATTTGATAGATGACTTACATCTGTCAAATTGAACTAAATTTAATGTACCATTTATTAAACTAATCCCAAACAAATTTAAAATGAATTATTTTAGCCTTGACAAAATTGTTCAAACTATCAAATGTATTATGTATATACCACGACCCTAGGGGTGTCAAACGTACCCTTTTAACCGTTTATTCCATCCGTACCTTATTTGATAAGACAAGTACGAGTATGAATTTTTTTTTTTATTAGCTAAATGGGTAAGAGTACGGCAAAGCATATTTCGTATCTGTTACTCTATCGAGAAATTATATAATAATGTTTGAGCAATAATTAGTGACTTTTGTTATTTAGTGTATGTTTTTTGTTATAAGAAAAATATTAAATATATTATTTTTATTGACATGTCTTATTATTTAGTTAAATAATTGAATTTGACCGAATAAATATTCGTGTTTTATAATTCTCTTGCTTTATAAAAAAACAATTTAGTTGGAATTGATTACACATTTATCTCTTTTTGTATTTTTTTTATTAGTAATTTGATTGCATATGTGTGAAATGAATGAGTTGTGATATTTTATTTGTTAAATTCTGGTCTGAGTCTATAACGAGCGGACTCGTTTTAGCTCGATTCACTAACGAATGAGTTGTTATCGGTTGAGCCACTGACTGATACCAAGCGGGCCACGACCAATGGCTCAATTGCCAGCCCTACATGAGCCTAGTCCAAAAAAATTTTAAATATAATTTTATTTTCAGAAAATATTATAAATATATATTTATTGTTCATAATAATTATAAAATGATACCCCTTCAAATCAAGCTTTTCAGCTCCGGCACTGACACTCAACAGATATATTGTGGTCAAAATGGGTTTCATTAATAAAAAGTATCTGCAAGATAAATAACACAGGACCTGTCATTTTGGTCACTGCATTTATTAAAACACACGTCTTCAGTACATCCCCTGCTATGATTGAACAAGCCTCTGTTCTCATTTTTTTCTATTGTAAATTAAAAAAAAAAATCAAATTCGAGAATGGAATTGATTATTTTTTTCTTCAAAAAAAATAAAACGGCACCAATAAAAAAATATTAAACCCGTACTATTGACGGCATAACTATATAGCTATACTACTAGTGCTTTCATTTATTGTTTGAAGAAAAAAAATAATCATTACATTTTCTGAAGAATTAATTTTTAATTTCTAAATAAAATAAAATCTACTGGGTTTCTTCACCCTATTCTGATATTCTGTAAAAAGATTTTACAACTCTACATCTAGGGGTGTCAATGGGTACGAAACGGGGAGGGTGGAACCATTTTCATACCCATACCCATTAAGAATTGACCTTTTCCATACCCTACCCATACCCGTTAAGAATTTGTCTTACCCTACCCTACCCATACCCGTTATGATTAACGGGTAACGAAACGGTAGTGGGCGGATAACGAAAATACCAATATAATGGTTCCGACAGCATATGGTCAATTATGTCATTTGTTACATTCTTTCTTCTAACATTTCATTCCATCTCATTCAATTATTAAATATATATATTCATAGTATAACCTTGAGAAAGCTGACATGTAATGCAAAATTTAGACGCTAACACCTGAGCTGACATTAATGGATTACTTATTTAGACCAAACAATACATTATTGCCAGAAAATAAGGTGATGATATATTTTCTTTGAAACATGAAATATTTCCATTTGTAGAATTGAGAAAAAAGACAATAACGATGAATAAGGAAAAAAACAAGGAAATGAATTCGTTGATATATATGTCTCTAGCGTTGATACAAGCATACAACAATATGAAAAGAAGAAAAATAAATAAATTGGATATAATATTGATATATTTATATATAATATATTTCATATAATTACCCATTACCCAACGGGTATGAAATAAACTTTACCCGTACCCATACCCGTTTATCTAACGAAAAAAAAATTGTACCCATACCCATACCCAATAAACTAACGAAAAAAAACCTTACCCATACCCGTCTTATCGAATACGATACGGGTAGAGTAAACGGGTGTCATTGACACCCCTATCTACATCCGCTTTCCTAAAAATGATGAACTTTTTTTCATCTATTCGGTGTTCTGTTAAGAAATTGAGTAACATTCCTGTTGTTAACAAAATAACAAAACATGCTCACAATCTAAATAAATTTATTTACATATGCAAACACTTCTGCATCCATTATAGACATAATTCTACTTTCTATTTTATTTTTTAACAAAACTATTTTTTTTGTAGGCAAACAGTAGGCAAACAAAACTATTCTTATAATTCTCTATAAATAAACAATAAGCATGACAAAATACAAAAGACGCAACAAAGGATGTGACACCGTCCACACGAGTGATACCACAATATAGACAATTCCCCGAAATTTTCATTAATAGCATAAAAAAAAAACCTCTATCTCAATTAAAGGGGTCTGCATAGCTAATATGTGGTCCAAGATTGGAGTCCCCAGAGCTAATTTGCAGCCCCAACTATTTTTTTAAGAACATTTATGAATAAAAAAACAAAAAACTTTGGTTTTTGTAACCTTCAGCCTGGGGATGAATGTGAAACGCAATCTTCCAAGCTTTTGATTTTTCAAACTTTGAGATATCTCAGAGGGTGGGAATTTCATGTAAAAAACCCACATAAAAAAAAAGTTGGCATCACAGATTGATTATGCAGACTCCAAGTCTGAAGTCACAGATTATCTGTGCATACTCCATTAATTAAGGTTGCAGACTAGCTCTACGGCTTGAGTATTCCTAAAATTCTCCCAAATTCATATTGTTTTTTTTTTCTCTTTTTATGCTATAAATAAAAATTTCGGGACAATTCCAATCAAATTCAGAGTTTCTCAGTATTCGAGAAATATAAATCTTTTGATTATGATCAAACAATCTAAATAATAATATGTTGTCGTTATAGTTATGTCGGTCAATTTAAATATCTAGTATATAAGAATTCAATAAAAATGTACAATAAATTAACAATAATATAATATAGCAGACATGGTTTAATATTAAAATTTCACGATCATCCAAATATTTTTTATGGAAAAGGAACATGTTAGTAGAAACTATCCTCAATTTCGTTTAAATATGCATATATTGCCGCTGAAATTTTAAGAGGGTGTTAGTAGGCATAAGAGAGAGGGCGAGAGAAAAATTTTAATTTAGTAAAAAGTAGTAAAAGAGAAATAGCTGCTTGCATGGCTGAAGGCCCAGAGACTAAAGCTCATAACAGCAAAATTAGTGGTTAAGTTCTACTGCAAGAAGTAAAAGTACGACGGAACTAGAAAATTTTGATAGAGATTGAAAATAAACAATGTAATGAGTGAGATTTATACTCAAATTATATTAATTATAAAATAAAACTCAAACTACTAAACTACAAATAAAAAAACCAACGCCTAATATGTGTCCATTAGAGCTCTATTTTGTTACAAAATTGAAACCTTTTATTTTTCTTGTTGATACAGACTTCTCAAGATTGAGGTCATGGTGTTATGCAATGTGCAACTTTGTTAGTGACATGAATCTATAACTATATTTTCAAAATTTAAACAGTTAATTCAAACTATCTCACATAAACTTCATTCATATGAAAATGTATCTACCAATAAAATTTTAAATTCTCTTCTTAACTATTTTTCAAACAGTTAAAAAAATCACCATTTTTGGATGGTCCAAAATCATTAGATCATTGAGGTAAGTTTCTATCTATTTAAAAAAAAAATAGCAAAAAAATTCAAAGAATATACAAATTTTGCCTCCAAGTATATTTTTGTATTAAGATTATATTGAAAAATTTAGATTGATTATTTGAACTTTATCAACGAAGATATAAATTTATAATACGGTCATGTATGCATTGTAAAGCAACAGAGCCTAACTTTTCTTGTCAATTAAATTTACTCTGTAACAACTGTTCTACATATTTTGCTTCCTTATAGTTGCTTATCTCTAGAGTGGAAAGAAATATCCCGTGTTGTGTTGTGACTAATACGTCGTGATTTTGATTTTGTGTCGTGATTAAGTTAATTTTTTATCTACTGTATTGTGACTAAAATATCAAGTGGTGGTCACTGCACGCAAATGATAATGCCACATGAGTCACGCTGTGATCAAATGTGAATCGCATGATTATTTGATCATAATTTATGTTAGTTTTTTCAATAATGATTATTTGATCAAGATCTACCGGTTCTATACATGACCACGTGCCATACCGTGACTAGATCTTTCGCGTAACGTGTCATGCCGTGTCAAATTTTCAAAAAATAATCATAATTTTGAACACGCGAATCACATTACATAATCAACACGCATGCTATACTGTTCAATAATAGAACCGACTCAACCGTGTCATTTTTCCACTCTACTTAATATTTCACCATCCATTTGTCGGAAAACCTCACATGACACGAGGAATGATGGAAAGAGGTACCACATGAGGGATTCAAATCTGCTCATTTTCTTAAGAAAAGGAGCATCCTCCTATTCCTCCATTCGAGCCGTTCAAAATTGATCGGACGGCTTCAATTATTTTTTCATTTATATCAATATAATATATTAAAATAAATCAGATGTAATTGAAGCCGTATGATCGATTTTGAACGGTTCAGATGAGGAATAGGAGGGTGCTCCTTTTGAAAAGAAAATGAGCAGATTTGAATCGCCACGTGAGTACTTCATAACTACTTTTATGGCTCATAAAAAACCAATAAAAATATGAAAAGTTAAGAGGGCCACATGGGTTCATGGGCATGAGAAGGAAGAAAAATGAAGAGGAGGATCAATTAGAAAAAGACAATCCAGAAGGAGATCAGAGATTGGGACCCACCATGTGACGTCGTTCGACATTCTCCCCTCGTGTGTTCGCCTCTATTTCCAAATTTTAATTTTATCCATTTATTCGTTCTGAATTCTGATATTCTAATGTCCATACTTGTATTAAACCATCATCCGCATAGAAAGACGGTGATGGTAACGTAACGTGCTCCTCTCTCTTTTAAATCTCTGTCAATCATCCATCCATCATAGTTGGCCTTCTTCCACGAAGCTACAGTAACCGCTCTTTTTTTAAATTGAAAGTACACACTATTTTTGCATCTACCTTTGGTAAGTACGGTCAAATCTTGATTCACCATT
Source organism: Carex rostrata (assembly GCF_964058835.1). Lineage (NCBI taxonomy): Eukaryota > Viridiplantae > Streptophyta > Magnoliopsida > Poales > Cyperaceae > Carex > Carex rostrata. The sequence goes on from NC_135937.1 coordinate 4,774,383, forward strand.
AATCGGTCAAACACAGAGTAAAAACTATAATTTACACTAGGAATCGAGTGAGGCTATGGTAATATAGGTTATAGTCAATCAGGATATTTAAAATATGATCTTCATATGCATAATAAAAAATATAATTAAGACCGAATTATATATTTTTTTTAGATAGCAAAACAAGTTACTGCTTTCAAATAGCTAGTCTATTTTTTTTTAAATCAAGTGATTTTTTTATTCACTAAAAAGCAATTCAAATCGACTGTTCAGACTTCAAAGAGAAAATATAAATTCATAACACAGACCACTCTATGTTTCCTCTTATATTAAGCATGTTAAGATAAAAAAAATCTCCAATTGTGATTTTATTCGGCAATGCATTGGCATTAATTGTGTTGAAATATACATTTAGTTTTATGAATACTCGCTATAGTAATTTTCTCCTGACAATTTCTTCAAATAAATGTTGTCATAAAAGCATTAATTGATGACATTTCTTTCTTTCAATATATGTTACTGATTACAACAAAATAAGAAAGTAATTAGCATTACCTGATAGTCACTATCGGGGTCACCAAAAAAAAAGTAATTAATATGTTTACTCCTTAAATATTTATTGCCTTCCTATTTAACAGAGCGATAAAAACAAAATAGTTCATTTTATTATCGAATAAAGAAAAATTATAAAAAAAATATTATTAAAGATGAAAATATATAATCTGATTTGCTTCTATTTTTTTATTTTCTCTTTGAATTTTGAATCCGTTATGTTTGCTACAGACAAAATAAATGTTATTTATCATAACCTCACTCAGAAAATCTTACTTCATAAAATTTAATAGATATAAAAAGTTAATTCAAAAAAACTTGCGAGACTGATTTAGAACCCTCTTGTGTGATACTTGTGGCATGTTTATGTACTGTTCTAGTTCTCTTTCAATCATATAATCTGTGAATCCGTGATATCTTTAATTATTTGTAACATAAATCCTTATCTTAATAGAATGTCTACGGTTTTTTCGATCCGAATTTGCTGTAATCTGAGACCAGTGAACAGTGATTCTGAAATATTTACCGTTCAAATTCAACCGTCGAACTGTTTTGAAATATGGGCACGGAAAAATCATATATTTCGAAATGTGTTTAAGAAAAAAATTCAACCGCTATATTCGAAATTGTAGAGATTTCAGGAAATTGTTTGCAGCATATCTATTTTCCGGTTTTTTTGCCAAATAAAAACGAGTCAGACCTATTCACCTTGCTACTAGCCTACGACACCTCCTCGCGTTATTTTAACAATATTTTGTTTTCTCTAAAAAATAAAAATGAATTAAAAATGAATATTTTATTCAATCTATTCCAGCCCGTCATCGCTTTTTTCAAGTTCATTTTGTCAAGCCCTCTCTCTCTATGACTCTTATTTTGTAGTCATTCATCTTTTCTTTTTCTTTTTCTTAATTTTAAGTACTGTACGCAGATCTCAAACTACCCTACTTAATTTGATAATATAAAATGTTTATATATACTTTAGGACACCTAGTTACTGTGTCGTATATATCTAGATCCTTTTCTTCTATAGGTTTTACATGTTACATTACACCAACAAATGCATACAACGTAGTTGATTTAAATTGTTTTCCTTGTGGTTTTTCATAATTAATTTAATCAGGGCAGTTTCAAGATTTTTATCAGGAGTTTATTTGGGTTAAGAAAATAATGAATCAGGTTAAAAAAAAACTGAATGGATTGAAATTCATTAACTAATCGGATATTAAATAAAAAATAAGAGAAGAATTAAAGAAATTTATTCTAATTATATGTTTATACTTTAACTTCTAATCAGAATTATCAATCAGAATTAAATAAATTTATTCTAATTTAAACTTAAAATTTAACCCAAATTACAAATAAAATTCCAGAAGAAGACAAAGTTGATCACAATTTATAAATCTTCATAAAAACTCAAAATTCAGAAGAGGGGCAACTCCATAAAAACACAAAATCTAAAAGGGTCCGCTCAATGTAGGTTCGTCGTTGAATATAAATATCAATTATATTATCAAATTAAACTCATTTAATGTTTAGGTACATTTTTATTTTTTCAACCTAACTTTTGATATTTTTAAACTTGAATTTGAAATAAATGATTCAATTACTTCAAATTGTTCCATAAAAATGAGTCCGATGTCGTTATCACGGACAACGAGAGGAAGAGCCTAAGGAAGGCTAGCTGCATGCCATCCCCCTCGAAAGATTGAAAAATAAGGATCCCAATCTACTGCTATTCTAATGAGAATAGCAGCATCCTGTTATTCATTTCCTCTCTATCTCTCTCTTTAAAGAAGAGAAGAGAGAGAAAGAAGATCACGTGAGAGAGAGAGTAAGAGGAGAGAGATAGAGAGAATAGTATGGAAAGAATAACACTGGATCTCATTCCGAAAAATAATACCTCGTTTTCCATTAAATGTCGTGACATTTGCAACTGCAAGTACTATCAGCCGCCCTTATAAGATTAAAAAAATACATATCATCTCACTCTTTCAGCCTCCTTATTTTAACCATCAGGCTTTGTCTAAATAAGAAGCTATGTTTACCTAAATAAATATATTATATAATGCGACATTTGATTATTAATTGGATATCTCGGGATTAAATACTTTTAGTTTGTTAAGTCATAATGATTATTACATTGATGTCCTCAAAATAAACTTTCATTTTCCATAGGTTTGTTGCGTCATTTTTAGCGCTCATCAGCTTTTGGGCTGAAAAAAGTAAAAAAAAATATGAGATGAAATCGCCGTCTGTGGGGATCGAACCCACGACCACGTGGTTAAAAGCCACGCGCTCTACCACTGAGCTAAGACGGCTTTCATGAGTTTTAAATAGCAACTTTTTTATTAGCTACTAACCAAAATTAAAAAATGACTTTCCGTTGGGTCTATTTCTCTATGACCAGTTTTGATCAGATTGATATAGATGTTTTATTATTCACTAAATTTGATTGCTGGGCTACTTATTATTCCAACAACACATCTGTGTTACAAATATATATTAGTTTGTACTTTTCAACTTCAATTATTCAGAAACACTGTTATTAAATTTATTTAACAATAAATAAATTTAATGCATTCTAAATTTCTAATTAACGGATATTGCGGAAAAAAAATGTACTGTTTTTTTTTTTTTATAAAAAGGCCGGGGCTTCTTTCATATATTGAAATCAGTTAATTAAATTTAGAAGAATATTTTGTAAAAGAGAAAATCCCGCGCATAAATCCGTGGATACATTTGATGACATTATCAGGTGATATGTTCGTTTCATATATTGAAACTTTATATAAATATCAAGTTTTATGAGATTATAAATTCTTATAATGAAAATTGAAAATTAAATATAAGAATGAAAAACTATACGGTAGGGGAAAATAACGAAGGGGAGAAATCGTGAGAATTGAGTTAATGAGATCACAAGGATATTTTGTTCAAATACTTAAAAGGAAGAGATTTTATTCCAGCTTTTGTCGTAGAAAAATATTTTGTAAAATTCCTCACATAAATCCGAGGATACATTTGATGGCATGCTTGGATTTTAATAGAGGTGGGAGTACTTTCTTTTTTTTTAAATAAAAATTAGAGATCAAGTTATTTAATTATTTAATATCTATAAAAGATTATTCTTTTAGGATTTTTAACTTATGATCTTTAACGTAAAAAATATTATCTTTTTTGCTAGACTAAAGTAGTGTTTGGTAAACGGGCCGGACCGGGCGGTCTGGGCAAAACCCGGGCACGGGCACAGGCGTCACGGGCACACGGGCAAAACGGGCCGGGCATCACGGGTTTTTTTTTCAAAAATCTTGCCCTGCCCGTTTAATACCCGTGCCCGTCACGGGTTCGGGGGCAAGACGGTCCGGGTACGGGAGGCCGGGCGGTCCGGTCCGATCCGTGTCCGGATCCGGTTTTTTTTTTTTTTTTTTTCTGTTTTTCTTATTTCTGTTTTTTATTTCTGTTTTTTTATTTCTATTTTTTTTATTTATGTTTTTCTTATTTCTTTTTTTTCTTTCTGTTTTTTATTTCTGTTTATCTTATTTCTTTTTTTCTTATTTAAAAAACAGAATTTAAAAAAACAGAAATAAAAAAATAGAAATTAAAAAAAAATAAGAAAAACAGAAATAAAATTCAGAAATAAGAAAAACAGAAATAAAAAACAGAAATATGAAAAACAGAAATAAAAAAACAGAAATGAGAAAAACAGAAATAAAAAAGAGAAGTAAAATAACATAATTTAAAAAACAGAAATAAAAAACAGAAATAAGAAAAACAAAATTTAAAAAACAGAAATTAAAAAACAGTATTTAAAAAACAGAAATGGAGGGAATTTGGGTTTAAATTTTTAATTTTAAACCAAAAGTAAAAAAAAAAAAAAAAAAATCTGCCTCGGGCTCACGGGGACGGGCGCACGGGTTCACAGGTTCACGGGCACGGGCGTCACGGGTACGGGTACGGGGGTCCGGGTTCTCACGGGTATTTTTCCAAAAAACCGGGTCCGGCCCGTTTAATACCCGTGCTCGTGTACCCGTGCATACCCGTGGCACGGGCACAGACGGACCGGTCCGGGTTGGGCCCGGGGGCATTTACCAAACACTAGACTAAAGACTGGTTCGAAGTGAGAGAGGTTGTTGTCTCTATTTTTTTATGTGATTTTATACTATTAAAATGGGCATAATTACATAAATTGTTCATATCAGACATTGTGGAATCATATTTCCTAAATATTTTCTTAATTTATACATACAAAATTTAATAAATAATGCAATCTTTCAAAATATTTTATTATATATGTTGCAGGCTGCCGAAAGTTTAAAATTCAAAATTAATTGTGTTACGACAAAAATCCTAAGTCCAATCATTACTTAAAATAAATATATTTTTTATAACACACCGCTTCTTCCTGAATCCTGAATTGAACAAAACTCAGTCAACAAAATCAAGTCTTTCTCAAAAAAAAAAAAAAACAAAATCAAGTCAAAGATAAAATATATGAGCGAAGGACGTACGAAAAGAAGAGAAAAGAGCATTAACAAGCAAAGATTGGCTAATAAATGAGACGCATGAGGCTATAGGTACTGGACTACTGGCATATCTAGCACTAGCCTGCTACGTCCCTCTCTGCATGCCTATATAGCTGTATCCATCCACCTATAGCTATACTACGCGCATCATCAATTACAAGCATTTAAATAAAGAATAGCTTGCCAGCTTGGATGTAGCTTCTTCCATAACTCCATCTTCAATTTTAAGCAGAGCATCTCATCAAAAAAATAATAATAATAATAAGCAGAGCCCTAGTCCTACAATTGGAATTTACAAATCAATCCGTTACAGTTAGATGCTTCGATGGCAACAATTGAGGGAAAAACGGCTCAATGGGAATACATTTGCTTAAATTTGATGATTAATTTACCTTCAATTCAGACTTACATGCAATACTCTATTTATAATTTTTTTTTTTAGAACTCGCTAAATAATATTATGTGTTATATATGCTTAACTTTGCATTTAGTGTAAGAAGAATTTGATGTCACACAAGGGCGAAGTCAGACTTTTAATATATGACGGTCAAATATGAATGAAAGCAATTATATTTATAGAAACTTCCATATAACAATGAACTATGGGTGTTAAATTTTCTTCATAAGTGATTCATTTGTATGAAGTTTTGTAAAAAATTTAGTTCATTTCTAAAACATTAATTAGTAAAAAAAGAAACAACACTGAACTATTGTCTAATAGAACTAACGAATTTGCTCCGTTTCAGTAATAAAGTTACTCACATCCAGGTGCTGATTATATGAGCCATTATTCCTGGTAGCTTCTACCAGCATTTTTCAAAAAAAAAATATATATATTTGATGGAGTGAATTGAACCAATTAAAAATTTTGATAATTCAGCTAAAATATATTATAATTAATAGAAGTTTTAATTTAATAAAAAAATAATAATTTAGGGACTAACTAATTGAACTTGAAATAATAATTCAGCAGACTAAACCATACTTTTCTCTAATTTTATTTACTTGACCATAATTTTTAAAGAAAATCCTCCTACAATCTAATTAAAAATGGATTGTAGAGAAGAACTGCTAAAGTTTGTATAGATTTTGATGAAACCAGAATCAATAACATTTACCTCTCCTCTATCCCATCCCCTTCCAATTCCATGCATGCACACCTAAGTACCTACTACCTACCTACGTGTATTAACACACACACACACGCACACACACTCTCTCTCTCGCTCAGTAGTCGGCTAGTCGCTACTATCCAGATGAGGAGAGAGAGTGCCTGGGGAGGAGGAGTATGTCAAATCGCCGTCTAAAGAGATCTCTTTTGGAATGATCTAGCCTCTCTTGGTACACTAATAGGTCGCTATCTTTCCTTTGTGTTGTGTGCCCCATTTTATTTCAATATACACAGCGTGTCAGACCCTATCCCCCCTTCCCTACTTCTTAAACGCCCCCAAAGTCAAAAGGAACCTAGCTTGGCAGTCAATACCTTATAGATAATTTTGTAATCCCCGCTGCCGACTAACCTTCCTTCATGAAAAATTGTACGAGGCCTCGTGTATACAAGCTCTTGGGGTGAATATATTGACAGACTAGTTTTTGCTCCATGCAGGACACGGTGTCATATGCAGAGTTTCTTCTATTCTGTTGTTCGTGCACTGCATAAAGAAAAACTATTCTGTCAGTATTTTTTACCCATGTCCCCGGGATTATCTAGCTAGCTAGCTCACATGAAGTCATATGAATATAGAGGAGGGTTCAAATGCCTCCATTTTTTGTGCCTCCATCATGCCTCCATTTTTAAAAACTTTAATAACTCAAAATTTAAATCTTAAAATTCAAAATAAAACCGTTGGATATGAACTATATTATTTTATCTATGCACATGTAAAAAATTATGGCATTTCAACTTTGTTTTGATTGTCATCTTGAGCTTATAAAAATGTATACAAATGTGGATAATTTTTAGACGTTGATTTTTCAACTTATTGATTCATATAAAAGCAAAATCAAAATGTGATAATTTTTTATGGGCACATAGAGAAAATAACATAAATCACATCTAACGGTTTTATTTTGACGTTTAATTTTTAAACTTTGAGTTATTTAAGTTTTTAAAAATGGAGGCATGATGGAGGCACAAAAAATGGAGGCATTTGAACCCTCCTCATGAATATATAATGCATCTGCACGCTAGGCCTAACTTGTTAGCTTATAAATTAGGTACATATATATACTTTTTGTATATTATTGTTCTTTTAAAGAAAACAAAATATTTTTTGTCTTGTTAGTTGTTATAATAAGAAAATATATTAGTAAGGAAATTATTTACTATATATATATGTGTAATCTTCAAAACTATTTAGAAGAATTTAAATCGTAATCAGAGTAGATTTAATTTCAGCTGCCTCATAACTCGGAAAGAGACACATAACAATCTACAAATAATATTTTATGGCTGATATAGTACAATTTAATTAATTAGATTAGCTTATTAATTATTGCTTGGTATAGTCATTTGGACCACTTACTTTTTTTCGACCCAATCAGTTGCCTAAAATTTACCATCTTAGTTCTACCCCGGTTTAATTCATTAATTATTTGTTGGATTTACATGCCCAACGAGCTAATTACATATAAGTTTACAATTTTACATTAAATCGGATTAAGAGAAAAATTGATTAGACTACTGATGTGACGGTACCAACTTAATCATTAATGCATGTGCAATTATCATATTAAGTTAAGGGGAAAAACTGGAAATGACTACAATAATCTACTCAGTGAAAAAAAAAATAGAAACAATGCAAAAGCAAAAACATAAATGAACCAATTAAATAATACAAGAAATGGGACCGCACACATTAAATTAAATCCACCAACATGCATCCAAAGGTAGGGGATGACAGAGTATATTATCTGATTAGGAGATCTACTTGAGGTTGAGGAGGCATGTGATGTGATAAACTGACCTCCTTTTTATTTTTGTTGCTCCTATTGACATTACTCGGATTCCAACCTCCCCCTCATAATTTTCATCCAATAGAGAGATGCCCATGTGCTACCTTAACCAAGCAACCGAATCTCCTGTGGCACATGACATAAGGTTTCTTGTATGACTAGCGATATATTTGAGTCCATCTTATTTATGTCGCTTGAAAATAAGTAACAAGTATTAATGGCGGGAGGACTTTTATCAATGGCAATATAATAGTCTCAATTTCAAAGGAGTTGATCCAAAAAAACTAATTAATTTAAAATTTACAAGATACTTTTTTTAATTTTCTGTAAAATTATTTGATTTCGTCTTATTTATATAGCTAAAATCACTGAAAAGTAATATCTATATTGTCATAGTTATTGTATGTATAAACAACGTATAATATGATCAACATTCATATATGATTTAAGAAAAAATAATCTTGTTTTTTTTACAACAAGCGCAACTAAGCATTTAATAGTATATATGTGAGTTCTATAGTCACAAGATTCACGAATAATTCATTTTTTGGTGATGTCGAACCGAACGCTGAATTATTCAGTTAACCGAATTTTTCCCAAATTTACGAATTGCTAGCGAATTTTTCCCAGAACATTTATTCTTTTGTTATATTGCAGGACTAAGATCTCTAATCCGAATAATTCCTGAATTATATCCGAATTATTCCTGAATCACGAATTTTTGGCCTCACCTCATAGAACCCGAATTTTTGAGGTTCCTGGCATGACTAGTGATGCATTGAGTCCATCTTATTTATGTTGCTAGAAAATAATTGCTTGGGTTATCAACCTGCACAAGTCGCTACATCCTGTGCGCCGCAGAAGATTTAGATTCAATCTAAAATTGTACCCTACTTGTTTTGCTAATCATTTTGTTCTATCTTTGTAATAGTTGCCTCACGAATGATCAATAATCAATTAATCAATTATTATTGGCGGTAACTGAAAGAAACTTTTGTCCATGTATTATGTATAATACGTTCGTCAGACGAACATCTATGATTGGTAGAAAATAAGCAATTTATTGGGTGAAACGTTTTCGACGCAATTAGTAGAGTAGAACTCGGTGTTCTTAAGTTCACTAAGCTCTTTGATGAACTCAAATCAAAAATCTGTCAATTTGATTTCAAATGATAAATTCGGACTGTTGAAACTCATCCACCTTATGAGTGATGTATCTACATGTAAAAAATTTAGTTTTCAAATTAATTTTGCATATAATCGTAAGGTAAAAATAGTTCAAAAAAATGAATGCATTTAAATTAATTTATTAACCTTCTAATTTTGACCGCTTGACGTTATACTAAATTAATTCAAATGTTTAAAATTTTCACATGTAGACACATCACTCTTATAGTAGGCGGGTTTCAACAGTTTAGATTCGTCATTTAAAGTCAATTTGATGAATTTTAAACTGGAGTTCACCAAAAAACTTGGTGAACTTAAGAACACCCTAGTTCTACTCCAATTAGTATATAGTGATTTTACATTAAATTACTCCGCTTTCATATGGTCGTGGTGATTGTTTGAATTGAAATTTGTAAATCAGAAAAAAATTATCTAAGGTGGAAGTCTAAAAAACTCTGGTTAAAGAATTGCTAATACCTTTTTCTTTCACAAAGCTGCTTTAGGAGGTAAAAATATGATTCTATGTCTAATTATAGTTGAAACATAGTGTAATGATCTATCTTATGCAAAGGTTGAAAATAACTTTTATGAAATTCGATGCTATTGTCATATTACGTCATATTACGCCATAACGGAACGACTAAAAATTCAATGTTATTGCCATATTACGTCGCTATAGCGCTAATAGTACCATAACTTTTATGAAAACGTTACAGCACTGCTATATATTTAGAACTCTGATCTTATGAGAATCTCATGAATGGCCTTGAATTGACAAGTATAATCTGAATTTTGATATTTAAAGAGAGTAAGTTGCATAGGGGATTGTATAAGGTATCAGTCTGTTAACAGGTGCCGGTCAAAGAGTTGTTGTGACAATCTTTTTTTAGCTCAAAATAATAATTTTGATGCTGAGGTTTTAAATTGACCTTGAAAGGTTTAGACTTCTTGAGTTTTAAGGATATTTTTAAAATTGAGAGTTAAAAGTTTACTTATTTCATAATTCATATGGCCAATTCTTTGTCGGTATTAAATAGTTGGGTGGTTTATTTTTTTTTTTGCAAATGAGCCTGTAGGCATAAAATATTTTTTACTTAGTTGGAATTAATTCCTCTTAATCAACAATAAAAAAAAAGGTTGCAAATGTTATGTAATGTAAATTGGGTTCTCTTCCCGTTAAATGATTAATTATTTAGAGTTTCACATTTAATAAACATAGGGAAAATTAAAATATATTTTAAATTAAAATAGGATAGTTGAGTGATTAGATAAAATAAGACAAACTATAATATTTAATAAGTATACCCATAATTCACTCTAAAATATAACCATAAATTATATGTCAATACACATTCTTATATATATATTACATTGCATAATATGATAATTGTGTTAGACCTTCAAAATATATAAAAGATTCATTCAATGTAAACTTTTTAGATGAGTTACAAAAGCAAAACTAGGTGGTGTGATGGACTCATCAAGAGAGATTGGTAAGCACACCTCCAAATGACTATTGGATTGACTTCAAACTACAAATTTAAACCATTGAAATTCAAGTACTTTGTGAGTGATGTATATCCATGTAAAATTTTTAAAGTTTCGAATTCATTTAGTACATTGTTAAACGGTCAAGAAAATAATGAAAAATTAATACATAAAATAATTAAAAAGTTAACTTATAAAATGTTTATTGTTTTGACTGCTTGACCATGTGCTGAAAAATATTCGAAATTTGAAAATTTTTACATGTACATACATCACTCACGAATTACTTAAATTTAAACGGTTTGAATTTGTAATTCAAAATCAATCCGATGGTGTTTTAAAGGTGTGGATTAGTGAGTACATCACACTCTAGTTTTCCTCCAGTTCCAATTCTTCATTTTTATCTTGTAAATTCAGAGATTAGGTAACAACTTTGAAATTATGGCTAACAGTCACAGACCGACAACACCGATCCGGAATTTTAGCACATTTAAAATATATAAAAGATCCATTCGATGTACCAAACACGTTCAAACAGCAAACGGTACATGCGCACAGAAGCAGAGGATTCTTTAAAGAATTATATACATATAATATATATTAATAGTAACATTTTTTTTTTCAAGGGAATTTGTGGGGTTTGATTTGACAAAGCAGTACCCCTCGACCTGAAAAATCTCACAATCTTTGCTCTGTCTCTCAGTCTCCCCTCAAACTTGGTCAAAAACATTGCCTTGAAAAGGGGAGTCCAAGAAATATTTTAGATTTTTTAAATTACGGAACACATGGTAGGTTCTTTCACGAGAATATTTTTTCTAAGTAAAAAGTATATGCTGTCATTTCTATCGCTCCCTGAAATTCATTCCTCTGCCTTAGCTGCAGTATCACTGTTCAAAATAAATAATTTTCTCATTTCAGTAAAGCTAGCACCTCATCATCATTTTGGCGTTTACAACACTAAAAATAATCAAATTAGTTTTAAACGAACGAATTCAAACCTTTGTCAAAACGTTAAAATCGGTCTACTTTATGAGTAATGTGTGATTATACAAATTTTTTGAAACTTTTGAATTTATTTAGTACAAAGTGAAATGGTAAAACAAATGAAGTTTTATAAGTTATTTTAATGCCTTCATTTTGTATAAATTTTAAAATTATGCATGAACACGCACCACTCGTAAAGTATATCGATTTAAACAGTTTGAATTCATCAATTGAAACCAATATAATAGATTTTTAAAATCATGCTCATCAAGCATCACGCGCTAACTTTGTTCTAAATATTTTGTTGCCACACAAAGTTATAAATATCCCTCTCAACTGAATTTTTTTTATGACCCACAAACAAATGAAATACATGAAATTATTCATTCACTGGTTAAATAAAAATAAGATCACGATCGATTCAAGAGTGCTATAAAAATTATTAAGTTTTTCCTTTACATTTTATAGTTTTTATAAATGTTAATTGTTTTAAATCTTCTAATAAAATGAAATTCCACAACAATATCTTATTCAGTTATTCAATATTTTTTTTTTGCGCGGATTATGTAAACATTCAGACTCAAATTAGAAAAGATAGTATTCTACTTGTCTAACTTTAGAATGTGAAAATGTCAATATAGACACATTGAACCGAAATTTTTATTTATGCCATAATAAATGACTTTGATTACGTGCTACCCGAATAATGGCGTCTACATAACCATCAGGTTTCAACCAGACACTACCACACAGTAGTATCTATAGAACTTCGATCACGCACTACAGGTGGAAGCGCCTACATAATTGTCTGGTTTTAAGTTTAAGACTCAACATAAGCTACCTACAAGTAGCACATACAAGACTTAATCATGCGCTACTAAAAAATAAACCAAAACACTCTCGTTTGATCAGAACATAGACTTCCTGCGGCTCCAAGTTGAGATCCACAGAACCAATTTGCGACCCCAATTTTTTTTAAAGAAAATTTATTAACTAAAAAATAAAAAATGGCACATAAAATGATTATGCCGACTATTCTCTTCCAACGCTTTAATATTTGTCACAGAAAATGATTTGTTTTTTAGTTAATAAATTTTCTTAAAAAAATATGGAGCCGTAGATTGGTTCTGCGAATTCCAATCTGATGCCACAGAGAGCCTCTGGAGATTCCAGTATTTGAGTCCGCATAATAGTTTTGCGGCCTGAGTCATTTTAGAATTTTCTCAAAATCATTTTTTTTTATACTACAAATAAAAATTTCGGCACATTGAAACCCTTTAAAATTGGATGCGATTATTGCCAGCTTCACTATTTTGAAGCTGACAACGCCAACGTTCGTCCTATTTCTGTAAATAGTGTGTCCGAAACTCATTTATTTAATTATTTTTTTGTGCCATAAATATTTAAATTACTTTAATTTTAAAACATTGATATCTGGATATTGTATATACGATACATTTAATTCAAATTAAAGAAAAAATTATTTGACGTTTTTTAATTTTGATAAATTTTACCGTTATAAAAAAATATAGTTTAATGTTAAAATTCAAAATTATTAATATGATTTACACATTTTATATTTGATACCCATAAAAATATAATCTGATGCATCTCGTGATGTGTATCGCATACAAGTATTAATTAAACTTTGAGTAAGGCTCAGATGCTAAATATAGCATAAGGTCTTCCGTGCTGCGGCTTCAAAAATCTAGCGTATAAATTTCAAACTTCGATCTAAGTAGCATAATAAATTGGTTATATAATGAACTTGTAGAAGCCAATTTTTACTATTTTTGAAAAAAAATATTATTACTTTTTATGATTTATGAAAGATGACAAAAAATGACCTAAATTATTGACAAATTTTTATTTTATTTATAAGCTATTTTTTGTCATCTTTCATAAATCATAACAAATAATAAAAAATTCTAAAAAATAATAAAAATTAATATTCTACAAGTTCATTATATAACCAGTCTACTAAGTTATTTAGATCGAAATTTAAAATTTATACGTTAAATTTTTAAAACCGTAAGGTCCGTAACACAAAAAATCTTATATTTTTTTATAGCATGTAAGTCTCACTCTTAGACTATTTAATTTAGTAATTCTATATTTCGATTTTGCCGCATTTAAAGTGACTTGTTCCGTTATCCGGACTTTGAGAGGGTCTAAAGCCTAAACGACAACATTTTTTCAATTTTTTTTTTTTTTTTTGTTGTTGCAGAAAAGCGACAATACTTAAGGATGGAGATGGAAAACAATACAAACATAAATGTGATGGAAAATTAATAGACGATTGGAGGTCTGAGGTTGTAAATTGGGTTAGGAATGGGTACACCGTACACATTGATTGATACAGTACACAATTTGATTGTGCACGTTGTATCCAAATATTAATGCATTTTCCTTTTATTATTTTTTTTGCTTTCAATAGCACAAGTGATAAAAATACTAATCATTTGCAACACGGTTCTCTTTTTCATGATATCAATTCCAAGAAAAAGTAAAACAAAACTGTTATGCGGTTTGTTGATTGCAAGGTACCATTGTAGTGGGGTAGAAAATAAGAAGAAGATAATTAATATTATTTTTTTATTCTCAATCTATCTCGTTTTATTCTCTGAGAATTGATATTCACTTCACACAATATTTTATGTTATAAACACAACAATAATTATATTTTTTAACCGGTGCACAATTATAACTTTACTTAGTTGAATCTAAAAACAATAAAATCTATTTATTAGGGCCTGTTACAATTAGACGTCTAATATAAAAGCTTAATCTTTTATAATGATGTTGGAAAAAAAATATTGCAAACAACTGAGCATAATTAACAAAAAAAATCAAATGAATTAAATGAAATATCAAATAGTAAATAATTGTTAATTAATCAAACAAATTTCATAATACAAGAAATTAATTATACAAGCACAATTACAACAACAACAACAACCAAGCCTTTAGTCCCAAATAAGTTGGGGTAGTCTAGAGATGAAACCCAATCACAATCATAAAATAAAGATAAGTAGTAATAAAGTAGTAATAAAATAAAAATAAAAGTGAAAGTAAAAGTGAAAGTGATAGCAATAATACTAATACCAATATTAATATCAATTATATTCTATCTAAACTATCAATCGTAAAGATCAAAGTCCTAAACTTACATCCTTGACACCAAATTTCTAGATCCATAATACTATCCTTAAATAATCCCTAACTACCACTAGGTCATGGTTCTGATATGTGGATTGTTAGCTTCCACGTGCTCCCATCCGAAGCCCACTCCTGAGGTACATTCCACTCCTTCAAGTCCTTTTTTACTGCTTCGTTCCATGTCAATCGTGGCCGACCTCTGCCTCTCCTTGTGTTTTCGATATGCCTTATAATTTCAATATGCACCGGTGTTTCAGGAGGCCTCCTTTGGAGATATCCAAACCATCTCAAACGGTGTTGGATGATATTCTTTTTGATCGGTGCTACCCCAAGTCTGTCACATATATCATCATTTCTAATGCGATCCCGCATTGTATGACCATAACTCCACCACAACATACGCATCTCTACTACACTTATCTTCTGAACATGTTGTCTTTTAGTAGCCCAACATTATGCACCATATAACATCGCAGGTCTGATAGCCGTCATGTTTTTTTTTTTTTTTGATAAAAGGCTTAAAGCCCATTTCATTCAAGAAACCAAAATTCACATACTCGCAGACTTGAGAAAACAAAACAAAACATAACCGTCCCCCCTACTGGGTTATGCCAAAGCAAACAACAAAAAACATACTACTGATAGAAGGTTCTCATCTCTCCCTCACACATATATTGCAAAACAGGTGAATAAATCTAAGTAATCTAAATAGATGCATCAGGATTGATCAGTACTGCTGGAAGAGGAACCTTCGCCAGATGGTTGAAATAGTACCAATTAAGTGTCTTCTGGGTCCCATATCCTCAGTGGTGATAGCCGTCATGTAGAACTTGCCTTTGAGTTTTTGAATCAATCCTTGATATCAGTACACTTCGTATAGTTTGAGTTTAGAATTACATTGATACGGACTATGTCCTGATAGGACTTGAGGTCCGTAATGAGCTTTGTGACTCGGCATGTACGTATGTGTTACGGCCCGTCTCGGAGAGACGGTCCAGTATTTCTAAGTCGGGGTTTGGAACCCGAGGGTGTCTAAGTCGGGTTTTGAACCCGAGGGTGTCTAAGTCGAGGTTTGGAACTCGAGGGTAGTTGCGAGACACTATAACTCTACCCTATGCCGTGTCTTAAGTAGTGAAAGTGCCCCCTCTATTCAATGGAACTGTTCACCTTAAATAGCCTCCTCCAGCTTTGACATTCCGCGTTGTCAGAACTGCCAAAGGGGATCCTAAGTCGACTCTGGGCCAAGCCTTGGATCAGAATGCTCTCATCTCGGGTTGGGCCGTGTAAATAGTCCGCCTATATTTATTCCATCCTGGACCTTTTGTTTGTCCTTGGGTTGATCTCATTGAGGTGGCTTTCAACCCAAGTTCTCATTTGTGGCCCAAGATTGGTTCTATAAGAGCCTTGGCACATGGCCCTATCATACATATTCTATAAAAAAAAATGTAAAAAAAAATTTCTAACAAATTTTCTATGTATTTTCGGAACACTTACATTCTAAATTTTCTCATAGATTAAAAGATCTTGGAAATTCACAAATTGATATTCTCATTTTCAAATTCAAAAATTCTCATCCCCACGAAAAATCCCATTATCAGTGTTGTAAATAACAGTATGCGGTCGTTAGACAGATCGGATACTGCCAAGCGATTAATCGAAAATAATCGGCCAATTAGTTAGAAAATTTTATGACAGTTTGATCACTGTCAAACGATTAATCGGCCTAAATAGACGTTTTTTACAACACTGCCGAATAGGTCCTAAGTAATGTTGTATGAAGCGAAAACAATGTCACAGATATCTTTATCTTGACAAAATGGCTCTTCCAATTTTCTCTTTTGAATGGATAGAGTCAAGAGATAGAATCTTAGTCCATGGATGTAATTACAGCCGTAGAAGAATTGCAAATAAATCTGCTGTGATTCTAAAGGGATCGCAGGAACTGTGATTTCATATCTAACCTTTTATTTTTTTAAATACACAAATCTCTAGACAATTAAATGGATGGATTTGAAATAACAGGATCCTGCGATCCCTTAAGATTTACAGCAGATTTATTTCCAGAAGAATTAGATATGCTTGGACCTGAAAGAACCATGTTAATCAGACGGTGAGGATTTACCGCACGCAATCAAATTAAATTCTGCACATTAATTGGTCGCACACCCATCCAAAAGAGGATGTGAAGCCTTCATCACTCATCAGTGCAAGATTGTGACACACACACTCGTGCGCACCAAATTCAAATCTGATAAGTGATAATTATTTGGCTTCGTGTATGGTTTTTCTTTCGACACGTATGGTAAGAATGTTGAAATCTCAGCTTTTATTAGATTATAAATGCATTTGGGATTGTAGGTATCAAATTAATCACTTTTAAAAATAAATAAGAGGGCATATTTATCTGAACTAAGATATATCTGCAGAGATGAGAAATTTGGAATATATATTTTTCCTCCAATTTCATAGGAATACCAAAACCAAATTTGCTTCTCGTCTGTTTGCTGATATTTTATCTTTTACCGGTCTGATTTGGATATATGAATAGATAGCTTACTTGTATTAAATAGCAAGTTAAATGCTCAACTATATGTAAAAAAATTGGTGAAAACTTTCCTTTTATAAAAATTTGGTTTTTAAAAAAGAATTGAATATGAAAGTGCGTGTGAATGTGTTGATTTGATGGAAATTTTGGTTGAGTAATAAATATTTTAGATATTAATTAACTGTTAGATATAAATGTAACTATTGCTCCATCTATTCCCATGCAATTTCTCTCCATCGTTTGGAGTTAATTAATGATTAATAAATTGCATTAATTTCTGGATGAAGAAATGAAAAAGAAAGAAACCTTACCCACGTGGGCCCCTTCTCACTACGAGAGAGAGAGAGAGGAAGAAGACAAAAGAGGCGCTCGTGCGATCTTGATTTGATTGACAAGCCCTTTTACTCAACGCAAATTGCATTATTCACTAACTATATTTTTTATTTTTAGAAATAAAAATATAGAAATTATTAAAAACAATATTGATTATTTTTTATTGATGGAAAATAGAATCAAATATGGTTCAGTGATTCAGTCGAACTGAATTATGTACTTTACCATACTAATCATCCCACGGTATAAAAATAGAATTAATCTTATTTCTAATATTTTGATTTATTAATTTCTAAAAAAAAATTGCACCAATGACTTACGCCCTTAATTTTTTGTTTTGTTTTGCAAGCTAAAAAACATAAAAAAATTCGTATGATACATGAATATTGATATTTTTAACACAAATATGGTCAGATCAAATGAAAGAGACTAAATTCATTTAGCTATTTTGCAAAATCCTCACTTGTTTGAGATACCTAATTTGCAACCGACAAATATTTTTTTTTTCTGCTTATTCAAATTATTCTCGTTACGTTGGTTAGTTTAAGAATATTTTTTTCATGCAATTTTTTCTACAAATATTCTACAAGCTCTTCTATATTAGCAGTTAATTTCATTTCGAATTTATTTTCGTCTGTCTTTCGGACCTCGTATCATTTGAATTTTTAAGCATATTTAAAATTTTTTTTTTTAATGTAAATAAAGTGTGTATAGCACAGGTCAATCACACAATAACATACTAACATCCGATTTTCCTCCACCAGCACTTCCGTATTAATAAAGAATTGCAACATTGCAACCAATTAAATTGCAGAGATAGACAATGGGGATTCAACAGGCCTATATATAAAGGAGGCGTATACCATTCAAAGCAGAAAGAAAAGGTAGAGAAGAGGAAAGAGATAGAGGGAGAGAGCTCCACTACTCAATTCTGTCTCATCAGTAGAAGCTCTGTTTCTCTGTATACTAAACAGAGAACAAGTGGCACACAAGAGGGAGCAAAAATGGTGATTTTTGGAATCATAGTTGGTCTGATGTTTGGTATGTTGTTGCTTTGTACCTGTTTGCTAAGATGGAATGAGCTGAGATATCGAAAGAAGGGGTTGCCACCCGGTACAATGGGGTGGCCTCTGTTTGGAGAAACAACAGAGTTTCTCAAGCAAGGTCCTTCTTTTATGAAGGCAAGAAGACTTAGGTGAGAATCCATGTAAATGAATATTTGTGTAATATTATGAGTTTATTGGACTATTTTTCAATTTTTGCTATCCTCCGTTAAGAGCCTTTTCATGGCAAAAAATGAAACAGAAAAGGTTTTTACAAATGCTTTATAGTTCATTTTTGCAGGAAAATTACGTACATTTAAATTGAAGTAAATGCATGTGTAATTTCTAGTTACTTCTTTCCTTTTTTTCTTTATTTAATTTTCTTATGACTGGAATAAAATAAAAAGGGAATATATAAATTTGCAATAGTTTTAAATGGGATTATCATGGTCTTTTAGGTTGTCCCTCCATGTCAAATAATAGATAATCTGATCTAAAAGAAGTTTCTACTAATTTACTTTTATTTTTTTGCAATCGATGGTATTTGATTTGATGAAACAAATAAATATTTTTTGTTGAGCTGGAAAGGGTAGAGGCCAAAAGGTGTGCCTGGTTTAATAGAAAGGTTGTCTACCAAAAGCCCATCTTACCCCACTGTTCCAGCTTGGATACCTCTCTTCTTTTCTTCTCTTTTTACAATTTTAACCCCGTATCATTCATCAATTTAATCATTGACCCCTTTATCCATCATTCCCTTTTTTCAATGTGCTCTGTTTTTATCCTAGGAACCCCCCAATAATCAATCTTGCACATTATATTAATTATCCATGGTAACAGTGTTTTTTATATTTTTTTATTGGGTTCAAATGTTAAATTGAGAAACCATACATTTTGAGATTATTTCCTCATTCTAACAACCTTTTTAATACTACTGTTTGTTACAGGTATGGGAATCTATTCAAGTCACACATATTGGGTTGCCCAACTGTAGTATGCATGGATCCGGAGGTAAACCGGTACATACTGTTGAGTGAAGGTAAGGGGTTTGTACCGGGCTACCCACAATCAATGCTTAATATTTTGGGGAAGTGCAACATAGCTGCTGTGCATGGGCCCACACACAAGGCCATGAGAGGTGCCATGTTAGGTCTCGTAAACCCAACCATGATCCGAGACCAGCTCTTACCAAAGATAGATGAGTTCATGAGGTACCACGTCAGCAACTGGCATGGAAAAGTTATCGACATACAACAGAAAACTAAGGAGGTACTTCTGTTATATGACTTTTTTTTTTCAAAGAATATTCTTCTGAGACATGGCGAATACAAGTACAACGAGGATGGTTGAGATAGTAAACAGAACACTGTTTGCTCTGTTTAGTTAGCACAGGTCAGACCATAGAAACAATGAGAACCAATTAAAAATAGAGAATCTCTGGTGTGAAGAAACAATTGAGGAACTGATTGAACTAACACCTGTTCTCGGCAGAGAGGGTACTAGGTGTAGTACTATAGGTTTTGTACTTCTGTGTTGTCAATGATGTAATACCAGAACAGAGAGTACTATTTTCACTGTTTTAATTGAACCAATCTTTATTGATTTTGGAAATAACAAATATGCTTTTTGTAGATGGCAATGCTATCAGCACTTAAGCAAATAGCTGGAATAGAGGCTGGCCCTTTGTCTGATGCACTAAAAGCAGAGCTATTCAAATTAGTACTCGGTACACTATCTCTGCCCTTCAATTTCCCTGGTACTAACTACCACCAGGGGTTTGAGGTAATTAAATATTAAAAATGATAATAACATTTTTTTTCTCTTAATTTTATTTGATTATTATGAGTATTCACTTTTACTTTTTTTAAATGGTAGGCAAGGAAGAAGCTTGTGGGGATGTTGAGAGAGATAATTGAAGAGAGAAGGGCTTCTAACTGCCCCAAAAATGATATGCTTGATTCCCTTTTGGAAATTGACGACAATTCAAAGGCAAAATTGACTGATGAGCAGATAATTGACCTCATAGTTGCTCTTGTTTACTCTGGTTATGAGACCGTTTCTACTACTTCTATGATGGCTGTAAAATATCTCTCAGATTACCCAAGCGTTTTACAAGAACTCAGGGTACATATTGCTTAATTACCATTTTAACTTCTTTTGTATATATGATTGTATAAACAATTCAATGTGTTGAAGATTTTTTTTTTAATTATTTTTCAGAGGGAGCATTTGGAAATCAGGAAACAAAAAACCACTGATAGCAGAATTAACTGGGAGGATTACAAGTCGATGCGATTTACTCGTGCCGTTATTTTTGAGACTCTTAGGATGGCCACTGTTGTCAATGGAGTTCTTAGAAAAACAACCAAAGATGTAGAAATAAATGGTTAGTAATTAACACACTGTTTACTTTTACATCTTTTAAATGTTAAGGTGAATATTATGAATTGCATTGATCGTTTGCAATTGTTTTCAGGTTATGTGATTCCGAAAGGTTGGAGAATATATGTGTACACAAGGGAGATAAACTATGATCCTTATCTGTACCATGAACCTCTTGCCTTCAATCCATGGAGGTGGCTGGTATGCATAAAAAGTTTACCAAGTAAATATTTTGTTACCTTCAGTTTTATTTGATGCTTTAGTGATCTAATGAATTTTTATTTTACTAAATTATAAAGGGTAAAAATGTCGAGTCGCATCCCCATTTCATGTTGTTCGGTGGAGGGGGACGGCTGTGTCCCGGAAAGGAGCTCGGTATAGTCGAGATCGTAACATTTCTGCACCACTTCATCACCCAGTATAGGTTTGCTTTTTCTTTTTTTTTGTGCCTATATATGTCTTTTATCATTTTATAACAAATATTGAAATTGTGCAAATTTGCTGAATTATTATCTCTCTTTTTTTAATGCAGATGGGAGGAGGTTGGAAAGAATGAGATAATGAAATTTCCAAGAGTGGAAGCTCCAAATGGGCTCCACATAAAAGTATGGGAGAATTAGAGAAGGAATTTTGTTGGGTATTTTGTACATAGGTTTAGAATTTAGATAGGAGCTTACGTACTAACAATGATAGAGCAAGCATGGTGATGGTGGATGGCATCTTATAGGTGCCTTTTTGTAAGAATTATTAATGTCTCAGCATTTCTTGCTTTCCCTTTTTGTAAAGATGTGATTTCTAAGAAATTCATGTGCCAATGGAAAGCAAGTATTAAGTTCACCAACCGTTTAATTAAATTTTAATTTGCAAAAATCTTTGTACTTGGTACATATATACCATATCATGTACGGTCATCAGCAATGCTTCTAATCGAATATTAGTAAATATTGTAATCTGATGGGGTCAATTCGAAGTTTCAGCTGGCAACACACGTGCACGACACTTATCTTAATGCAGGAAAGCTGTTCGATGAAATGCCCTTTAAAGTATCTGCGGACCCGTAAACCATGGGCAACACCTTAGCAGGGAGGGGGTCACCACCGACCTCTTCTCCTCATTGGACGCCTACAGTACTATTGATGTTGTCAATGGTTACATATCAAAGCATGGAAAAACCATGCGCACGAGGTGCTCGATGAAATACCTCTGAGACCAATGGCAATACTTACTCCATGTGCCCGCACGACCTTACGCTGACAGTGATGCGACGGACCAGAGCCGTCTCAGTCTCTGGCACGGCTTCGTTGGCTTGGGCCATGACAAAGAAAATCATATCTAGTTAGATATTTTTTATTTTATTTGTATTATCAAAATATTATTAAGTTGGAAGAATATTTATTTTGATTTTGTTTAGGACTTCTTAAATTAGTGAAAATGAGTTTACTTTATTTCCTTGAGGAAAATTAATTTTCTCTTTTTCAATTCTCTCTATCTATTTTTTCCCACAATCATCCCACCAGATCTAAAGTGCATATCTGTTCTTTTTTGGTCAATACCTCATTTTTATTCTCTTGTTACTAAAAAGGATATAAAAAATAGAGTGAGTCTATGTCACTATGCATATCATGGGCTGGTTCGTAATACGGATCAATATTTTGAAAATTATGTTGGATGGTTTGGATCGACCAATAAAATTGTGAAAACGAAAATATTAATCCGTATTACAAAACCAAATCATAATACGCATAGTACCATAGACTTCACTCTAAAAAAATATATGTCACCACATTTCCATCCTTTATTATTTGCTGAGACAAATACCTCGTTGACAATTCATATCGTCTATTTTTTTTAATTGCCATGTATCATGGGAAGCGTATCCTCTGTGGAGTTTTTCCGTACAGAGCTTTTAATGTGGTCTGTTCGTTTCGAATCGGACGGACCAGATCAGATATTGTCTGAATTGAAAAAAAAATCAAAATTTGCGGAACTTTTAATCGGGTCCGTCCGATCCGAAACGAACGGACCAGATTAAAAGCTCCGCACGAAAAAAACTCCGCAGAGGATACGCTTCCATGTATCATGATGGTGAGAATACTATTGAGATGTCTCAATAGTCAATACTATGTGCAATATATATCAATTTTCACAAACCACTTGAATTGCAGTCTCATATTAAGTTTTAATAACATTGAATTTTGGATGGATGTATTGGGAATTTTTTGCATGCAGCCTGTAATACAGATCATATATACCAGACCAGATCAGATCGGGGGGAGCAGTACCGGTGGTCCGGTACAAAGGAGCCCAGAGACAGCTACTGAGACCATTGTTTGATAATGATGTAGATGTCATTGATGACTTGTTACCGAGGCTGGAGACAATTTCCTTTTATCTTTATCTCTAATTATCTTAGAAGTTAGAACCGACGAAAATACTTTCAACAAAATCGGCTAAAACCAAGTAATCTCACACGTTTGATAGGATGCATCTTTGGATTGTTCTTTTTTTTTATTATTTATTTATTATTATTATTATTATTATCAGCATCATTGTTTAATTTACCAATAAGTTTTAGTGCCGAAACTTTTATTCATAACATCTCCATTCCATTATTAAGCACGTTGGGTGTCCAATCCGCCGACGGCTACGATTGAAAGATGAAATTTCGGATTTAATCTCAACCCTCCAATTATTTTATCTGTCTTATTTTGATTAAATGCATTTGAATAATATGTAGAAATCTAAATTTAGTTAAAAGCATACTCGCCACATGTAATGACATACGATACGTTACAATTGAAATTGAGTATATTCCGAAAATTTAGCAATATATTTCTTATTTCCTTATTTCTTACTTTCCTTACTTCTTCTTTTCTATACAGATCACTTAACAACATAATGAATTCCATTCGATTTTTTATTTGTTTCCTTTTTCTCCTTCTTTGTTTGATTGCCATGGAAAATCTAGAATATACTAGTATAGTGTCCGTGCGTTGCAACGGGATATTATAAGAGAAAAAATATTTATTCTCATATAAAATAATATATTTTAATAATAAAATAGACAACAAAAATAATAACTGAACAATATCTATAAATAAAATTAAAATAGATTCATTTTAATCCAAATTATAGATAAAGACAAAAAATGAAAACAATTTTTCTTTGCTTTGGCCCAAAGTCAAAAGGACAACAAAAAAAAACAAAAAAAATAAAAATAAATCAATATTAGAACAATAATCACTCCGATCAAACCAATATTGCATATTGTTAGTATTCAGAAACCCTCTATATTATGAAGTATTTAACATTGGCTGGACAAAATATAGATTGTCTCCATATTGAATAAAAATCTTTTAATTTCAAGAGATCAAGGACAATAGCCTCGGCAAAGAATCAAAGAACAACTTGCAATAGAGTTGAAGTACCCTGAGCAACCTTTGCAATGCTAACTCCAATATCACAACTGTCTTGTTCATGCCAGCACAAAACTCAGGCTCTATGTTGTGTCCGGCTTAAACACCCTCTCTACATCCTACTCTATCACCTATGTCAACCTCATACACAACAGCGCACTGACAAACCAGCCATGAACCATCATTTTTTGGGCTCCTCAAAATGGGGAAGGAACCATACCGAAACCGGGTCGGCCTCACCCAACGCAATGCCATGACAAGGGAACCAAATCCAAAATCCAATTCCACTTGAAATGGCAAGAATGAATTAATCACAACAGTCAAGGTTCCTAATCCGACCTCTAATGTTTCGATCTATTTACCAGCAGGCGCAGTAGCTATATGTTCTTCCATCCAATCCACCAGCTGCTATCAAGAAAGAATAACATGTGAAGAACAGTTCGAGCGTTTTTTGACATTTTTCTTGCTAATAATTTGTGACTCGTATTTTATTTGCGTTTTTTTCGCGAATAAAACATATTATACGTTTTTTTACATTTTATTTAGAGTTCGGTTCGAAAACATTAAAAAAATAAACGTGAATTATTCACAAATTATTTGCGTATAATGTTAATATGCTCCTATATGATCAGGATCCACATCAAGATTCTGAGAGACACTTGATCCCATCGTGAATTTTTATGTTGATCGAAAGGCACAAACCGAACATTGAACCGCCTCCCATTCGAGAGGCTCTGCTCTGGATTAATCTAGGCATGCTCCGCCCTTTGTAATTCACATCCTTTCCGTTGGGCCTAAAAAAGGCTTGATTGTTTACTGAACTCCGACCAAGGCTTTCTATTTACTATACTAATGGAATTGAAATTTTATCCAGAGATTTTCCCGTGATAGAACTTGTTTCGTTATATACTTATATATAAAGGGCATCAACATTTGACCTGAAGGAGGCTCTTTGGGCTGAATAGACCGCAGTGAAGTAATTCGCTTGGAAAGAAATTCCAAGTTGCCTGAATTAATCATAATAAACAAGATATCATACTTAAATTAAGTTGATTTGGTGGCCCAGTACTAATTTTCAGTACCCGGATAGAAATAAAAGCCTAGGACGAACATACAATTGAAAGCATGACATACAAAATCTTCAATAACTTATCTGTATTTTAACATATTTTTATTTTGAGAACTGAAGAGAGTTCAAATAATTCATGTTTTTCTGTACAAAATAACAATTTTGTATTCATTTGAAAAAATAATAAAAACGTTTAAAAAAATATATAATATTTGGTTCCCAAATACATTTCAATATGGAGATCATGTTAGTCAGTTTAGATTGACTATTTGAATTTTAAAAATAAAAATAAAACACATGAGGGACAATGACTCAATGATGAATGGAAGTCATCCGATTCATATTTGTATTAATTAAATATCCAATATATATATCATTATCTTTTTAATATTTGATCCTTGTTCATATTAGAATAATTAAAGCGAATACATATAATAATTTTATCACTATACGGTCTGTATTTGATCCCTTTGCATCCCTGGCTACTATGCATGCTCTGATGGAGATGACTTGTTAAGGGAACATGCATATACTATTTTTTTTTTAATATTTCTAATGAAGAAAAAAAATGGTAGCGTTAGATTTAAGCTCATCCGACGGTCAACCCTTAGTCTTCTTCAACTACCCAAATTATATATACTTCCATATGTTTAGAGGTTACTTGTGCGTTGAGCCTAAGCTACGCGGCTTATCCTTAATCACACTCTATATAAACACTGCCCTATCTTTGCCTAAACCATCGCTTTTCTGGAAAAAGAAAAAGGAATATTCTTCATTTCAGAGCAGGAGAATATCTGGATCAAAAATATGTATACTGGTAATTTCTCTCTCTTTTGTCAATCTTAAATGTTTTTCTTCCGAGCCGTTCAATGAATTAAACGATTAAGTTGGATTCAAATAAAATTGAAGAGTTAAGTTATATAATTTAAGTGGTATTTATTATAGACACCACTTTGGATGGAAAAGGAAGTTATTATACAATCACATAATAGGAGGAACTACATTGTTTAATACAATTTGTTTTACTTACTGTGGTGAAATACCATCAAGAATACTTTGTTTCTCTTCCTTTTCAGTTTTTTTAGTTTGTAGTAGATGAAACTTACTTTATGTTTGCATTGTTTTTTTGATGGTTAGCGGGCATGCCCGCTAAGAAATATATTTCATTATAAAAGAAGTATTACATTACCGCTACTGTTGTTAAGTGACAAAGATAGCAGTTCCTAGTTCAAAGAAATAGTTACAAATATTTACATAATTACAATCCACCACCGTTACTCGTTGAAATAAACTCTATAAATGCCTCCCCCCGCCCCCCTCCTCTAACTATTTGGTTATAGGAACAGGGTCCAATTATGTACATTTGTAGCTGCTACATTTATAAGGATGTACTCCACCATCCTTTTTTGCGCAAAAATTATCCTTTTTCTCTCCTTTCAGATTGCCCATGAGCCAGTAGCCCACGCGATATCCCAGAGCCTTTTTCCTTGATCCAATAGTCTCCTTCTTTCCTCCCACCATCCTTCAATTGGATCATTATTCGTCATTGCCGGAAGGTTTAGTTACGCCCCTAAACTTGTCCAGAATCTTGTAGAATATGCACATGTTGCCATATGGTGATCCCTGGTTTCTAATACACCGTTGTTGCAAGGCGCACATCCTGTTGTTACTGCACATCCCCTGTTTGTTAATGGTTCTTGAGTGAGGATACTATCCGATATCATTAGCCATAGGAAAATTCTCACCTTTATCGGTACTTTCAGTTTCTACAACACCTTGTGATATCTTAATTTAATACTGGTTTCGTGTAAGATATGATATGCCGATGCTACTGTGAATAATCCCGTGTTGGTCCATTTCTATCGAATTTCCTGAGTTATCGGTGTTGCTTCCATGGAGCAAGCAAACAATGGCACCAGTTGCGATAATTCTTTTAGGAAGAAAGACGGTTGTTGTGTGTTTTGCAGTTGTGTCGCCTCCGTGTATCCATGCAGTTGTCGTATCGTATTTGCCCATAGACCCCTGTCATCATGTTGTAACTGCCACATAGCGGTGTCAATGATATCCTTTTAGTCGTTTACCCGACCCGTACCGTATTCGATAAGGCGGGTATGGATAAGATATTTTTTTCGTTAGCTTATTGGGTATGGATAAGGATTTTTTTTCGTTAGCTAAACGGGTAAGGGTACGGGTAAAGGCTATTTAGTACCCGTTACCCTATACGGTGATTATATAAAATATAATAATATGATAATTTTTTAGCAATAATTAGTGAGTACTATTGTTATTTAGTGTATTGTTTTTGTTGTAAGAAAAATATTAAACATATTGTTTTTATTTATATGTCTGGTTGTTTAATTAAATAATTAAATTTGCTGGAAGGTATATTTTTGTTTTTGAATTCTCTTGTTTTATAAAAAATACAATATAGTTGAAATTGATTGTACATTTATTTTTATTTTTTATTAGTAATATTATTGCATATGTGAGAAATAAATGAGTTTTGATGTTCTATTTGTAAAATATAATAAAACTAATTATTATAGTAGTATTATTCGTTATTCACCCGCTACCGTTTCGTTACCCGATAATTTTAACGGGTAAGGGTAGGGTAGGGTAAGATCAAATATTAATGGGCAAGGGTAGAGTATGGATAAAGTCGTTCTTAATGGGTATGGGTATAAAAATGCTTCTACCCTACCTAGGGGTGATTAATGAGCGAGCATGAGCGAGTTAGGGTATGCTCATGCTCGCTCATTAAGTAAATGAGCGAGTTGTTAATGAGCGAGTTTAAATGAGCGGATAAATGAGCAAGTTATGACTTATGACTCATAACAAAATTATATAGTGTGTCCACGCATAACGAAATTTGTTAAAAGTTATCATAATAAAATCCAACAAATTGTTATAATTCATTTAAATGAGCGAGTTGTTATGACTATTACTTGTTTTGGACTTTTGGCGGAGGTTTTGGTTCTACCGATTTACAAAAAAAATGAATATGAAACTATGAATATTAGTATATTACACAGAATTAAATGTTACATTGTACTCATTATATTACACATAATTAAATATGAAACTATGCTCACTATCTATCAATGTTAATGAGGCAAGGTTGATGTTATATAGAATTACATAGGATTAAATGTGGCAGGGATTAGGTGTGGAAAATTCTTAATGAGCGAGTTATGAGCGAGTTGGGTCATGCTCATGCTCGCTCATTAAGTAAATGAGCGAGTTTAAATGAGCGGATAAATGAGCGAATTTAGATGAGCTTTTAATGAGCGAGTTATGAGCGATTTACTCACCCCTATCGCCACAACCATTTTGCTAGGAGAGCTTGGTTTTGGCTCTCCATTGAAATTACTCCCATAGCCCCCATTTTCCTTTAGGTTGCATATTGTTTCCCAATTTACTAGACAGTTGATTCCCTTGCACGGTCCATTGAAATCTTTGCTATTTCCGACACAATTTGTCGGTGCACTAGTCGACTTTGTCAGTTTTGCTACTCAGCAAATTGTTATTGTACTCATTAAAAACATCTAAATATCTAACTTTTTAGTCAAAATTTGAAAAATTCTTATTTCTCCACTGAAAATAAATATCATTTATAATTTTTCCTTTCTTTAATCCAATTTTATACTATTATTTTGATTGAATAATCAGTTTTCAAACTTTTAAACTGCTTACCCATTTTTTTCATTATTATAAGTCCAGTAGTTAAATTTGCACATTAGCATTTAATATTTAATTGATTATAATGCAAAAGAATATTGATCGTGGTTGGATAATAATAATGTTTTCGTCTGAAGAGAAGGGTAAGTTAGTCCTTTTATTTTAAAATAAAAGATTAATAATAAGCACAAATAGTGTGGGCAAGCAATTTTTATGTTTTGATGGAGATTCGATATTTAGAAGGTTTTTATCGGTGTGACAACATTTATTCTATAATTTAAAATGCGAAAATGAGAATTTTAAGTATTTTGATGGAATAATAGACAATTTAGAATATTTCACTGAATATACCAACAATTCTTTCTAAAAATTATACAGTACTATAAAAGCCTAATTGATGCGGACCGTTTGATCAATATTAGGAGATCCATATTGTATCTCGATTGTAATAGGGTAGTTTTATTTTGAATCTCTCGATTTTGATCGTACAATTAAAGTGCAATTTTGGTATGTTGATACTATTAGGTCTGTTCGGCCAGATCACTATTCACGTGGGAAAAAAAAAATTCAGTTCAACTGATTTTTTTTTTTGTGTTTTTTAATTCAAATCCCGTGCCCGCGCCCATTCCCATTTGTCGGCCGAACAGGCCCTTAAGTTTATTCTTGCGTCACCAAAACAAAGTATAAATTGGATGCGATCATTTATACATACAGCTATTCTTTCATAGAGAGAAACGAAAAGGGATTGAGACTGAGGCAATTAAGAGATACAAAAATGTTAATGGACCTCTCCAGTTCTTTCTCCTTCCAAGACAATATATTCGCCGGAGAAATGACGCCGATGCCTATGTGGTCACTTTCTCCGGAGGTGAATTTCGATCTAACCGGGTTTGAATTCTTACCCAACCCGGTTGAGCCGCCTAGTGTGGTTTGTCGTAGTGCATTTGAGAACTATATCAGACCGAGCGGAGGCGTCCAATCGGTTTTTGGCAGTAAATGTGGAAATAATATACATATGCGTGTTATTGTAATGTTGAGAAACATGAAGAAAGATACGAAGGAGAATCAAGCAGTTGAGTCGAGCCGCGGGTATAGACATATGATTAGAGAGAGACAGAGGAGAGAGAAACTAAGTCAGAGCTATGGTAATTTGTATGATGTTCTCTCATCCAGATCAAAAGTGAGTTCTTGCTTAATTCCAGATTATACCAAAAAAAAAAAAGCTTGATCGATGAATTACATTCAATTAATTGTTGGATTTTTTTTATTTTGATAGGGAGATAAGAACTCGATTGTGCAATCCGCCGCAATATACATTCGCGAACTGAAAGGAGTAAAGGATGAACTGCAACGAAAAAACGAAGAGATAAAGGCGAAGATACTCGGCATTGATGGTTGCACCGACGGGATCAAGGTGAAATTCGAGGTAGCGAATCCCGACTCAGGTCTGGATTCCATGATTGCTGCCCTTAGGCGCTTGAAAAACATGGATGTGAAGGCGAAAGCAATCAGATCCAATCTTTCGCACAGCGGTTTGTCGATCACCATGACCATTCAAACGAAGGTATATATATATATATATAATCAACCAACATATTTATCCTCTTCTTGCAACTTTTTAGCAGCTGATTTGAAATATTTTCTCATAAATATGAATATGCATTTAATTTTTGCTGCGGTACTGGGCCCATGCCAACTGGTTTTTTTGAATCCGTATCAACCCAGGTTGAGGTGCAAGTGTTAAATTTGGATCGTTCTTTTTACCTGACACGAATCTCAAAGCAGACCCGTATAGCTTCAATAGACACCGGATCTAATTTGAATCAGCTGAGATTAATTTGGATCGTCTGTTTTTTTGGATTGTACCTCAGGTGCTTGAAGGGAAGCGGACTCGGTTTTTTTTAAAAAAAATTTAAACAGTCATAACTTTGGCTAGGAAAGTCGGATTTGCGCGTATAACTCCAATTTGGAAAGGAGGGATGAGACGGTCGGGACCTTGCCTGGCGAATCATTCTTGAGCACCTGACGGAATCATAATTGCAAAAAAAACTTCGTTTAGTGTCTCAAAAATTAAGTTTTAAGTTGTTTATCAACGATAGACATACAACGACCGATATTAGTTTTTTTAAAGAGGAGGGTTAAAATGCACCCTCCTCTTTTTGTGCTCCTAACGTGCACCCTCCTCTCATATCTTTATTTTCAAAGTTTTAATAGTCGATTCGAACCTTCCAATGTGTTCTTCATATTAAAATGTGCTTGGAGACCAAATTTTATAATTTTTTTACTATTTTTTCAGAATTTTTGATTAAACTAAACAATAATAAAAAATTCAGCAAAGTGATGATTTTCAAAAATTCTGAAAAAATAGTAAATAATTTCCAAAAAATGTAAAATTTGGTTTCCAAGCACATTTTAATATGAAGAACACGTTGGAAGGTTCGAATCGACTATTTGAACTTTAGAAATGAAGATATGACGGAAGGGTGCACGCTAGGTGCACAAAAGGGAGGATGCATTTTAACCCTCTTTTTTTTTTTTTCAAAAGCCTAAGAAATTATTCAAGAATTACCCACATAATTATTTTAAAATGCGTTTACTATTTATTATGTGTGTATGCTTATTTTTTTAATGAATTATAATTACATTTATTATTCAAAGATCATTGAAATTATCTATTATTGTTCAATATATGTCCTTTAAATATAATATATATATTTTTTTTCAAAATTCAAAGATATATATCAAGAATTACGTATTGAAGTTTTGGATCTTGCAGCGTGGTATGTATTTTTTGACAAAAAAATGATTATTTTTTGTCATCTAGTTAATAAATGTTTCTTTTAAAAAAAAAGTGGGGCCACAGAGCAATCTGGGGCCTGAGTAAAGATGTAATTCTGATCAAACGGGGTGTTTTCTTTTTATCATGGTATATAAAAAAATCTCGGTTATAATTCATTGCAAAAAAAGAAAAAAAAACTTCATCAGACACATAATGACATTTTCTGTAATTTCACGATCAACCAAGGCTAATTGTACATAAATCAATCAAAGGCTAATTGGATTAAATTATATGGGTCACTGCTGGAGATTAAAAAAAGGTCCCATTTTATTGGAATTAGGTCATACTATTCAACGGGGCATGCATTCTGCTAGATAATTCAGCTGAAATAATATATTTTGAAATTGTTTGAATGTGATGTTATGTTTTTTAATTTGCACTATTTTAATGTTCTGAAGTGTATTTAGGTCGTGTAAGTTACATCGAAAACCGGTGGATTTTTTATGCAACTATAATTTCAAAACAAAATTGAAAAATATTTGAGAGTAATAATTGCTGTAATTAGTATGAAAAACATTATGAGGCCAATAGTTACCTTTTACAAGACCATACTTGTACTCGTTGCAAAATTAATATTTTAATATAAAAGAAAATACACATCTTTGAGAATTTGAGTGGAGACTATTCGATGGGCATATCCGATCAAAACCGTTCAATTGACATCAAAATTAATGTACATTTGATCGCGCAAATCTTAACATAGATCGAACGACTTTGATTGAACATCAGACCAAATTCAATCCAATGTTTATCAGACTGTGCCCTCGATTTTCTTGAAAATAGTTGAAGCGTGAGTTGAAAGAAGAGTTATTTGCTCAAAAGCTTTGAGGCAGAACTTTTACATTTACATGCTCTTTTCCCAATTTCAAAATCTGATGATTACTTGTGCAAAAAAGAATGTTTAAAATATATTTATTCCAAAATAAAAAAATTGTCTTTGAAACATATTATCGGTTGGCTTACACTTTACACAATACCTTTTTTTTTTCAATTTCTCTTTTGTGTAAGGTGTGATAATATTGGATGCTGTCAATATTGGCCCAACATCATATTGATAATTTAGATATTGTAGTTAATTATAAGAGATTTCCAATTATTTTCTTGGATGCTTCTATCATGGCTAAATTTTGAAGGCATGATTTCATGATCATATAGCAAAGGAAGTTGATAAGGTAGAAAAATAAATCATATATAATTTAATTTAATTTATTCGTATCTTATTAGATTACCAAAATTTACTATTAAGTTTTCAAAATAGATTTTTTTGTTAGATTTAATTTAGTAGGAATCAATCATGATATTGTTTAAGTGTATGGATAATACTGTAGCATGGTTTATTACTTTGTTTTAATGAAAAAAAATCATGTGTTCCAATTTATAATAAATATGTTTTCTTTCTCTCTTTCTGTATATATATCTTTTTGGAAGTCTCTCTCTTTCTTGATATTATTTTCCAATATTTCTTTTCTACATCTCATAAATATATTTTTTTAGCCGAAATTTTGCTTGCATCATTTATATTAAAAAAGAAAATAAATAAAATTAACCAAAACAAAAAGTTGGATATGCATTGACAACTAATTAATTTATTCGACAATCTTGATATCCATAAAAAAAAAAATCCTAATTTGAAATTTTCACTGCTACAATGTAATCTATTTATCACGTACATCATGGCCGTAAACAACGATGAAGTTTCATGCAAGTTTTATCGTAAATCAAATGGTCCATTACACAAGCAACTATTCGATGAAATATCATATGACAGAATGGCACTTATATTTAATTAGACAAAAATCATGCCTACAAATATTTTTACCTGATTTGGGAAAAAAGTATTGTTAAATTATGTAAATTAAGCCGTAAATTAATTAATTTACATCCCAAAAGAAGTTAACTTATATCATGACAATACTTGTTACATCATCCCTGCTCTCCTATGGATCCGTATCTTCCTAGGTATCTGACTGAATTTAACCGAAACG
The DNA here is from genome assembly GCF_964058835.1 of Carex rostrata. Taxonomy (NCBI): domain Eukaryota; kingdom Viridiplantae; phylum Streptophyta; class Magnoliopsida; order Poales; family Cyperaceae; genus Carex; species Carex rostrata. The sequence goes on from NC_135937.1 coordinate 4,808,477, forward strand.
GACGGCTCATATTTAGTCTCAGACGGTGATTAATAGGAATGGCGTAGGGGCAGTATTATTTATGCTTTGAGATTCGTGTCAGGTACATTGGACGATACGGATTCCTCTCCCATCTAGTCAGGATCCACATCAAGATTCTGAGAGACACTTGATCCCTTAAATTATTTGGTTCATCCTCGTGATTTTTATGTTGATCGAACGGTTCCAATCGGACATTGAACCGCCTCCCATTCGACAGGCTCTCCTCTGATTTAATCCAGGCATGCTCCACCCCTCCTGTAATTCACATCTTTTCCGTTGGGCCGAAAAAAGGCTTGTACTCAACTCCGACCGAGGCTTTCTATTTACTATACTAATGGAATTGAAATTTTATCCAGAGATTTTTCCCGTGATAGAACTTGTTTCGTTATATATGAAGGGCTTCAACATGTGACCTGATGGAGGCTCTTTGGGCTGAATAGACCATAGTGAAGTAATTCACTTGGAAAGAAATTCCAAGTTGCCTGAATTAATCATAATAAACAAGATATCATACTTAAATTAAGTTGATTTGGTGGCCCAGTACTAATTTTCAGTACCCGGATAGAAATAAAAGCCTAGGACGAACATACAATTGAAAGCATGACATGCAAAATCTTCAATAACTTATCTGTATTTTAACATATTTTTATTTTGAGAACTGAAGAGAGTTCAAATAATTCATGTTTTTCTGTACAAAATAACAATTTTGTATTCATTTGAAAAAATAATAAAAACGTTTAAAAAAATATATAATATTTGGTTCCCAAATACATTTCAATATGGAGATCATGTTAGTCAGTTTAGATTGACTATTTGAACTTTAAAAATAAAAATAAAACACATGAGGGACAATGACTCAATGATGAATGGAAGTCATCCGATTCATATTTGTATTAATTAAATATCCAATATATATATCATTATCTTTTTAATATTTGATCCTTGTTCATATTAGAATAATTAAAGCGAATACATATAATAATTTTATCACTATACGGTCTGTATTTGATCCCTTTGCATCCCTGGCTACTATGCATGCTCTGATGGAGATGACTTGTTTAAGGGAACATGCATATACTATTTTTTTTTTAATATTTCTAATGAAGAAAAAAATGGTAGCGTTAGATTTAAGCTCATCCGACGGTCAACCCTTAGTCTTCTTCAACTACACAAATTATATATACTTCCATATGTTTAGAGGTTACTTGTGCGTTGAGCCTAAGCTACGCGGCTTATCCTTAATCACACTCTATATAAACACTGCCCTATCTTTGCCAAAACCATCGCTTTTCTGGAAAAAGAAAAAGCAATATTCTTCATTTCAGAGCAGGAGAATATCTGGATCAAAAATATGTATACTGGTAATTTCTCTCTCTTTTGTCAATCTTAAATGTTTTTCTTCCGAGCCGTTCAATGAATTAAACGATTAAGTTGGATTCAAATAAAATTGAAGAGTTAAGTTATATAATTTAAGTGGTATTTATTATAGACACCACTTTGGATGGAAAAGGAAGTTATTATACAATCACATAACAGGAGGAACTACATTGTTTAATACAATTTGTTTTACTTACTGTGGTGAAATGCCATCAAGAATACTTTGTTTCTCTTCCTTTTCAGTTTTTTTAGTTTGTAGTAGATGAAACTTACTTTATGTTTGCATTTTTTTTTTGATGGTTAGCGGGCATGCCCGCTAAGAAATATATTTCATTATAAAAGAAGTATTACATTACCGCTACTGTTGTTAAGTGACAAAGATAGCAGTTCCTAGATCAAAGAAATAGTTACAAATATTTACATAATTACAATCCACCACCGTTACTCGTTGAAATAAACTCTATAAATGCCTCCCCCCCCCCCTCCTCTAACTATTTGGTTATAGGAACAGGGTCCAATTATGTACATCTGTGGCTGCTACATTTATAAGGATGTACTCCACCATCCTTTTTTGCGCAAAAATTCTCCTTTTTCTCTCCTTCCAGATTGCCCATGAGCCAGTCGCCCACGCGATATCCCAGCGCCTTTTTCCTTGATCCAATAGTCTCCTTCTTTCCTCCCACCATCCTTCAATTGGATCATTATTCGTCATTGCCGGAAGGTTTAGTTACGCCCCTAAACTTGTCCAGAATCTTGTAGAATATGCACATGTTGCCATATGGTGATCCCTGGTTTCTAATACACCGTTGTTGCAAGGCGCACATCCTGTTGTTACTGCACATCCCCTGTTTGTTAATGGTTCTTGAGTGAGGATACTATCCGATATCATTAGCCATAGGAAAATTCTCACCTTTATCGGCACTTTCAGTTTCTACAACACCTTGTGATATCTTAATTTAATACTGGTTTCGTGTAAGATATGATATGCCGATGCTACTGTGAATAATCCCGTGTTGGTCCATTTCTATCGAATTTCCTGAGTTATCGGTGTTGCTTCCATGGAGCAAGCAAACAATGGCACCAGTTGCGATAATTCTTTTAGGAAGAAAGACGGTTGTTGTGTGTTTTGCAGTTGTGTCGCCTCCGTGTATCCATACAGTTGTCGTATCGTATTTGCCCATAGACCCCTGTCATCATGTTGTAACTGCCACATAGCGGTGTCAATGATATCCTTTTAGTCGTTTACCCGACCCGTACCGTATTCGATAAGGCGGGTATGGATAAGATATTTTTTTCGTTAGCTTATTGGGTATGGATAAGGATTTTTTTTCGTTAGCTAAACGGGTAAGGGTACGGGTAAAGGCTATTTAGTACCCGTTACCCTATACGGTGATTATATAAAATATAATAATATGATAATTTTTTAGCAATAATTAGTGAGTACTATTGTTATTTAGTGTATTGTTTTTGTTGTAAGAAAAATATTAAACATATTGTTTTTATTTATATGTCTGGTTGTTTAATTAAATAATTAAATTTGTTGGAAGGTATATTTTTGTTTTTGAATTCTCTTGTTTTATAAAAAATACAATATAGTTGAAATTGATTGTACATTTATTTTTATTTTTTATTAGTAATATTATTGCATATGTGAGAAATAAATGAGTTTTGATGTTCTATTTGTAAAATATAATAAAACTAATTATTATAGTAGTATTATTCGTTATTCACCCGCTACCGTTTCGTTATCCGATAATTTTAACGGGTAAGGGTAGGGTAGGGTAAGATCAAATATTAATGGGCAAGGGTAGAGTATGGATAAAGTCGTTCTTAATGGGTATGGGTATAAAAATGCTTCTACCCTACCTAGGGGTGATTAATGAGCGAGCATGAGCGAGTTAGGGTATGCTCATGCTCGCTCATTAAGTAAATGAGCGAGTTGTTAATGAGCGAGTTTAAATGAGCGAGTTATGACTTATGACTCATAACAAAATTATATAGTGTGTCCACGCATAACGAAATTTGTTAAAAGTCATCATAATAAAATCCAACAAATTGTTATAATTCATTTAAATGAGCGAGTTGTTATGACTATTACTTGTTTTGGACTTTTGGCAGAGGTTTTGGTTCTACCGATTTACAAAAAAAATGAATATGAAACTATGAATATTAGTATATTACACAGGATTAAATGTTACATTGTACTCATTATATTACACATAATTAAATATGAAACTATGCTCACTATCTATCAATCTTAATGAGGCAAGGTTGATGTTATACAGAATTACATAGGATTAAATGTGGCAGGGATTAGGTGTGGAAAATTCTTAATGAGCGAGTTATGAGCGAGTTGGGTCATGCTCATGCTCGCTCATTAAGTAAATGAGCGAGTTTAAATGAGCGGATAAATGAGCGAATTTAGATGAGCTTTTAATGAGCGAGTTATGAGCGATTTACTCACCCCTATCGCCACAACCATTTTGCTAGGAGAGCTTGGTTTTGGCTCTCCATTGAAATTACTCCCATAGCCCCCATTTTCCTTTAGGTTGCATATTGTTTCCCAATTTACTAGACAGTTGATTCCCTTGCACGGTCCATTCCCTCGTCATAGGAAGTTTCTGCGCAACCTGTCAATCTGCCGTATCACTCCCTTCGGTAGGATCGTTGCCTGCATGAAGTGTAGGGGAATTGCTGAGAGAACCGCCTTTACCAGAATGACTCGACCTCCATAAGACATTCTTTTTTTTTTAAAGTAGATATATGTTATGTTATCATAAGTACAGATCTAAATATGTGTGACGTGTATTAAAGTTAGATTTATATGTGACGTGTTGTGATTAAATTTAAAATGATGATCATAATCATAACTGATTATATTGATCACAATTAATTAATTTTTTTAATAATTTAAATTAGTTTATTCAAGATTAACTATTCGATCAAGACATAATTGTTCTAATTATACGTGACTCGCGTGAACACATATCATACCATGCCGTGACTAGATCTTTCGCGTGACAACGTGCCGTACAATGCCAAATTTTCAAAAAGTTCTTACATACGTCACATAAATGATCAAAACACAAAACATGTGAGTCACAACACGTAACCGACATACGTGACGTACCCACTTTTTTCGATCCCTAAATTTATACCCTATAATCTTTGCTATTTCCGAAACAATTTGTCGGTGCACTAGTCGACTTTGTCAGTTTTGCTACTCAGCAAATTGTTATTGTACTCATTAAAAACATCTAAATATCTAACTTTTTAATCAAAATTTGAAAAATTCTTATTTCGCCACTGAAAATAAATATCATTTATAATTTTTCCTTTCTTTAATCCAATTTTATACTATTATTTTGATTGAATAATCAGTTTTCAAACTTTTAAACTGCTTACCCAATTTTTTTCATTATTATAAGTCCAGTAGTTAAATTTGCACATTAGCATTTAATATTTAATTGATTATAATGCAAAAGAATATTGATCGTGGTTGGATAATAATAATGTTTTCGTCTGAAGAGAAGGGTAAGTTAGTCCTTTTATTTTAAAATAAAAGATTAATAATAAGCACAAATAGTGTGGGCAAGCAATTTTTATGTTTTGATGGAGATTCGATATTTAGAAGGTTTTTATCGGTGTGACAACATTTATTCTATAATTTAAAATGCGAAAATGAGAATTTTAAGTATTTTGATGGAATAATAGACAATTTAGAATATTTCACTGAATATACCAACAATTCTTTCTAAAAATTATACAGTACTATAAAAGCCTAATTGATGCGGACCGTTTGATCAATATTAGGAGATCCATATTGTATCTCGATTGTAATAGGATAGTTTTATTTTGAATCTCTCGATTTTGATCGTACAATTAAAGTGCAATTTTGGTATGTTAATACTATTAGGCCTGTTCGGCCAGATCACTATTCACGTGGGAAAAAAAAAATTCAGTTCAACTGAATTTTTTTTTTCCCACAGGAACAGTGTTTTTTAATTCAAATCCCGTGCCTGCGCCCATTCCCATTTGTCGGCCGAACAGGCCCTTAAGTTTATTCTTGCGTCACCAAAACAAAGTATAAATTGGATGCGATCATTTATACATACAGCTATTCTTTCATAGAGAGAAACGAAAAGGGATTGAGACTGAGGCAATTAAGAGATACAAACATGTTAATGGACCTCTCCAGTTCTTTCTCCTTCCAAGACAATATATTCGCCGGAGAAATGACGCCGATGCCTATGTGGTCACTTTCTCCGGAGGTGAATTTCGATCTAACCGGGTTTGAATTCTTACCCAACCCGGTTGAGCCGCCTAGTGTGGTTTGTCGTAGTGCATTTGAGAACTATATCAGACCGAGCGGAGGCGTCCAATCGGTTTTTGGCAGTAAATGTGGAAATAATATACATATGCGTGTTATTGTAATGTTGAGAAACATGAAGAAAGATACGAAGGAGAATCAAGCAGTTGAGTCGAGCCGCGGGTATAGACATATGATTAGAGAGAGACAGAGGAGAGAGAAACTAAGTCAGAGCTATGGTAATTTGTATGATGTTCTCTCATCCAGATCAAAAGTGAGTTCTTGCTTAATTCCAGATTATACCAAAAAAAAAAAAGCTTGATCGATGAATTACATTCAATTAATTGTTGGATTTTTTTTATTTTGATAGGGAGATAAGAACTCGATTGTGCAATCCGCCGCAATATACATTCGCGAACTGAAAGGAGTAAAGGATGAACTGCAACGAAAAAACGAAGAGATAAAGGCGAAGATACTCGGCATTGATGGTTGCACCGACGGGATCAAGGTGAAATTCGAGGTAGCGAATCCCGACTCAGGTCTGGATTCCATGATTGCTGCCCTTAGGCGCTTGAAAAACATGGATGTGAAGGCGAAAGCAATCAGATCCAATCTTTCGCACAGCGGTTTGTCGATCACCATGACCATTCAAACGAAGGTATATATATATATATATAATCAACCAACATATTTATCCTCTTCTTGCAACTTTTTAGCAGCTGATTTGAAATATTTTCTCATAAATATGAATATGCATTTAATTTTTGCTGCGGTACTGGGCCCATGCCAACTGGTTTTTTTGAATCCGTATCAACCCAGGTTGAGGTGCAAGTGTTAAATTTGGATCGTTCTTTTTACCTGACACGAATCTCAAAGCAGACCCGTATAGCTTCAATAGACACCGGATCTAATTTGAATCAGCTGAGATTAATTTGGATCGTCTGTTTTTTTGGATTGTACCTCAGGTGCTTGAAGGGAAGCGGACTCGGTTGTTTTTTTTAAAACTTTAAACAGTCATAATTTTGACTTGGAAAGTCGGATTTGGAAAGGGGGGACGAGACGGTCGGGACCTTGCCTGGCGAATCATTCTCGAGCACCTAACGGAATCATAATTGCAAAAAAAACTTTGTTTAGTGTCTCAAAAATTAAGTTTTAAGTTTTTTTATCAACGATAGACATACAACGACTGATATTAGTTTTTTTAAAGAGGAGGGTTAAAATGCACCCTCCTCTTTTTGTGCTCCTAACGTGCATCCTCCCCTCATATCTTCATTTTCAAAGTTTTGATAGTCGATTCGAATCTTCCAACGTGTTCTTCATATTAAAATGTGCTTGGAGACCAAATTTTATATTTTTTTACTATTTTTTCAGAATTTTTTATTAAACTAAACAATAATAAAAAATTCAGCCAAGTGATGATTTTCAAAAATTCTGAAAAAATAGTAAATAATTTCCAAAAAATGTAAAATTTGGTTTCCAAGCACATTTTAATATGAAGAACACGTTGGAAGGTTCGAATCGACTATTTGAACTTTAGAAATGAAGATATGAGGGAATGGTGCACGCTAGGTGCACAAAAGGGACGGTGCATTTTAACCCTCTTTTTTTTCAAAAGCCTAAGAAATTATTCAAGAATTACCCACATAATTATTTTGAAATGCATTTACTATTTATTGTGTGTGTATGCTTATTTTTTTAATGAATTACAATTACATTTATTATTCAAAGATCATTGAAATTATCTAGTATTGTTCAATATATGTCCTTTAAATATAATATATATATTTTTTTTCAAAATTCAAAACCGTTCAATTGACATCAAAATTAATGTACATTTGATCGCGCAAATCTTAACACAGATCGAACGACTTTGATTGAACATCAGACCAAATTCAATCCAATGTTTATCAGACTGTGCCCTCGATTTTCTTGAAAATAGTTGAAGCGTGCGTTGAAAGAAGAGTTATTTGCTCAAAGCTTTGAGGCAGAACTTTTACATTTACATGCTCTTTTCCCAATTTCAAAATCTGATGATTACTTGTGCAAAAAAGAATGTTTAAAATATATTTATTCCAAAATAAAAAAATTGTCTTTGAAACATATTATCGGTTGGCTTACACTTTACACAGTACCTTTTTTTTCAATTTCTCTTTTGTGTAAGGTGTGATAATATTGGATGCTGTCAATATTGGCCCAACATCATATTGATAATTTAGATATTGTAGTTAATTATAAGAGATTTCCAATTATTTTCTTGGATGCTTCTATCATGGCTAAATTTTGAAGGCATGATTTCATGATCATATAGCAAAGGAAGTTGATAAGGTAGAAAAATAAATCATATATAATTTAATTTAATTTATTCGTATCTTATTAGATTACCAAAATTTACTATTAAGTTTTCAAAATATATTTTTTTGTTAGATTTAATTTAGTAGGAATCAATCATGATATTGTTTAAGTGTATGGATAATACTGTAGCATGGTTTATTACTTTGTTTTAATGAAAAAAAATCATGTGTTCCAATTTATAATAAATATGTTTTCTTTCTCTCTTTCTGTATATATATCTTTTTGGAAGTCTCTCTCTTTCTTGATATTATTTTCCAATATTTCTTTTCTACATCTCATAAATATATATTTTTTAGCCGAAATTTTGCTTGCATCATTTATATTAAAAAAGAAAATAAATAAAATTAACCAAAACAAAAAGTTGGATATGCATTGACAACTAATTAATTTATTCGACAATCTTGATATCCATAAAAAAAAAATCCTAATTTGAAATTTTCACTGCTATAATGTAATCTATTTATCACGTACATCATGGCCGTAAACAACGATGAAGTTTCATGCAAGTTTTATCGTAAATCAAATGGTCCATTACACAAGCAACTATTCGATGAAATATCATATGACAGAATGGCACTTATATTTAATTAGACAAAAATCATGCCTACAAATATTTTTACCTGATTTGGGAAAAAAGTATTGTTAAATTATGTAAATTAAGCCGTAAATTAATTAATTTACATCCCAAAAGAAGTTAACTTATATCATGACAATACTTGTTACATCATCCCTGCTCTCCTATGGATCCATATCTTCCCAGGTATCTGACTGAATTTAACCGAAACGGACGGCTCATATTTAGTCTCAGACGGTGATTAATAGGAATGGCGTAGGGGCAGTATTATTTATGCTTTGAGATTCGTGTCAGGTACATTGGACGATACGGATTCCTCTCCCATCTAGTCAGGATCCACATCAAGATTCTGAGAGACACTTGATCCCTTAAATTATTTGGTTCATCCTCGTGATTTTTATGTTGATCGAACGGTTCCAATCGGACATTGAACCGCCTCCCATTCGACAGGCTCTCCTCTGATTTAATCTAGGCATGCTCCCCCCCCTCCTGTAATTCACATCTTTTCCGTTGGGCCGAAAAAAGGCTTGATTGTCTACTCAACTCCGACCGAGGCTTTCTATTTACTATACTAATGGAATTGAAATTTTATCCAGAGATTTTTCCCGTGATAGAACTTGTTTCGTTATATATGAAGGGCTTCAACATGTGACCTGATGGAGGCTCTTTGGGCTGAATAGACCATAGTGAAGTAATTCACTTGGAAAGAAATTCCAAGTTGCCTGAATTAATCATAATAAACAAGATATCATACTTAAATTAAGTTGATTTGGTGGCCCAGTACTAATTTTCAGTACCCGGATAGAAATAAAAGCCTAGGACGAACATACAATTGAAAGCATGACATGCAAAATCTTCAATAACTTATCTGTATTTTAACATATTTTTATTTTGAGAACTGAAGAGAGTTCAAATAATTCATGTTTTTCTGTACAAAATAACAATTTTGTATTCATTTGAAAAAATAATAAAAACGTTTAAAAAAATATATAATATTTGGTTCCCAAATACATTTCAATATGGAGATCATGTTAGTCAGTTTAGATTGACTATTTGAACTTTAAAAATAAAAATAAAACACATGAGGGACAATGACTCAATGATGAATGGAAGTCATCCGATTCATATTTGTATTAATTAAATATCCAATATATATATCATTATCTTTTTAATATTTGATCCTTGTTCATATTAGAATAATTAAAGCGAATACATATAATAATTTTATCACTATACGGTCTGTATTTGATCCCTTTGCATCCCTGGCTACTATGCATGCTCTGATGGAGATGACTTGTTAAGGGAACATGCATAGGGGTGTCAATGGCACCCTTTTACCCGTTTACCCGACCCGTATCGTATCCGAAAACACGGGTAAGGGTAAGATTTTTATTCCGTTAGCTAATCGGGTACGGGTAAGGGTAATGATTTTTTTTCGTTATCTTACCCGTTTTAGTATAAAATAATTTTAAAAAAATAAAATTACATATATAAATATATATTTGTATGAAAATGATACATGATACAATAAAATTTTTGTATTTTATTAAATTTTCATAATACAAATTAGTTGTATTCATTATTATTTTTTCTTATTTTAAAAATTATTTTATTGAAAACACAAATTGAAATGTTAATGACGTTTTTTTATCCGTTTACCCGACCCGTACCGTATTCGAAAATATGGGTAAAGGTAAAGATTTTTTTTCGTTATCATAACGGGTACGGGTATGAAAATGTCTCCACCCGACCCTTATCGTACCCGTTGACACCCCTAAACATGCATATACTATTTTTTTTTTTAATATTTCTAATGAAGAAAAAAAATGGTAGCGTTAGATTTAAGCTCATCCGACGGTCAACCCTTAGTCTTCTTCAACTACCCAAATTATATATACTTCCATATGTTTAGAGGTTACTTGTGCGTTGAGCCTAAGCTACGCGGCTTATCCTTAATCACACTCTATATAAACACTGCCCTATCTTTGCCTAAACCATCGCTTTTCTGGAAAAAGAAAAAGCAATATTCTTCATTTCAGAGCAGGAGAATATCTGGATCAAAAATATGTATACTGGTAATTTCTCTCTCTTTTGTCAATCTTAAATGTTTTTCTTCCGAGCCGTTCGATTAATTAAACGATTAAGTTACAATCAAATAAAATTGAAGAGTTAAGTTATATAATTTAAGTGGTATTTATTATAGACAACACTTTGGATGGAAAAGGAAGTTATTATACAATCACATAATAGGAGGAACTACATTGTTGAAAACAATTTGTTTTACTTACTGTGGTGAAATACCATCAAGAATACTTTGTTTCTCTTCCTTTTCAGTATTTTTAGTTTGTAGTTGACGAAACTTACTTTATGTCTGCATTTCTTTTCTTTTCTTTTTCAAGTAGATATCCGTTCTCAACTACAGATCTAAATAGTGTGATGTGATGTATTCAACTTAGAATTATATGTGACGTGTCGTGTTGTGATTAAATTTGGAAGATTGATTATAGCATATTAGTTATGTCGTGACTGGTTATATTGGCCACGTTTAATTTTTCTTTTTTTTTAATAATTTAAGTTAGTTTATTTAAGATTCACTATTCAATCAAAGATATAACTGTCATAATTAATTACACGTGACTCGCGTGACCATTACGTATCATATCATACCATAACTAAATCTTTTGTGTGACCACGTACTTTATTGTGTTAAATTTTGAAAAAATGGTTACGTTACACAAATAGTCGCAATACAGGACACGCGAATCACAACACGTAACCAGCGTATGTACCCAGCGTACGTATGTGACATACCGCGTGTCGTGATGCACTTTTTTGGATCCCTAAATTTATAACCCCATAATCTTTGCTATTTCCGACAATTTTATTATTCCGAACAACACTTACCGTATATAAGACAACACGAAATTAAGTGTCCGTACCTTATTTTTCCTTGGAAAAATCTAGTAGTCAATTTTCCTTCGAAAATTATAAGTGACTAAAATAAATTACCGGCTGAAAAGAAAAATTGAGGCCTTAGTGGACTAATAGACAATTTAGAATACTAAATACTTTGTCAGTGCACTATATTATTTTTGTATGATACGTATACAGTATACGAAATACTTTGTCAGTTTTGCAACTCAGTAAATTATTATCCTACTCATCAAATACTTCTAGATATCTAATTTTTCAATCAAAATTTGAAAAATTCTTATTTCTCCACTGAAAACAAATATCATGTATAATTTTTCCTTTCTTTAGTCCAATTTTAAACTATTATTTTAATTTATTAGAATAATCAGTTTTTTTAACTTTTATCTAATTTAACCTTGTAAACTGCTTACCCAATTTTTTTCATTAATATAAATCCAATAGTTAAATTTACACATTGGCATTTAATATTTGATTGATTACGATGCAAAAGAATATTGATCGTGGTTGGACAATAATAATATTTTCGTCTGAAGAGAAGAGTAAGTTAGTCCTTTTATTTTAAAATAAAAGATTAATAATAAGCACAAATAAATGTTTAAAATTAGATTAAAGAACAGAAAAAATGTGATTATTTATTTTTAGGGGGGAAATTAATAAGCATTTTTTATGTTTTGATGGATATTGGATATTTAGAAGTTTTTTTATCGGTGTGACAACAATTATTCTATAATTTAAAATGAGAAAATGTGAATTTTAAGTATTTTGATGGAATAATAGACAATTTAGAATATTTCAATGAATATACCAGCAATCCATTCTAAAAATTATAGAGCACTATAAAAGCCATAATTAATGCGGACCGTTTGATCAATATTAGAAGATTCATATTGTACCTCGATTGTAGAAGGATAGTTTTATTTTGAATCTCTCAATTTTGACCGTACAATTAAAGTGCAAGTGCAATTTTGGTATGTTGATACTAAATAATTCCATAGCAACGGCCCAACAAATTCCGCTTTAATTAATTATGTTATTTTTTCAGGTTTCGGAGCACCCACCTCTCCATTTAGTTCGTCCAGTGGTGTCTCCAGCTCTCCATGTAATACACCAGCATCTGGTGCTTTCAGTTATCCTCCAACCAAGACACCGATGTTTGGCTCTTCAAGACCTACCTTACTTGGTGCTCCAAGTATACCAGCATCTCCTGCTTCCATATCTCCACTGTTTGGTGCACCTTGTACGGATGCTTCCAAGTCTCCATTATTTGGTGCGCCCAAATTACCAGCATCCAGTTCTCTATTATTTAGTGCACCTAATACGCCGGCACCTGGTGTTTCGAGCTCTCCATTATTTGGTGCACCTAATACACAGGCACATGGTGCTTCTACCTCTCCAGTATTTGGTACACCTAATACACTGGCACCTGGTGCTTCTGACTCTCCATTGTTCGGTGAAAATAAGACACCGGTGTCCGACACTTCTAGCTCTCCACTGTTTGGTGCATCTAGTACACCTGCATTTGGCGCTTCCAGCTCTCAATTATTTGGTGCTTCAATCTCTCCCTTATTCGGTTCTTCTAATAAGCCGACATTTGGTGCTTCATGCTCTCCATTATTCAATACATTTGGCACTCCATATGAAGTTTCGAATAAGTCAGCATTTGGTGCATCTAGTAACCCATTTGTGGTTCCCAATAAGCCAGCTTTCCCATCTTGCTCCCGTACATTCGGGGCCTTTAGTTACCCGGGATATGCGGCATCTGGGTCTTGCAGTAATCTGACTTACAATGCTTCTAACCCAAAATTTACTATATCCACACCATTTCCACTTCAACAATCCAATGGTCCTGCTTTCAACGCTTTTGGCTCTCCGTTTGGTGTATCCGGTACTCCGTCATCTGGTGCATGTACTGGTACAACTGCTACAGGATTTGGTTCCTCTACTAAACCAGCAGTTAGCTTGTGTAACTCTCCATTTAGTGGTTTTGGCACACGTCCATTTGAAGGGGTAAGTGGTCCATGTTTTGGAGCGACAAGTTCTTCATTTCACGGATGTGGTCAACATTTATCTGGTGGGTTTACTTCATGGTCTCCATTTTGGAAGGATCCAGTACGACTGGCCTCATTTCCTTTAACGTTAGCAAAATTGGGGTGTCAGATGGAAGGGAGTCCAGCGGTTGCTTACAAGCCACTGTACAATTATGAAGATGAGAATAATCAGCACATTGTATACATGTCGATAAGTGCAGTGCTAGCAAAAAACAACATTAACATGAGCCATGATGAACTGAGATGGATTGAGTATTGTCGACGAAATGATGAAGGTATGCATGCAGTAATATATTAATTGATCTTTTATGTTTTTTTACTTATTTTAAAAGTCTACCCTTAAATTTGCCAACAAATAGTTTCTTCATTATTTAGAGATATTTTGACAAGCTATATACTTTCAAAATGACATGCACACCAACCACTATACATATTTAATATTTTTCATATATAGTTTTGTATTGGATAATATTATAATTGCTTGCTCTAAAACTGTAGGTGCTGCGTTCAACAAGTCAGCAGGTGTCTTTCAGACTAAGAGTGCCAACGCCGAATCGGATATGATTTCCATCAAAATCGAAGTTCCTTCCCGAGTTGTATATGTCATTCGACAGCTGCTTCTATGTCTTCTAATTCTTTTTCTATTTTTTTGTATTTTCAGCAATCACTACTAGAATCTGGGTTTGTTGCATGGATAAAAATAATTGTTGCATGGTTAAGTAGTGTCCATGCAACAAGTATTGGCATTTCTGACACAATTAAATTTGTTGCATGGACAGTCCCATGCAACTGTTACTCATGCAACAAATGTAATAGTTAACCATGCAACTGTTTCTTATTTATCCATGCAACAAATATTTGATGACCCATGACCCATCAGCAGAAATAGAAAGTATATTTTAATGAATGTCCATGCAACAACTCATTTCATATCCATGCAACAAGTCTCCCAAATTTAGACTAAACTGTTGCATGGGTAACCCATGCAACAATTATTTGAGAACTATTTGTTGCATGGACTTGTCCATGCAACAAATCTCTAAAATCTAGACTAAACAATTGCATGAGTAACTCATGCAACAAGTCTGGAGGATTATTTGCGAACTATTTGTTGCATGGATTATCCATGCAACAAGTTTTGACGATTTTTTTGAACTATTTGTTGCATGGGCCTACCCATGCAACAATTATTAAATTTCTGGACAGTGACTTTTCTATATATATTTGATCTCCTTTCAAATTGAATATATTCTTATAAATTACAACAATTGATACATTACAGCAGTATATTAATTTCTTCACATCCTACTTAATATTGTTCAAATTTAGAAGGAAATTTGATCTCTCCTTTTAAATTGAATATATTTTGTAAATCATAGCAAAAAGAATTAGAGCAGTATATTACAAAAATAAAAGAGATACACAAATAATTCGGAAACTTAATTTGTAGAATCTTGAAATTTTGGTCTTGAGAGTAAACATTAGAAAGTTATTGAGATACATAATAATTCACCAAATTGCAAGACAACACATTACACAAGATTAACCAATTAATAGCCATCTTCATCAGATTCATCGTCGAGGGTAAACCAACCATTTAGTATAAAGTTCCTACAAATTGAATTTGCAATCCTTACAAAATATATATGACAGTTGCTATATAAAGATCATTCGCACATGTCTATGTATGGATGAAATTTCATCATTGAATTGGTCTATCATGTGGACCATGTTTGCTACTACAACAACATTCTCATACATGTAAATTTGATCTCAATGGTAATTGTTTATACAATGCTAATTTATCAAGGCCTGTGAAAATATAGTTCTTGCTACTATATACAAAACTGGTACCAGCCTAAACAAATGATAATATAGTATAAATAAATAAAAATTTACAGTTTGCCTTACCTTCCAATTGCCAACTCAATTTGTGCATCAACAGCACATAAGTATACATAAGTATGCCTCAGGCAGCATGAAAAATTTGAATGAACTTGGTACCTTTGACTCAAGCGCATCAGCTCTCGTGATTGTTTCCTTGACTTGGTCAACTTTACCCAGCCTAAGAAGCATCTCAGCCCTAAATACCAGGATCTGAAATTAAGGATGTCGATCTGTGAAATTTTAAATTAAGGGATGTAATTTCTGACTTGGGAGGACCCTTCATTGCCTTGGAAATACAAACCCACATGGAAACCACATGGTTATAATAATGAATTATTTCTCAAATCTAAAGTAATTAAATTCAAACACAAAAAAATAACAGCAATTTTGTATTTAAACCCGATCCAGATCACTGCCGAAGAGTGGTACAGGTAAAAGTTCTAAGGTCAACGATCTCATCTTGAGATGACAACGGTTTTGTACTTGATTTCTAAGGTTAATGATCTCATCTTGAGATGATTGCCTCAAGTTTTTTTCATTCTCGAGCATGTTTCTCACCTCTAATAGCTCATTTGATTTTGTTTCTGTCTAAATTTGTAGAGAAGGACCCATGTAAGAATTGTATGAGCACTTCAGATTTTTGAACCTCAAAGGCAAAACAGAAGTTAACAATTAATACTAATCTCCCGTTTAGTTCGGGTTTTCTCAATAAATTGTTGGTTTAATTGAGCTTGCAATTTGTTGCTTTAATTGAAAGCATACAAAATATGAGCTTGCAATTTGTTGCTTTAATTGAAAGCATGAAGAAGGGGAAAAAAATATCCTACAAAGTATGCATCCAGAAATACTAAGTGAGCAAATGCCAAAAATAAAACAGTAATTATAACAGTTGGTGGTCCAGATCAATCACCGCCTCCATTGCCTTTTCTTCTGGATTTACCATCAATTATAGTTGGTGGTCCAGCATGGTTAACTGCAATATCAAAAGTTTAAATAATTAAATAACTAGCACCCAAATATAACATAGCCTGCAAGTTGTTCGAGTAAATGCCTCACTGAAAATTCATCTAACAAGAAAACTTGGATTGTTAATTAGTGAGATTAACTACCTCGAGAAGCTCAGAGTTGACGGAAAGCTGAATCGCACCAGAATTGCATAGCTGCGCACGGGTCTCGCCTTGAATCGCGTTGGCCGAGCTCGTAGGACTCCACCTCTTTTTGTAACGGAGAGTGTTTCTCAGAGACGTAGGGTTTTAGGGTATTAGAGGGAATCAAAATTTAGGAGGGAAAAGAAAACTTTCTAGAGGGAAATGAAGGAGGGAAGTGAAATTTTCGTCTTAGAGATCTTTCAAGTGAAATTTCAGAAGAAAAAAAACACCAAAGTCCAGAGAAGAAAGATGGAAGGGAGATCTGTCCACAATATACTCTAAGGTAACATAATATTTGTGTTTAAATCAGAACTGTTGATCATCATTATGCACGACTGTTAAAGAATCTAGTGTATCACCTAGGACCAAATATAAACAGAAATATTATGTTACTGCAGAGAATATAGACTCCCTTTTCCTAGGAGGAATCTTCTCTGGATGCCATAGGGGACAAAAAATATTGGCCAAATGCATATTTTAACAGAGCAATTTTAGCTTCAAGAAGTTTGTTAAATATATTGGACGTTCTTCAAGTTATATAGGATGTCTGTTGCATACAATTAAAACTGCTCTGTTAATAAAATCGCTCAAATGAAGACATCAGGACTTTTAATTGTTTATCGGACGGTTGAGAGCTTGATATTTACTAATTAGATGATGCATGTACAATAAATAATATGAAAATAATTAAAAAAAATTGTTTACATCTTTTATGGACGAATCATACTTTAATTGTCAATTTTAAATAATTTCATGATTATTTGTCCCTTCGAATTTAGTAAATATTTGTGAACCGTTCATTTTCACGTGAGTGATCGACTATCGATCTGAAATGAAATGATTCCAAATTTATTTTGAAATGATCAAGGGAAAACGTTGAACGTAACCAACATAAAAGTTTTGAAGTTTTATTGTGTCCGAGCTTCGATCCAACATAAATCATTTATAGCCCTTCGATTTTAAATATTCCGTCGTCTCGATGGACATGTAAATAAAAAAGAAATTTTCGTTAGACTTTGATGCAAGAAAATAAATGTAATGCTCTTTAATTCTAACGGTTCCGATCGACAAACCGATGACATATTTCCGTTCGTCTTCATTGACTCACAAACTAGAGTTTATGTTTCATAAGACATAAACTCTTGTTTTGTGAGTCAATGAAGACGAACGGAAATATGTCATCGGTTTGTCGATCGGAACCGTTAGAATTAAAGAGCATTACATTTATTTTCTTGCATCAAAGTCTAACGAAAATTTCTTTTTTATTTACATGTCCATCGAGACGACGGAATATTTAAAATCGAAGGGCTATAAATGATTTATGTTGGATCGAAGCTCGGACACAATAAAACTTCAAAACTTTTATGTTGGTTACGTTCAACGTTTTCCCTTGATCATTTCAAGATAAATTTGGAATCATTTCATTTTAGATCGATCGTCGATCGCTCACGTGAAAATGAACGGTTCACAAATATTTACTAAATTCGAAGGGACAAATAATCATGAAATTATTTAAAATTGACAATTATAAGTGTAATATGGTCATAAAAACTGCATCAAATTTAAATATTTTTTTTTGAATTTTTTTTCATATTATTTTTTGTAAATTCATTAACGATTTGTAAATATGTAAATCTGATCCGTTCGATTGAAAATGTGTTGTCCTGATGTCTTCATTTAGGAGATTGTGGGCAGGGAGTCTCTATTCTCTGTGGTAGCATAATATTTTTGTTTAGATCCGAACATAGATGATGCACATGATCCTTTAATACTCATGTGTAATTATGATCAAACGGCTCCGATCAAAACATAAATATTATATTACCTCAGTGACCATGAATTGGTGGTTAAATCTCCTAGCACAATACGAAGCCCCTTCTCCTCTCAACCTCTCTGGACTTGGCATTTTTTTTTCATATGAACGAGCCTCCAATTATTTTTTCTCTTCCCGCTAATTTACGCCAAAACCCTAACTTTCTTTTTGTTCCCTCCCATTCTACACTACTCGCCCAAATTCCCTCATCCCACTAATTACCAAAAATCTCCCCTCCTATCCTCTCTCTTGTGGTCTCTCAGACCCGCCTCTCTCTCGCCCAAATCCAATCTGAGTCGCCATGGAGTCCTCCAGCCCTTTGCTTTGTTCCAAGAGAAACCCCTTGCTACCTTGTCAGCTCAATCGCTTTCACCTCTCTGACCTTGTGTAAGCGACTGGTGGCCGTTATAGGCGGTGGCGCCTCCTAGGACCCTGATTCTAGGTTTGAGATGGTCTTTATCGATTTTGTATTGCATATCTCAATAATTTTAACTTAGATTGGATATGTGAAATCGTTTAGACTTATTAATTAAATGCATGTGATCAATTTCAGGTTTCATTCAAAGTTTAGGGACACCTCTTGAATCAAACACTCCCGGTCACGGTTTAAGAGAGTCTTTTATCGATTCTTTAAAATTTAATTTGTTATTGTAGCTCAATCTCAATCTTTGATCTTGTTTTAAGTATGCTGATTGTATATGGGTATTCAATTTAATGTCAGGTCAAGTTTGGGCATGACTTTCTGTAACACAGCAAGTTTCAATTCATTTTGGTGGGTTAATGTTTGCCTTCCATCATGATCGAATTTAGGTAATAAGCATTTCACATCCCTATTGTTGTTCTTAAGTCCATTATGAGCATTTTTGGAAAAGCATATTTCAACTTAACATATGAATCCACTGTACCCAATTAATTATATGCTTTCAATTCAAATTATTAGAAATTTTGTGATTTCTTAGGCAACAAAGAAGCACCTTTATTTTGTCAATTCAAATAAAATCTGACTGTACCTTTATTTTCAAGGTTTCTGTATTTGATTCCATCTTTCTTGTTTTCTAAATGTTTATATTTTTCTAAGGAGACTGTATTTCTAATGATGCAGGCTTTTCTATAATCAAATGACAAGATGTAATTTTTTTATTTTGATGTAATGAGCAGCTACATAAAAATAATTACTTGTAGGTGTATATATGCATGAATGAAATCATGATGCACACTAGTACGAATTTACTTGTAAGTGTAAATTTTCTGCAATGGTTAAAATAGTTAATTGAATAAACTAAATATGGATTTCTAAACTAATCTTGATGCACTCTAGTATGAATTTATGTTCATGACTTGAAAATGTTTAATGTTCTCAGGTTGCTGGCAAGTTCAGAAACAGTGGCCAAACATGTGCATGTGCAAACAAAATTTTGGCACAAGAAGGTAATTTTACCAAGATCAATGGTAAATGGTAATAATTAAATAAGAATGATGTTATAATAGAAATGATCAATTAATATACTATGACACGTACTTTAGATTTTTAGGGAAGAAAACTAGATTGGAAACTTTTTGTAAACATCTATATATTAAAAGTCAATAACATGCTTCTTTAGTTGTTGGGTTATTGTATTTTATTTTGACTTGGTAAGCAAATTAAAATCTAATTTGACTTGGTAAGCAACATAGGTTTAGGTATAGGGTAATGCCAATTGAAGTGTAAGTGCTGGGTCACTGTATTTTAAGTAATTGCCATAAGTGCTGGGTTATATAAGTAATGCCAATTGAAGTAATTGTCATGTACATATAATTATCTTAGTCTTTATCCCCATGGCTGATACTGTAACAAAATTACTTTTAGTTGAGATGCCTTTGTTTGTACTTGTCTTTGTCTTAAGATTAGCAACATTGGCTAATCCATATGAGCCAATTAAATAAATCTTTCCTTCTAAGTTTTAGAATCAGTGAGGATATTCTTAGTTATTTATTAAAGCAAACTTTTAGTTCGGACCCTTGAAAATGATTATTTTGCAATTGATGCTTACTGGTAGTAATTGCAATATATGTTGTGAAATTTTATGTACAGGAAACTAGCACAGAGAGAGGAAAGGCATAGTTGCACTTCGAGGAAATCCTAAAGAGCAATATTGCAATATATGTTGTGAGTTATTTTATATGGTTATAGTTTCAACTAAGTTATGCTTAGGTAGGAGCTATGTATAATGTACCTGACCTGGTTGGTAGAAATAAACTTTGACAAGATGACCTAATTTGCTATGGTTATAGTTTATTTCTACCAACTAGTGAAGTAAATTAGGAGCATGCATCAGTTTAGTAGAAATATGTCTACAGTTCAAAATTTTATATGGTTATAGTTTTCAATTTATTAATTCACACATGTGGTGCTGTTATTATTTTTTGTACTTTTAAATTTTCTATGTTCTTAATTGCTTAACATCAATTGAAAATTCTCTTAATGCAGAGAACTTCATGACTGACCTTCAGATTTGTTCAGTCCAGTGTTAAATCATTTATTTTGGATATATGTACAAGTTTATTATATTAATGTGATTGTAATACTTTTTGGTTTTTGCTACAATGTATGCTTGATAACATTATGTTGATTAATTCTTATTGCAATGTGTTGTTATTGATGCTTATTTAAATTGAAATGTAAATTATTAATGCCAATGGGTTGGTACCAAATCGGTACAGGTACCAAACTGGTACGGGGTGAATTATAGAATTGGGCCTGAAATTTTTTTTTGGTAATGACAATTTTTTGCATCGCAAAATCTATACAAATATGGGGACCAGACAATATCTTAGCAAATAACCTGGTGGGGCCCACCTTCTTTGTCCATGCAACTAATAGGTTAATTATCCATGCAACAAACCATGTGGGCCCACGACATTTAACCATGCAACTACTCACTCCCCTATCGTTGCAACTAATCCATGGGACCCACACACTTTATCCATGCAACAACTAACTCCCTTATCGTTGCAACTAATCCATGGGACCCACACACTTCATCCATGCAACTACTCAATGATATATCGTTGCAACTACTCAATGCATCTGATTTGTTGCATGAGTACTTATTGCATGGACACACCGTTGCAACAAGTATTCCAGAAGTTATTGCATGGTAAAGCCATGCAACAAGTCCGAAATTGAGTAGTTGCAACGGGGGTTGTTGCAACGGTATTTTTTTGGGCTTGTTGCATGGGTAACCCATGCAACTGACATTTTTAGGGATTGTTGCAACGGTAAGCCGATGCAACAAACCAAATTTTATTCATGCAACAAACCGAGATTCTAGTAGTGAATTTCTACATGTGAAGAAAGAGAGACGACATTTTCATTTCAAATTATCTTGTGGAACTAAATTGTTGTGATTGATTATTAATGTAATGCATGTTATCGTGCATTCAATATATATACTTTTCCCAATATGAAGAATGTTTGGTAATTTAAATGTTGTACGAATTTGTATTCATTAAATATGCAGCTTGTTTAACGGCAAATAAAATATCCATAATTTTATTTTTTATATATGTTTTTTATTAACTGTAGCATTGATTACCTTTGTTGTACAAAAAAAAAATATCATTAATATATCCACATTTCCAGGGTTAGATATTAAGAAGAATAAAAAAAAGAGACTACATAAGTTGTTTGAATTCTGACCGAGTTATGCATCATTCATTAATCTAGTATCAGAATAAACAAGGCCAAGGCCCAGCAATCATGTTGGGCTCAAATTAGAGAGTTTGGAACTTCCTATTTATCTTCCCCTATTACATTTTTTTTTTTTTTTTTTGGAGAAAGAGCCCGTTACAGTGAGTTGGATTGCAAAACTGCAGCTTAATTAAAAAGGTAATTACGAGTTTCGATAGATCATGGATTCAACTCGTCGCTTAAAAAGATAGCCTTTAATTCATTGAAAAAATCACATCTGTGCTTGCCCCTTTGTACAATTAAAACCGTCTGTGCATTTGACAATTGATTGAATTCATCTAGAGTTAGTGGTGTAAACGGATCAGTTATTATCTGATTTCGTTTGGATTTGAATCCAGAAAATTACTTAAATTATTTGATATGTATTTGTATTTGAGACTATCTGTATCCGTATCCGTATTGGTATCTGAAAAATTATAACGGATAAGGATACAATAAGATTTTTCACTATCTGTGACTATATGTATCTGACCGTTTATATCCCCAAACCACAATAAATGTACTCTATATTCTTAAATTGATTTATTAAATTGCATATATATACTAATAATTTATTAAACTTCATATACATATATATTTTGATGAATAATATAACACTATAATATCATTAGTGACTAATGTTTTGATAATATGATATATATTTTGTAAATAACAAATTTATTATGAAAAATATTAGATCTAACTTATGAATGAAAAAATTATATTTATGCGTTATTCTTTACTAGAATGTACATTAGTAATTTATTTTTAATTATTTGAATTATATTCATATCCGTATTCATTCGATATCTAATCTGTATCCGTGTCCGTTTAATATCCAATCTGTATCCGGATCCAAAAAATTATAACAAATAAGGATACGATTTGACCACTATCCCATCCATATCCGACTGTTTACACTCCTACTTAAAACCTTCGTTATCTTGAAAGTCTCAAAATGAAATCAGAACCTCCGGTTCCTGTTATTAGAAAAAAGTTAACGGGCTTATCACTCCGCTGTTATTTAAAAAAAAATATTTGATTGACCCCAAAACTATTGCGCTCCCCCCCCCGGAGTGTGTATCTTCTGAGATATCTCAACTTTTTGCGTGACCGACGTGTCCGGTGCCTATTCGGGGGTGATGCAGGGGTCAGTATTATGTGTGCTTTCAGATTTGTGCAGAACGTATTTAAACGGCTAGGATTTTCCATAAAGTCACGCAAAGTTTGAGATATCTCAGAGGATACGAATTCCGGGCCCCCCCCCCCCCCCCCCCCCCGCTATTCCGATGCTTTCTAATTCAAAAAAATCGAAGAAATTGAGAAATTTGCTCTCTGACTCCGCTGCCTCTAAGAAATTCTCAAATTATTCGTCGCTCCTCTCTCTCTCTCTGACTGAAAGTCAATCTCTCTCTTCACTTCTCTCTATTAGCGAGTTGGATGCCATACTGATATTATATTGCTTCCAGGTTAGTACTTAAAGAAGAATTTACAGAGGTTAATGAATAGATTGTTAAATTATTTCAGCGGGATTGATAAATCTTTCTAGGCCTAACATTTGGCCCAAATTAGGCATACAAAGATCAGTTGTTCCATGAAAGTTTTTAGTAAGGTGTTCCCTCCAAGTAATTTCTCCCAAAATTATTGAGGCAAAAAATGTATAATCCTTTCACATTTCCTGATGAAAGTTATCTCCTACACACGTCCACCTTGTTAATAATGGTAATTAAGATTATAACTATTATTATATTAACTGTTCTTTATTTAGTACCTAATAAGCTAATGGATTTGAATCCGATTATTGTCTCTCTGGTAGAAATCCTGCATCCGCCCCTGCGTGCTCGCACACACAAAAAAGAACATAAGGTTACTAGAAGCAAGAGATGAAACGTTCGATTGGATGAGTCACATCGTGATTGTATACGTCATAGCAAGAGAGCCTGTCAGTCACATAACATGAATCACATATTACGTGTCAGTAAAAATATAATACAACACGTGAACTAATATAGTCATAACATGACACTGCATAAGACACTGCCTGAGACGTACGTAACATCATTAGACATCACCAAAATAATTTATGTCAATATTTATCTCAAATAACAATTTAAATTTCAAACAATATATATAATGTTTCCTTACAACATTATT
Source organism: Carex rostrata (assembly GCF_964058835.1). NCBI lineage: Eukaryota > Viridiplantae > Streptophyta > Magnoliopsida > Poales > Cyperaceae > Carex > Carex rostrata. The sequence continues at coordinate 4,832,803 of NC_135937.1, forward strand.
TATTTATTTTACAATTATTTACCATAATTCCTTATTTTTCTCTTTTTGCTGATTTTTTTATACTTAAACTATAAAGTTAGAAAAAAAAATATAAAACTAACTTTAATCAAACATAATCGATCAACTATGTCATATTTTAGTTACAACGTGACTAATTAACATGTCATGATCATTTACATATTGTGATTATTTTTTATAATTTTAATCACAATACGGCATAATATAACACATAAAAATTTGATTTGGTCATCATACGACGCAATATGACACGAACTGAATTGCATTCCGGGATGACGCTGAGATTAGCTCATTCGATTAGAGAAGGCTCCTTTATGCTTGGTTAAAGTATGATCAACTCCAAGCAAAAATAAATGATTATAAAATTTCCAATTGTCGCCCTTCCAGATCATATAGCAACTAAGGCTAAGCAACTGACTTCATACATACACTAGCATAGACTTTGGAAAATGCGGAAACTTTGTTCTTTATTTTCAGACACACTCAATCATTGTATTTTATTTGTTCAGTCAAGTCTTTGAACTATTTTTTCGGTTAGTTCAAATGCATGATTCAATCAAATATTTTCAAAGTTTCTGTGTCAGTTAGTCTCCTAATTAGGGGTGGTAACGAGCTGTTAAAGAGCGAGCTAGGTCACACTCGTACTCAGCTTGTTGGTATATCAAGATGAGCGAGCAAGTTTGGATTTTAGGTATCGAGCTAAAGCTATTGCTTAAGACCGACTCGTGGCTTGTCCGAGCGAGCCGAGCTAGCTCGTTACTAGCTTGACAGATTTATAAATTTGTATATTTTCTTTCTTGCTATATCTTAAATTTTCATAACACATCTTATCAATTATGACTAAAACAAAATAATATTTATATGACTGATTACTGAAGAATACTCTTAACTCAATTGTAATTAAGCAAATCAACTACTATAAATTAACTTTACGGCTAAATTCATACATACAAATATATCAAAATCCTAAATTCATACATACATATTCACAGAATAAATTCATGCATATCAAATCAAACAAATTCATACAAATTAACTTAATTGCTTATAATTAATTCACACATATCCATACAAAATTACCAATTAACTTAAACACAGTCCAAAATGCAATTGCCATAACGCAGGCTATAACATTCATAGACCATAATATCTCTAATCTGAAGTGAACAAATCCGATTAAACTATTAAACTATGTATATTAAATAGCTTATTAACGACCGAGCTGGCTCGTGCCGAGCCAGGCCAAACTCAAACTCATTAATTATGACTCAAGTATGTAGCGAGCGAGCTAATTTTAACTCGATCCACTAACAAACGAGCTGTTACCGATCGAGTCACGAGCGAATACCAAGCGGGCCACGAGCCACGAGCTTTTTTGCCAGTCCTACTCCTAATATTGAGTTAAGGCTTAATAATTTACGAAACCTAACATTACTTGCAAAATCCAGTAATTAAAATATATTAACTAATTAACTAAAAAAAATGTGAAGGGCGTAACTGAAAAAAAAACAGTTCATTTCCATACAATAGTTGAGATTTCAAACATCAAACTTTTCATGATTGATTATTTTTTTTTACAATATATCTTGTAAACATCTGAAAATTGTAAAATTTATTATTTACAAAAATTAACAACAACGTAAGATGTTGTTTGGCTATTGTATACCTGCTGCGGGTAGCCCGTGCCCGAGTCCGGGTATAGGTCGGGTAAATGGGTACACGGGTACGGGCAAAAAACGGGCCGGTCACTCTTTTTTGGACAAAAATCCGACCATACCCGTACCCGCGTACCCCTGTACCCGTACCCGTGCCCTGCCCCTATACCCGACCCACTTTAATTTAAAAATCAAAATTCAAAATTCCCCCCTTCCCTCCATCCGGCACTGTTAAAAAAATAAAAATAAAAAAATAAACTGGACCGAACCGGACCGCCCTGCCCCTCAAGGGTACAACGGGCACAGGTATAGGACGGACAGGGCACAGTTTTTGAAAAAAAATACCTGAGATACCCTACCCGAGATACTCGTCTACCCGTCATACCCGTGCCCGTGCTCGGATATGCCCGGCTCGCCCTGCCCCTACCCGAGATAAAAACACTATGTATAGCCAACCTTTTTTATTTAACAAAAAATAATGATAATGTAACATGTAATTGAATGTTGTGAATTCTGTACAATCAGCATTTCCAATGAGAGGCACTACTGATTTAATTTAATTTTAAATTGAACACCGCATAATAGGCTACCTAATTAAGTCAAAGTACAAATTGTCATCGCTACAGGTGTCATTGGATGCCTCATGCCATGCCTGAATTGAATCCACATGCAGCGGTTACCTTGGGAAGTGAAAGATCCAAACCCGCCAACTATTGCCCTACACGATTACCACATGGAATGGAATATGCTTCATCTGTCTCTTCGTGGATTACACTACCTTGTGCATGATCCGCATTTTTGCTTAAAAAAAACAGAATTTTTTATGTATTTTCTCTTCTAAATTTTTTAATATTATACTACCTCTCTAAATTTTAAAACTACACAAAATTTATGTAATTTATTATTCTATATTAAAACTCATTTTAAATTATAAAGTTTCGATTTTATTCTTTATTAAAAAGTAAAAATATGTAGTATATTTTAAAAAAAAGTGTTCATTCTTCAAATTGGTCAATATTTCGAGAATAAATCATTCATTTCTCTACTTGTGACGTATATGTACACATTGACAATTTAACATACGTTGTGCATATAGGTAATAAAATGAATTATTTACCCTCATATTGACTAATTAGAGGACTGTACATTTACCTTAAACTTGCTTACATACTTTTATTTATTTTAAATGATAAGATGGATACTTTATAAATATAAAGTGAGTTTGATAAAAAAAAAAGACAATATATTGGATAAATTTGTATTTTCTATTTGGAGGGGGTAAATATAATATTATAAATTTTGTAAGGCAAAATGCGTGATTTCGAGATCTTTGAGGGACGTACATAAAAATTATGCAAAAATAGAAATGGATGATGCCGATCCGTGTCGGTGTTGAGAGAAACGGAACAAAACAAAACAATACAGTAAGTTCTCAAACCATCCCTTAGATCTAGCTGATGCCTATCATTGCACGATTATAATATTGTTGAGCTCAAACATCATTTACCTCATACAAAATTTACTCGGGATCGGCAAGCTAACAGACAAAAAATAATGTTCACAATTTCGGTGCCTATCGTATACAGTTAATTTTTTTACTGTAACAATTAATATTTAAAACGATATATGAAACATATGTACTATTAGAAGTGATTATCTAACTACCTAAAATATAGTTATTTTTTTACAAATATAAAAAAATTAATTATTTGAACTTTATAAATAAAGATATTGATCAATTTGTGTTGTACATACATATTACCATAATCTCACTCTTCCTATATTATTAAAATATAAGAAGGGATCCACTTACATCGGTTTTGGTGACACTCGATTACACCTTACATTTTCAAAGTTATTAAAATTCAAACAATTGATTCAAATCTTTGAACATGACAGATATATTAAAATGTGCTTGCAGATCAAATTTTACATTTTTTTTGAATTTTTACTATTTATTAAGTATTTAATAAAATCGTTGTTTTCACATCATTGAATTTTTGAACCCATCTTAATAAATAGTAAAATAATTCAAAAAATATATAAAATTTGATCTGCAAGCACATTTTAATATATCTATCATGTTGAACGGTTTGGGTTGACTGTTTAGATTTTGAAAATATAGAATGTAATCCGGTGTAACCAAAAGACGGTATAAGTGAATTCCTCATATTGATGTAGTGACAAAGACCCCGCCTCCCATTTAAACTATTGGTTTGTGATAAATAGCTTCCTAAATTTCTATTTTTTTTGGTAATAACCTTGTCACACTTTTTAATCCAAAATAACTAATCCCAATAACGTTAATCTCCCACAAAATTGTAAAATTTTGACGAGAAATGACCAAATCATCCTTGAATGTTTACAGTGTGACTATTTCAAATTAATATTTATTCAAGTAAAAGAGAACATTTGAATTTCATGATCTTTAACTTGAAACCATTCAAAAGTAGTGATTTTCTAACTATCTAAATATTCTAAATAAATTCTAAAAATAAATAAATCTAATTTGCAAGTACATTTCGTATTTTATACGAAGATTATGTTAAATAGTTTAGATCAGTTGTTTAAACTTTGAAAACACATATAATAATTTAAAGTACAGACTAATCTACAGTACACATGGTACCATAAGGAGTAGAGCAAGATTTTCAAACTATGAGATCAAACGTGAATGAGAATCAATTATAAAAAAAATTCATATTGCAAATGAATGTCAATTTTATTATAAAATATAAAAAAATGATATATAAATACAAATGTTTAAAAAAAATGTAGGTCAATACCATTCCCTTTGACTTTGAGTAGTTCTGCCCTGTTACTATAGTATCACTCATATATTATATTTGAGTTAGGCTAATATGACACTAGTGTTATATCAAACTAAATAACACCACATCTTAAACCCTTAGATCTGCTTTAAGATTCGTACAAAATGAAGTGCTTGAACAGTAAAAGCGGATAGTACGAATCTTAAAGCAGATCTAAGAGTTTAAGATGTGGTGTTATTTAGTTTGATATAACACTAGTGTCATATTAGCCTAACTCATTATATTTTTATCTTTCATGTGCCATTAGTCTCGGCTCATTCTCCAATGGTTCATACCACATCGATTGCAATGCTAAGTTTACTTGTGTTAATTTAAGTATATATAGTTACACTTTAAGCCGAATTTTTTATTAATATCCAAATTTAATATTAAATTTCAAAAAATAACCGGAACAGTAACGTTTATCGAAATCTACCCTTTCCGGAATTTTTTTTTCCGGAAACAGCCTCTGTTTCCGAAAATTTTTTTTCCGGAAACGGTAGCTACTTCTGGAAAAATTTTTTCCGGAAATAGGCTAAATCCGGAAAAATTTTATACGGAAATAGGAATTTTTTTTTTTTCCGGAAAAATTTTATCCGGAAATAGGATTTTTTTTTTTTTTTTTTTTTTTAAGAAAATTTTTTTTATAGGAAATTTTTTTTTTCAGTTTTTATTTATAATTTATTTATTTTTTGTATTTAAGTATTACAAATATTTAATATAGTTTTTTAAAAAATAGATGGAATACTATATAATTTGATTTATTCGAAGGACTGCTACAAATAATCCGGATCAACATTTTTCATGCCGGATTTTTTACGGCCGTAAAAAAAAAAAATATAATATAATATATGCATATGTATATGTATATGTATATACAATATAATATATGTATATATATGTATATACAATATAATATATGTATATATATGAAAATGAAGATATAAAATATGAGGTATTGGAACCCTCGTTTAGTGTCTCGTATAAAAAATATGAGGTATAAAAAATATTATATATACATATACATATGCATATATTATATTATATTATTTTTTTTTACGGCCGTAAAAAATCCGGCATGAAAAATGTTGATCCGGATTATTTGTAGCAGTCCTTCGAATAAATCAAATTATATAGTATTCCATCTATTTTTTAAAAAACTATATTAAATATTTGTAATACTTAAATACAAAAAATAAATAAATTATAAATAAAAACTGAAAAAAAAAATTTCCTATAAAAAAAATTTTCGGAAAAAAAAATTTCCTAAAAAAAAAAAAAAAAAAAAAAATCCTATTTCCGGATAAAATTTTTCCGGAAAAAAAAAAAAAAAAAATTCCTATTTCCGTATAAAATTTTTCCAGATTTAGCCTATTTCCGGAAAAAAATTTTCTGGAAGTAGCTACCGTTTCCGGAAATTTTTTTTCCGGAAACAGCCTCTGTTTCCGAAAATTTTTTTTCTGGAAAGGGTAGATTTCGAAAAACGTTACTGATCCGGTTTTTTTTTGAAATTTAATATTAAATTTGGATATTAATAAAAAATTCGGCACTTTAAGTGTCATTACTGAAACCACTTACTTAATGCAACGACTTTGTAAATACTTTGTTTAGTGGAATATTTCTACTAATCATAGAAAAAAAATTGTATGGTTACACTTAAACGCACGCAATATTGGCACTGTACTTAATTAATTAGTATTTTTATAATTATATAAACTATCATATTATTTTAGCTAACTTCGTATGGAATGGAAATAGCGTAATAGTATTTATTTTAACTGATCTAGTTATGCAAATAAAAATGATGAACTATGACACCCCAATTAATGAAAAATGAAAAACAATCTAGGGCTATGACATCTATAGAAATTATGGTCATACTTAAATTTTAACAAATAGATGATTTAAATGACATATATTGAGCGGCTAATTTAACCAGCTTTTATTCTCAGCACACTTAATAAGGTTAAAACTATGGCCAATTAAATAATACTAGTATCATATCCGTGCGTTGCAACAGGACATATTATAAGAAAAATATATATATCAATGAAAATAATAATTATCCAAAAATCAAGACACATGCTAATAGAAAATTTATATGATTATGTATTTTTAATTAACTTTAATTATGATCTTTGATAACAATTTGATGATGTGATGATTCTTTATTTTTAAGTACCAATGATATCAAATAATACCTCGATTCGAATCTAATATCAAATATCGTACGACAATTCAATATCGACATATAATATGACATCAAAAAACATAAATAAAAAGTGTTATCGTGTGTATATATGATATATACACACACACATATTATAAGAGAAATATATATATGTCTTCCTAATTATATAACAAGGTCTCAATTTCCTTGCAATCAGATAAACTACTTTCCACAATCCGTTTTTTTTTTTAAATAAACAAAAAAAATATCTCTCAAAAGAAAATATTTCCTAGCCGACCTTCTGAAATATCTCCACTCAAATTAATTTGTAATAGAATTATTTGAAAATTTGAGGCTGTTTGGGACGGCAATTGTGAATTGTGGAGATCATGGCCTCGTTGGAAACAGTAGGTCAATTATTTGAAAAACAAGTGAAAAAGGATGCGAGAATGTCGGTGGAAGAAGTCAGTTAACAGTTCATAAAATAGGATCTGCAAACTGGGAGACCACATACTTTTTTTCTTTTAGATTTCTTTAAATGCTTTTTATATTTTTAACATTCCGTTTATCATTTTTCTATATTCTGTTTTAGGTTTAGTTACTGTTTTATTTTTTCACACAGTTCAAAATTCTTGAGCTGGATCGCTTTTGTATCCTTTTAGTTACATAATTCTTGTAACATGTTTTAATGAAATTAAATAGGGCTTGACCTCTATTTTTTCTCAAAAAAAGAGAATGTCGGTGGAAGAAAGAGACGATATGATCTTTCAATCATGTCAGATCTACTCTGCTCATTCCTACCTTTGCTAAAGATTGCACATTTGCATGTGCGATTGGGCAAAGCATCGCTTATTTCTCCCGGAATTTTTATATATAAGAAAATAAATAAATAAAGTATTAAAAATAAGAAAGGTACGGTGAAAATTTGAAAAATAAGAAGGCGGAAGGTTGCCATGGCGTCCCAGTCAGACGCCATGGCATACCTAGTTCCATATACAAACCTCACGAAAACTCTTTTTTCAGCTGAAAAACACCAAGTAAAGTTTCATTTTCAGCTTTTGTATATGGAACTGAATATGTCATGGCGTTCCTAAAATTTAATTAATTTTTTTTTAGCTAAAATTCTTGGGCTGAGGTATGCAATCTGCCTTCTCGTTTTTAAAATTTCTGCTGTACCTTTTTTATTTTTAATATTTTATTTATTTATTTTCTTATATATAAAAATTCCGGCTTATTTCTCTGTACATTATTTGATGATTCTGCAAGGATCGGCGTGTATTTCCCTCTTTTTTTGTTTTCTTTTTGAAATTTAGAATACTGACATTATGTAAATTATTAGCACTCAATTGACAGGAATGAGATGTAAATACTTTTCTTAATCAATAAAAAACTGTAGGATGGCATCTTGCCACCTTACCCTTAAAAAAATTGACAGGAATGCTTAACCACCTTTATGATTTAATATTTTACATGAATTCTATAATCATGTATATTGAAATTTAATTTAATTTATTTCTTTGAAGTTTTCATATGATTCAATCTCTCCTCATAAAAAGCTATATGCGAATTTATAATTTAGTAGTTGAAATTTTATTTTGTAATTGTAAAAAATTGAGTTCAATTCTATTGTCACATTATATATTTTACATTTCAAATCTTTTTTTTTTGAGTCAAGCCACCCAACTATTTGATACCTTTGTTATTCTAATAAATGATTTATTCCATTTAAATTTCAAACACATGACCTCTCATATAGAGACCACGTTCCTTTGCCACTAGATCAAAGACTCATTTTTTATATTTCAAATCTTGATCTAAATTTTCTAAGACTGTTTGTCAGGTTCGTGCCTTCTGCGTGTGTATACTAATTCTCAAATTTGATTATTTCAATTTGGTCGATCTCACTCTAATCAGCCATGACCCACGAAGAAAAGGTCGCAGTCGGCAATCAATGAATTTCAGTTACGGGTTCCTATTTCACAACAGTTTTTTCTCATTTAAGACAAAATTAGTTTGGTAGGAGGTGTACTTCGTCAATACATGCGACTTAGAAAGTTGATTAGTCGGTAGGACTTACAAAGTTTGGAAGTAGTCTATTTCACATAAGAGAGGGTTCAAATGTCTTTATTTTTTGTATCTCCATTATATTTTCATTTTAAAATTTTTTAATAATTTAAAATTTAAAGCTTAAAAGTCAAAATAAAACCGTTGGATATAATCTACATCATTTTATCTATGCACGTGTAAAAAATTATGACATTTCAATTTTATTTTAATTGTCATCAAGAGCTTGTAAAAAATACACTATTTTGGATAATTTTTAGACGTTGATTTTTTAACTTTTTGATTCACATAAAAACAAAATTAAAATGTGATATTTTTTTATGAGAACATAGAACACATCTAACGATTTTATTTTGACTTTTAAGTTTTAAATTATGAGTTATTAAAGTTTTAAAAGATGGAGGCATGGTAGAGACGCAAAAAAATGGAGACATTTAAACCCTCCTCTTCATATAAAGTTCTCATAACATCCTCCTAAGTCAGCAATTTTCTTTCTAACTTCAACCATGTAGACGGGTCCGGATTCATAAAGTAACTCAAATTTTCAATTTGGATCCGAAAGGATCCCATCAGAATTCAGATCAATACGGTCCAGATTGGAATTCATAACTCCAGAAGATTTGATGAACTGTGTAGATGAGGAGGAGAATTTTTCAGTAAAAGTTAATTATACAAATCTATAACTTCTATATGATAATTTTGATTTTAATTTAATTAAAAAAACATGAAAGTCTATTTTTGTTTTTGTTTCTTTTAAAAAATATATGTGTATTAAATAACAAAGAAAAATATCAATCAAATTAGCTTACCGTGATAAAAGAAATTCAGATCTAACCTATATTTGGTTAAAATGGGCCGGTTTGGATTAAGAAAGGTAGGTTTATGTAAAATATAATATTCTTAAAACAACAATTCACAAATTAATCAATTAAATTATAGAAAATGTGAAAATTCACTTATATTTATACTTGGAGTTGAAATCTTCTATTAATTAGTTAAAAACTGAAAGAAAACACAAAGACATGTTTGCTCCCTGCATCATCTTCATCTGCATGCAACCCAGTAACCTTATTTCAGAATTGAATTCTCTTAAATCAAGATCTAGATCTCCTGTGGCAATACACGTAGCCTCAAACCAGCAACGAATCACATAATCCATTGGCAAATGGCAATCTATTTTATATAAAAAGAACACAAGTGGAGGCACTGGTTCTTCTTCAATAAATCATCCCCATATAATAAGTGTATCTTCATAAGATCTCCATTTGTCGAACGCTCAGCTTAAACAAAACAAATCCAGACCATTTTTTACTGTCCCATAAAAAAAAGGAAACTGAAAAATATATGGACCCCACATGTCATCCAGATAATAAAATCCCCCAGACTCGGTCAACCACAGTAAACAAATATCATAAATAAACAAAAAATAATCCCTTCTCCGACTTGGTCGCACGTTGCTCCACATGCTCCACCTTTCCTCTCGCATCCCATATTCCCATTCCCTCCTCTCCTCTCTCCTCTCTCCTCTCTCCTCTCTCCTCTCATCTCTCATCTCTCTATTTAAAACCCCTTCCTCCTCTCCTTCTCTCTCACCTTACCTCATTTCACCTCATTTCAATTCTCAGAAAAAGTCAGATCAGAAGAATCTCGAACAATGTCAGTCCCAATCACTCCGGCGCTGAAGGATGAGCTTGACATTGTGATTCCAACGATCAGGAACCTAGATTTCCTGGAGATGTGGAGGCCATTCTTCCAGCACTACCACCTGATCATAGTGCAAGATGGTGACCCCACCAAGACCATCAAGGTTCCTGAGGGGTTCGACTACGAGCTCTACAACAGGAACGACATCAACCGCATCCTCGGCCCCAAGGCCTCTTGCATCTCCTTCAAGGACTCCGCTTGCCGCTGCTTCGGCTACATGGTGTCCAAGAAGAAGTACATCTACACCATTGATGACGACTGCTTTGTAAGTACTTTGGCTTTCTGATCGGTGTTTTTATTCAATTCTCTTTTATTTTAGTTTTAGAGGGATATATAAGTTTGTTTTTGAAAATGTTCTCGTTTTTCGTTTCATTAAAGTTGAGGATGGCTTGGATCTGGTTATGAGGGGTCCAGATCTGGGTTTTTGGAGTGGGTTTGACCTTTTCTCCTTCCTTTTTTTCGCGTAAACATTCTAGGATACTACAAATATTTTAAAAATCAATCCATTGACCACGACTTAATCGTTTTGAAATGGTGTCGACTTGAATAGATCTGGATGTTGATCCAATTTGCTAGATTGGAACAGGACGTGATCTATACGGTCTAATTCTGATCAGACGATCCAATTAGGTTCTGTCCAATTATTCTGCCCCTGAAATTCGGGCAGGTTGGGGTGTTTGATTTTTGTTGAGGTCAACTGTCAACTGTCAACTGCAATCTGGACATAAGATTGTAGTTAGACAAGATAGATTAGACAAATTTAATCAAAATTAATCTTAATTCAATAAATCTAATATATAAAAATTATGGGTAAATTTCGCTGGAGGTCACTAAACTTTGTTATTTGTCACGAATTGGTCACTCAACTTTGATTTGTCCCTTTTGAGTCACTCAACTTTGTTATTTGTTCCAATCAAGTCACTCAACGTTTTCCATCCAAATTTTTAACGGAATATGCTCATTCCGTTAGTTTTTTGGATGGAATATGCTAATTCCGTTAAAATTTTGGATGGAATGGGTATATTCCGTTAATTTTTTGGACGGAATAGGAATATTCCGTTAAAAATTTGGATGGAAAACGTTGAGTGACTTGATTGGGACAAATAACAAAGTTGAGTGACTCAAAAGGGACAAATCAAAGTTGAGTGACCAATTCGTGACAAATAACAAAGTTTAGTGACCTCCAGCGAAATTTACCCAAAAAATATCTTAGAAATGTCATTTTATCCTCCAGTAAAAAGTAAGCCTACTCACTGCACACGATGCTTTCTAAACAAATCTACAAACCATTGTACGCCATCATATTTGTCAAAGGATCACCTTGATTTTTAACTGTTTGATTAAAAAATTTAAAGCCAAACAAAAAAGGATTAAGCTAAGCTCTGATGCTTTGAAACTGTCTGTGAATAAAGGTTGCAAAGGACCCAACGGGGAAGGACATCAATGCGCTCGAGCAGCACATCAAGAACCTACTATGCCCATCCACCCCCAACTTCTTCAACACACTCTACGATCCATACCGTGAAGGTGCCGACTTTGTGCGTGGCTATCCATTCAGCATGCGTGAGGGTATCAAGACCGCAGTTTCTCACGGCCTATGGCTCAACATCCCTGACTACGATGCCCCCACTCAGATGGTCAAGCCCCTCGAGAGAAACAGCAGGTACATTTGTGTTTGTTTAATTCAGACTTGTAAGTTCAATGGTTCTGGTGAGAAAATTGGAGATGGGGTTCACATTATTGAAGATTGTTTGTTACTTTCTTGTTAGATATGTGGATGCTGTTATGACAATCCCCAAGGGAACCCTTTTCCCCATGTGTGGCATGAATCTCGCATTCGACCGTGAACTCATTGGCCCAGCAATGTACTTCGGGCTCATGGGTGATGGCCAGCCGATCGGGCGTTACGACGACATGTGGGCCGGATGGTGTGTCAAGGTACAGTTGTTTTTTCATAGGTTCTTTACAAATTGTGGGTCAGATCTTGCATGATGCAGTAAACAAAATATCTTCACTTGAAAAATAAGGGAGAGGAAAGAATAGGTGGAACCATACTTTCTCAGCAACAGAATTGGATTAATAATTAAAAAAATGAAACTTGCTATTTGTCAATTTTTATTGGATTATATTAAATTAGTATAAGAGAGTAATAAGAGTAGAAACATAAAAGACTGACAAGAGATAGACCCTTTAAAATAAGCATTGATTAGGCACAAACAAATGACTCTGGTTTCTCATATTTCTCTATATTCTATCACAATTTCAGGTCATTTGCGACCACTTGGGTCTTGGAGTAAAGACTGGTTTGCCTTACATCTGGCACAGCAAGGCAAGCAACCCATTTGTGAACTTGAGAAAGGAATACAAGGGCATTTTCTGGCAGGAGGAGATCATTCCTTTCTTCCAAGCAGTGGTCCTCCCCAAGGATTGCACAACTGTTCAGAAGTGCTACCTTTATCTGTCAGAGCAGGTTAAGGAGAAGCTCGGTCCCATCGACCCATACTTCACCAAACTTGCTGATGCCATGGTCACATGGATTGAGGCATGGGACCAGATCAACTCAACTGGTACCGGTGCTAAATTGCCCAATGGTACTGCACATGGCAAAGCCTAAGTAGAGCGAGCAGCAAGCTTATAAGCATTGTTGAAGTGAGACTTGAGGTGTCCCTTTGTTCTAGTTCTAGGCTTCTAGCTTGGAAGATATTCTTTACTATGCTATATCATTCTTTGCGGTTACTATCCCTTTGTTATACTTGTGTTAGACAATATTATATTTTTTTTTATTTCAATTTTGGTTATTTCGAAGCTGATGATGTTATGTGGTTAAATTGATAGCTTTGTAATTTTCTTCGGAATTTAAGAAAATGATATTGCACTTATTTAAATTACTGATTACATGTCGTGTTTTTGTTTTGATAGGTAGATTAAAATCACATCACTTTAGTTATGACATGTGATTTAGCATGAGCTCATGTCTTGGATATAATTGCAAGTTTACGGACACCAGAGGAAAATAAGTCTACTCTTTTTGGTAATATTATGCAATAAAGCTATTTGGTATCATTATTGAGGAGGGATCAAGTTACAACAAAGTTATAACATCATTTTTTTTCATTTTCAAAGTCCAAATCGTCGATCCAAACCGTTAGATATTCAATCTATATTAAAATGTGCTTGCAGACCAAATTTTACATTTTTTGAAATTTTTTTTGCTATTTATTAAGATGGGTACAAAATCGCTGTTTTTATTAAAATTCTGCACCATTAAAAAACAGCAATTTTGTACCCATCTTAATAAATAGCAAAAAAAATTTCAAAAAATGTAAAATTTGGTCTGCAAGCACATTTTAATATAGATTGAATATCTAACGGTTTGGATCGACGATTTGGACTTTGAAAATGAAAAAAAATGATGTTGTAACTTTGTTGTAACTTTCAAGTGTTGTAACTTGATCCCTCCTCATCATTATTATTCCTCGAATTAGTAGACGAAGCGCGTACAGCTTATTTCATTTTTAAGAAAATGAACGAATAAAAAAAATTTAAGGGAGAATTTAGAATAAAAAGAAGAGAACGGTGGGATTAGCAGTTATATAATCCAATATGTAGCTAAATGCTTATCTAGTCCCAAGATAATCTCGCTGGAAAAAAAAATCCCACAAAAACTGTTACTTTCTTCAACAAGCACCAGAGTGCGGCGACAAAATTGCCTCCAAAGATTATTAACTAATCCTGGTTCTTCATTTTTTTTATGTTCAATAATTGGTGTACCCTGAATCCCTGATACCATGTTAAATTCCCAGACCAATCTTGAATCAAACATTTTGTCTCTATCTAGCGTGCAGCATGAATTATTGCTATTAATTTCCTGCACATTCAGCAGTTGTTAAAACGAGGAATTTAGTTGGTAAGGCACTTAATGCCATGTAGACATTGCCCGATTGGCGATTAGTATCTTACAGATCATGCAACTTTAGAAAGTACAAGGACCGAAAAGTAACAATGGAAGGATATTAGTTTTATATTCCGATGGCAATGTGCAACAAGCATCTAAACAGATAGACATGTATCCTCTTGAAGAAAGGGTTGCACTTGACAGAAAGCAAAAGTACCTATCTACATGTACAAAAACCTCATGGAATCAGTATCTCGTTTATATCAGGCTTTAGTTCTGGTGCTTCTGAACTTTACGGCATGTAAACTAGGACCTGGTTTCTATCATCTGCCACCGCCACATGCCCCGATTGGTGATCAACAGCTATACATGACACACTTCCACCTGATTCCAATAAACTTGCAATTAAGCACAATTTATAGCATATGCTGCTTTGTTAAAAAAGATAATAATAAAAACCACTTGCATTTGGGATCCGCAAAGATCCTAACAATATAAATAAAGAGAACTCTAATTTTTATGAAGCCAAACAAAAGGAGAAATATCTTACAATACTGACAAAATAATGTGAACTATAATTATTTGGAAGTTTATTGGAAAAATAAGAAGCATGATTGCACCTGACCCAAACCTTTAAAAAGATGCCAAAATATACAAAAGAATGTGGGAAAGATCTGCATGCAACTTACTTTCAAAACAGCGGATAGAAGCAACCTTTCTTCCAGAAACTAGTTCCCATTTGTAGAGTAAACCATCAAGGGTTCCTGCAAAGCCGTAATTAGTCGAGGCATCAACCACACTAATCCTGAAAAAGAATGGAGACAAACTCAGATTCTAACATGCCTTTAAGCTGCTAAAAGGTTGACAAATACAAACCCAGATCAAGAGCCAGACTGAACACAATGACAAAATGAACTTGACAAACCTGGCCCAAAACCCCATCAGAATTAACCTAAAATATTCAAAACTTGATCTGATTCAACCTGAACTGAAACAACCCAAGACCAAAAGTTGGCCTACTTATACACTTAATAATTTCCGAAGCAAATGACCTGAGCCGCAAATGATATTCAAAATGTGATTACTGTCAACCTAAAGACATATACCTTTGGTCCCAAACAGGGCCCAGGAATAGGGAGTTTCTGGCTAAAAGAGCCAGTCTCCATCTTCTATTTGGTTCCATCGCCTTCAGATCCTTTTGGAACTCTGAGAATGTAGCAGAAGAAACCAGTAGCCACACGGCCACATCACCATCTCCAGGTTGCATCCAGTTACGTTTGTTTGTAACAATATCCTTTGAGTGTCCTTGTAAACAATTGCTGCTAGAGACTTTACTCTTGTGTGTGTTGAAGCAGGTAAAGGGAAGAATCTCTGAGATTATGTTATTTGGTTCTGTGAACTTCAAGATAAGTGCTCGCCTTGTAATGTCCCTGGAAGTTATTTTATTTATCTATAAATTTAGCTTTTGATTAATATTTGTTTGTTTATCTTGGATGCCTAATTGCCATATTGAGTACAAGTAAAGGCCCAAACAGCATAAAGGTACCAGAAAAGTCTAATTGGAAGGTTTATGCCATATCTAAAGTAGAATCAAGAACATAACGTACCATAAGCAAAAAGAACCAAACCCATTGTGGCCAAGAACAAGAGAATCAGATCTGGGTATTTCTCTCAGTTCCAATATTGAGGGGGCCATGTTGTCAGAGCCAGGTAATGTAAATTCATCTGATACTGCACTGTCAACATAACAAAAAATATAAACTATATATCAATAAAGTGCACATGATAAATAAAAGAGAATATGCCATCAAAAGTTGCAATGAGAGTTTCCTTTGACCAAAAAGGATATGTTTTTGCAAAAAAGGTCGTTTCTTTCTTTGTTTGGATTGGTTTGGCAATGCTGCCATGAATCTTGTTATTTTTATTACTTTTTTTATATATATAAAAAAAGATAGAAAGAGAGAGGACCATGGAAACTAGGTAAAAGATAAATGTTAATAATAATTTACCTCCATTTAGGGTTTACAACCCACACATGCAATCTCACACTCTCTTCAAATGCAATTACATAATTCGGTTTGCAGACCAAAATGCAGACGGCTCTCTCCTGAGATATTAGCTTGGTGACTGGTGAAACAAACCCAAAATTGACCCGTACAATTCTCAAGCAATTCTCGTCCTCTTGTTCCAGCTTACAAATCAAGCACGAACAATTGATGCTCATATTACTGCCAGTATTGACATTTCATAAGATTCATGCTGCATAATATACTTTGTTCACATATGCACCCCAGCTAAATCCTGAATTCGCATAGGTTACCCATCAACTTTGCATGTTTAGGGTTTTAAAATAAAACTAATATGAAAATTATGGATAATATAATAAAGTATAAACAAGCAAAAGAGCTTGTCTGAGTTTGTCTAACCATCATCTGTGTTCTAGAGAGGTAGCAATTACAGGAGAAAGCAAACGCTAGGAGGGGCACCTGAGCAAATTAAGGCTTTTACTAAGATGCACCAGGAAAAACCCAAAAAAAAAAAGATGTAAAGAAATTCACCTGCAAAAAGGGACCTTGATACTTGGAAGAAGTACAAGTAACTGTCCCTCTGTAATATATTGCAATCCAACTCTTCCAAGTGGTAACTGTTAAAAGAAAGAAAGGAAATTAACAAAGATGGCTATACATTTTCCGAGTTATTAACTAATAGGCATATTAGCTAAGTATACCCAACTTTCTATTTTGCTTGCAGGTAAAACACCCAATAGTTTTCACATTTGAACTAACAACAAACTATTTATGTGATATTTTTAAGGAAAGAAAGCCAATTAGTCTTTTCACTAATGCAGTTGAAAGGTAAATTGCGCTAAATGTTGACGAATCTACCTCCATGTAATATAGAATTTTTTCCTTAAATCTAAAATTAACAGTAGATTTACATGCTATGGGTTTTCTGCTTATATACATTGGTTAGAGAGCCAGTAGGCACAGCCACCACAAAAAGCCGCCATACTTATTATTTTATTAGCTTTTACTTGAAAAGGTAAGGTGTTCGTTTGGAAGTTCGAGTAATGTTGGATTTTAATTGCAAATATGGTAGAATGCCATTTAGAACCCAGAACTATAATTTGATTTAAACTTTAGGTAAAATTTTCAGAATACTTTGCCTAAGTTCCATAAAAAATCTGGTAAAGTAGCAATATAATTGAAAGAAGAGGGGGTCACTTGACAATTCCTTATTTTGACAATCTTGGCAATCTTCATAAATAAAGTTTAAATTTAAAATTCAACAGTATAAACATGATCTATATTATCCATATATCATGTCTGTAAAATATGTTGAGATTTGATGCATGTTTTCACCATGCATCAACTGACTTTAAATTTCAACAGTTCGAATTTGATGTTCCTTGATGCATCAACAAAAAATATTTAAATTGTATGATATTGAATTATTGGACAACTATATGTCCAATAACATGCCTATAGATTAACTTTCCAATTTTCAATTTTATTTGAATTTATTTGGAAATCCATTGTCAAGATTGTCAAAACAACCATTGTCAAGTGATCCCTCCTCTTGAAAGAAAGCTTACATTGCCTTTAAAAGAAGGTTCCTCTGATGAAAGAAAAAGCATTGAAGTGTAACCAACAAATAAAGGATGAGCCTGCGAAGTCACATCGGTTACATAAAGAGACCTCTCACAACTATTTGAAGCACCACATAACACACACATCTCTAAACTGTCACCCTTCGAGCATAAAGTAACAGATAGAACTGGTTGTGGGTGCAGATACGGTCCAAACAGGATATCAAGCTTATTTTCCAGTGGCAAACCTGCAATTTTGTTCTCCGAGAGAGCTGTGTTTTCAAAATCTTGACAAGTTACGCTCTCTGATAAGGGAACTTCAAGTCTACTGCTGTTCTGCACTCTTTCACTTTCAATCTTAACAAATTCCTCTTCCAAGCAGGCCAAAAAGGAATCACTTAATAAAATTCCAGCTCTATTGAGGTCATTTTGTGATTTATCAACTTCTTTCTTGATAGAAGTTGGTTTGGAAGCATCGTAGGTTAAATGACCAGCTTCCTTAGCAGAGTTATTTTCATCAAAGCTATCTGGGATTACATATTTGGCCTCCTCGGAAGTATTGAGAGATTCACGTTTGCAATCATTAAGGGGTGGGTCTGTATTCTCCATTACATCAAGTAAGTTGTAGACCACAATCTCGGCATCTGATTTATAGTTTAGTTTATCATCTTCTTTCATGGTAGCAGATTGTTTGGAAGTGTCCTTTGTTTTATGGTCAGTTATTTTAAAAGGGTTATAATCGCCATAAGTATCTGGGATTACATTTTTTATGTCCTCTGCAGGGTCGAGAGGTCCCAGTTTGCACTCATTAAGAGACAACTTCGTATTCTGCATAACATCAAGTAAGGTGGGACCCATAGTCTTGGTATCTGGCTTGTGATTGAGATCTCCGGCTTCGAGTTGACCTGATAAGAAAGAAAGCACCATTAAATTACTTGTCACTGCACTATCGATGATTTGTACTGGCACAAAACAGGTATTTTTGCAGATGCTAGACATAAATTGTTAGGTGGGATTGTGGACAAAGAAACAAAAGACCCGCTATTTATCACTAATAGCATAAGACAATGATTACTAGTTACACTTGCTGACAGAATCTAAGAATATGATGACTTCTTAGTAGCCTTTGACCAGTCTTACATTCAAGTAGCTCAACCTATTTAACATTATGAACTTCAGTAAATATAAAATTTCCTCTAAACAATTCAAGTTCAGTATATATGCTTTGACCAGTCTTACATTAAAGTAGTTCAACCTATGGCCTTTCTAAAAACCTAACCCTAGTAACTTAATAACCAAAAAAAGAAATCATGGTTTGTTAGAGATAATTCTATTATATCATTCCTTGTTACTAAAAAGGGGGCTTTTCCACATGTACCAAAAATCATGGATATTTCTCGAAATAATGATAACTGCGAGCATTTTCAAAACAACCTTGTTCAAATTACCTCCATCTTTTTCTTTTGTTGCTAGATCACTTCCGATCCTTTCTTTGTTTCCTCGGATTTTCTTTCTCGAGCTTTTCCTACAATATGTTTTCTTGAGAAGGGGGATGGCTTGTGGGAGAAGAAAGGCCATCATTGACCTTGTTAGATCCTGTTGCTCAGAATCATGGTCGGTCTTTTGAGAGCTCAGATTTGACGAACCAGATGACAGCCTGGCATCTGACATGGAATCTCTGAGCTCTTCTTTCAGGATTGCGTCCTGTGGAGTGCAATCCACAGGGGAAGAGATTGCTTCTGGCAAAGGTTGTGCAGGTTTCCAGGCACAATAGTCATCTGTGTCAGCAAAGCTGTCTTCCACAAAGTCTCTCTCAGGGTTATCGTTCCTGATTCTGACGCTCCCCTTTTGAGAAACAAAAAACAAGGCATTATTATTTAAATCCAACTGGGAATCAAAGATAAATTTTTTTTTTTCCATTTGTACATTATTGGAGTTCAGCACCATCACACGTGGCAAATGGCAGTATGATCTAATATCCTACCTTTTAAATAATACGAAACTTTATAGATAATCTAAGTTTTTGCACAAGAGTTTATTTTAAAGAAGAGGAATTTTAAGTACCTCCATATTTTCTGCATAGGATGGCATAATCTCTACAACTGTCTGGTTGTGATTTTCCAGAGTAATTACATGTTTCTCCATTATGGCATCATCATCTCCATTCATGGTCTCCGTTTCTTCTTCATTTCTTTTTTCTGAATAGTTTTTCAACAAAACAATCAGTAAAACTTGAAGCCAATAGGAAAAGCTGCAGGATATCCATTTATTTGAGGGTCATTTCAATGGGGGATGCTGCAATAAGATCATAAAAAAAAAGTACCCATGCATGAAAAACAACCCCAAAACACTAACTTCATCCGTTGTCTTCAAAGGATAATCCAAAGTACCCTCTTTCCTCAATTGAGAGTCATGAGGCTCTTTTCTAAAAATGATGGTGCATATGAAGCCACTTTTTATATTTACTGTGTCTATTAAAGGTATTTAGCCATCTAGGACATTACTCCTTTTCCAGGGGATGCATTACATTCCAGTGCTTTCTAGGACTGGGGGTGAAGTTATATTTGTTATAAATGGCACCTTTTTGTGAGCCACTGAGCAGGTCTGGCCTCTCCTTATCTTTTGAGGTACAACCTTCTTTATATATCCTCTTAGCTAATCTCTCCTCAGGTTTGCATTTCATGCTTCTTTTGCCGTTACTTTTCGATTTCCTCAAGTAGACAAGCCTTATTGAATCTGAATTCTTATCTTGATTTTGTACATTTTCACGAGCTTGTACAGTTTGCCTGGATTCATTTGGAGAGGTTGAATTTGCATTGACTAATTCACGGAGTAATCTCTGCACTACTTTGTTTTTGAACCCAAAGAGCTGTATGACAAAGCATCAAAAGAGAAATGCTTCACTTATAATTGGACTTCAGATACTAGTGTCAGTCTACTTGCAATCACCATGTATTAATTTCACATGACTTTTTGCACAGGACTTTAATTCTTTGGCCTTTGATAAGCCTTAAAATAACTCTCAGTTGTGCAACTAAACACGGACAAGCCAGAAACATAAATGGCATAAGGTGAGTTGAACCAGTAACTAAAGCAACATGGTTATACATTGGTTGGAACATGTCATATAAGCACCATAACAGAACAAGGCTCAAGTAAAATAATGTACAAACAATAATCATACAAGACAAATTAAGTATTTGTGTGCTTACCTCAGAACCATCAATATTAGAAGAAAGCCTTCTCCCGTTCCAATTTATAGCTTTAGGAGAAGTTTTCTTCTGAAAGATCTTCCAAGCTAGATCTGGTGTCAACCCACTACACGATTCCCCATCTGCCAGCTGAACCTGTTATGAGTTAAATCTCATTTTGAAATTTTCTCAATCAGATAAAGACCCAAAGCAAAAATTGACATCCAACTGGGAGTTTATACATTGGAATTGGGTGTTTGAGACTCAATTTGGAATCAGATAGTCAAATCTACATGGCTAGATGAGAAGAGATCAAAAAAGAAAGAAAAAACAAAAACAGGTTCAATTTGCAATTATGACATGGTATATCTGGATGAGAAATGAGGTTAGTGTAGTTAGAGCACTAATTCAACTATTCGGAATAGCACCTAATCTAACTTTTGGTTCAAATGAACAGCTACTCATCCATGCAAATGCGGAACAGTGTTTGGAATAATTCACTAACCTGGATACCGTTATTTCAGCTCTCATATAACCTCAATTTTTTAAATTAAGATAATAAAGCAGCAGAGCAAACAAAAAAAAAGAGAGTCAAAGACCATAACTTAGATTTAATTGGTTTATTTGGATTTAAGTAGAGAAATTATCCTATTTTTACACTAAAGCCATCATCAGTTTTACCATTGTTTTTATTTAACAATAAAGGAATGAGAGTCATGACCATGATCTTGATTGGATTTTACAAAATTGGGACATAGGTTCAGCATAGTACCAATGGAAAATAAGAACTAGGAAAATTGTATCCAAAAGTTAATTGAGCTCTTCCATTTCCGCAATTTAAGCAACTGTGCAAAATAAATCTGGAAATAAAGTGAAGAAGTATACTAAAATTGGAAATATAGATAGGATCGAACCAAAAATAAAGGACCTTTCGGTCCTTCTCTGATCTCCATTTGGCATCTGGTCCCAGCGTGGTTCCGTACGGCACGATAACCCACTGGATACGGGTACCGATCCTTAGCCTACAACAGAAACCAAACTCCAGTAAGCTCGTGAAGAAGAATAACAATAAGAGGTACCAAATTGCACTTAAATTAGTGAAGATGTAATATTGATACAGAGAAATGAAGAGGAGAGAGAGGAAAAGGCGAACCCGCGATGAACTCCAGTACTTCTTCTCCCAGTGACCACGGTAGAGCGCTCCAATGGAGACGATCTCCAGGTCATCCTGCGCCTCCGCCAGTGGACTGAGCTTTTCCATTAGCGGCGATGGAGAAATCGTATCGAAAAACCTAGTGTCGGTGTGAGAGATTGTGCTATGCGGATCGGCAGTTTGGCGCCATTTTTATTTTTTATTTTTCGTTTTCTTCAACCCTCGAGCGGCAAATGAATTGCTTTGCTTCAGCTCCTACCTGGAATTCATATCACCTAAGGTACCTTAAATTTTAATTTGGATATGGACCATTCGATCTTCCGTAGCACGAATATTAAAGGAACCCTGCGTTCCTTCTCGGATCAGATTATGGTTAGACCTTCCGGATCCAGAGTCAAAGTTTGAGATACTTCAGGGAAACCGGACTCCTCCAAACTGGACCTTAACCTGGGAGTTCAGGTTAGCGCAGGAGCCCAGTATTATTCGAAGGGTCCGGTTCCTTTAAAATTCGTGTTAAAGCATTTCGGATGGGCTGAATCAAAACTCAAAAATTAAATTATTGTATGAGATCCGAATTCGGAGTTCAGTTCCTACGGGCTTTCTCTCAACCGAAAAAAGAAAAAAAAATAGGAAGTTCAGACGCGTTGATCTGGTCCGCGGGTCTCCACCTGTCCGACGAGTTAGAATTTTGATTGACATATTTTGGGGAAATTTGATATCTCCCCTCAGAAACCTTGAAATTATGTATCCCCTCTAAAATTCGTAATATCATATTTACCCTTCTAAAGTTTAAAACTTCACAAATTTATTCAATTTATTGATTTTTTAAATAGTACTCATTTTATCCTTTCTCCATCTTTTCTTTATCAGCCAAATTCATGAACCCTTTCTTCACCTCACAAAAAAAAACAAAACAAATTCATGAACCTAATTCAGGAAAAAAGTTATCGAAGTCTCGGTCTTGCCCCCTCCCCCCCCCCCCCCCCCCCCCCCCCCCCCCACCCTGTGCATGTAGATTTCTTTTGGTGTGGAGATCTCTCTCCAAATATCTTCCTGGATGTTCTGTGTTAGATGCTCATGATTTCCCTTTGATAATTATTTAATGTCTTATTATTGTAAACAAAAATGAGTGTTTAAACGCTGCAGTTGACCCAATTGTTGGATATAACTTGATTTTGTTAGATTAATTAATGACCTCTTCTACTTGGCAACAAATTACATCGATGATTTGCATTTTTTTTACCAAATAAATGCCTTTATATACCTGATGATGATGCTATGTTATTCTTATGTCATGCTAATGTGGTAGTGCTGTAAGTTTAATGAAAAAAAGTTAATGATAACTACTTGTTTTGCAAATGAAAAAGTTAATGACAATTCTTTTTCTATCCATCGGTCTCGTAAAATATATTCTTGGGACATAAATCAATATATCATAATTGTTGGTACCTGACGAATCACAAGATATTCAAGACAACTGCCAGAACAGCAAAAATTTGTTTTACTTCAATCAATATTCATTTATTTGAATTAAACTCCATGCAAGGTTGATTTTCTAATTGGAATTCATAGTCATAAACTTAATAGTAAACTACTATTGTCACCGTGTGTTGCAACAGAGACATATTATAAGAGAAAAAAAATATTCTCGGAGACATATTACAGTGGCTGGTATTAATTCTTCTGAGAAAATGAAGAACTATGATTTGAAATTTTCAAATATTTAAAACATCTTATGCAAAGTAAAATCGAAAAGTCGCAAATTTTATGTATGAGTATATGGAATAATATATGTCACATCTATAATAATAATAATAATAATAATAATAATAATAATTATTATTATTATTATTATTATTATTATTATTAGTTTATTCTTTATTTTTTAAATAGAAAGATCATCACCCATTTAAAAATGAAGACAACAAAATAACTATAATACAAGAACATGAATCTTCTTTATTTGTTTGACTATAAAAAAAACAATATATTTTTAACCCCAGATAAACTCTCTTATGTGTTTGGCGATAAAAAAATAGATAAAATTATCTCCCAAGAAGATTATTACTTCTAAAGTAACATACATAAATTGTCGACATCAATAGTCTTTTAAAAAATAAAACCGAGAAGTCTGCAAATTTTACATGAATCAAAGCCGTTAATTTAGTAAGGGTAAAATCGGTATTTAGTGCTCTCCGTTAGTTGCTTCAGGGTCCCTCTGAAAGTCTGAATTAATTATTCTTTGAAACACATGGATTTGAGTACTACAATAAGGAAAATGTAATTGGTCAGGTATGCGTGTGGTAGTCTCAATCATAATAAAATAATTGATAATGAAAGCACTTTCAAAAAGTGACAATTTATTAGGCCAAAACAAAAAATGTAATGAAGAAGAGCTAACCTGTTCAGTGAGACAGATGGAACCTCTTTCTCGAGTTTTGGATAGTACGTAGCTCACCCTTGTAGCTAGCAATAAAACCAGGATCGCAATCAAAAAAATTCACAAGTTGTTAAAAACTAAGTATGACATACCTTTTTCTTTTTCTTTTTCTTTTTTTTTTTCATTTTGTGATATTTGTCTTAAGCTTATGCTACCTGTAGCATTTCCATTAAAAGAATGGTGCCCTCAGCATGCTTCTGTCAAGTAAGACCAAATCAAAATAAAGAATCAATTACTGAACAACACATGTTAAATAGTAAAAACAAAGTTAAGGAAAACATAAATTATATGGAGCATCTAGCTATTCCCGTAACAATCCCCCAGTCATTAACTACTTCAATAACTACTAACTACTTAGGGGGACCACTTACTATTTGGGGACCACATAATATTTGAAAGATTTTACAACTGGCGCGCGCAAGTATTCATCTATAACACATCAAGTATTCATACCTAATATATCAAGTATTTTAAAAAAAAAACTGGACACGTTTTTAGAGGTGGGATTTTTTTTTCTTCATTCAATCTAATCAATATTTCTGACGATCGGTGAGGAATTTTGCAAATCTAAAACCACGAATGTTTTTGACATAATTTTATCTTTAAAATGAGATCTATGGTGATATACTTTCAAGTTGTCCGTTGTACAAGTATTCATCATCGTCGTGCAAGTGCAAATATAGAAACTGGACACATCACTCATCCATCTTTTACACGTTTTTAGAGGTGTTTTTTTTTCTCCGTTCAATATAACTAATATTTCTGACGATCTATGAGGAATTTTGCAAATCTAAAACCACGAACGTTTTCTACATAATTTTATCTTTCAAATGAGATCCATGATGACATACTTTCGAGTTATTCGCTGCACAAGTATTCATCTCTTATCGAGAAAGTATTAATTCTCATCGTGTAAGTGTAAATATAAAAACTAGACACATCACTCATCCATTTTTTACATGTTTTTAGATGTGAGTTTTTTTTCTCCGTTCAATCTAACCAATATTTCTGACGATCTGGGAAGAATTTTGCAAATCTAAAACCACGAACGTTTTCTACACAATTTTATCTTTCAAATGAGATCCATGATGACATACTTTCGAGTTGTCTGTTGCACAAGTATTAATATCTTGCCACGCAAGTATTCATACATAAGATATTAAGTATTCATTTATACACATTGAAGTATGAGTAAAGCTAGCGTGTGACATGCTCACCAAGAAAGTTTGGTGAGCATAACTCCAAAAGTATATCGAATCGATGTCAAATGCCAAATCCAAACCGTTGAAATCCATGTACTTCATGAGTGATGCATATATATGCAAAATTTTGAAAGTTTCGAGTTTATTTGCTACACGGTCAAGTGGTCAAAGAAATGAACATTTATTATAAGTTATTTTATATATTCAATTTTTATTATTTCTTTGACCACTTGACCGTGTAGCAAATAAACTCGAAACTTTCAAAATTTTGCATGTATATGCATCACTCATGAAGTACATGGATTTGAACGGTTTGGATTTGGCATTTGATGTCGATCCGATATACTTTTGGAGTTATGCTCACCAAACTTTCTTGGTGAGCATGTCACACGCTAGCTTTACTCTTGAAGTATTCATATCTAAGGCATCAAGTATTCATTCAATATCTCTATTTTTTTCAAAATTTGTTTTTATGTCATTTATTTAATACGCAGTGGCCTAATTCACCATTAATAAAGTTTTGTTCTTTGCAAAATTCGCTACTTCATGAGGAAGGAGAACATAAACATGAAAAAGATTAATTGCATATACACAAAATTATTTTGATACGATCGACAGTGACGGATCTGACCCGGTAGAGACGTGCTTTAGTATTCATTCAAACACATTGAAGTATTCATTCATACACGTTGAAGTATTCATTCCTGGAAGAGGCGTGCTTGATTGGGACGGAGTGACGAATGATCTTTGGTAGAACGTTCGCTAGAGCAGGAGCAGCAGGCATAGAGGGAAAAAAACGATGCGAAAGTGTAAGAGTGAGGGAGCTTATTGTATTTATCATTTCGAGATGGGAGAGGGAGGGGAGCTTATCAATGGAAAAACGGAGGTGGAGGAGGAGGTGGGATGCGGAGGTGGGAGAGAGAGGTAGAAGCGGAGGTGAGGTGAGGTGAAGGTGAGAGAGGGAGGTGGGACGCAGAGGTGGGAGAGGGAGGCGGAGGCGGAGGTGGGAGAAGAAGATGAAGGTGGAAGAGGAAAATAGAGGTGGAAGAGAAAGGGAGAAAGATGAAAGAAATAAAGGTTGTTAGAAATAGTAGTTATAGTTAAAATAGAAAGTTAGTTGTGGGATGAAATGGAGGATGGATAGATAGGGGATATTATAATTACCCTAAATTATATATGCCTTAAAATAATCAATTATCTTACCAGGAGTTCCTTCCGTAGATGACAAATACAACTCCTGGTAATTGGCTGGTATACTTCTTTGTCAGAAGCTCCTAGTATACTTTTTTTACAAAATGCTCCTTCTGATATAGTACCATTTTTGGTAGAGTAAAACTAAATAAACTTGCGGCGAGTACATGTGACGAGTATGTATTTAAATAAATTTAGATTTCTACACATAAACATACATAAAAAAGACGCATAGAATCAAAAAAAGACAAACTATTTGATTGTATATTCAATCCGAAATTTCATATTTTAATCATATTTGTTGGCGGATCATGACATTTACATGTTTAATATAAGAATAGATATTGACTTTAGTTACTAGAATAAGCATCTAAAAAACTCTATCCAATTAAACATTTGTTGGCGGATCAGGACATCACTTGTATAATTAAGGAACTCTACCTAAGATAAATGAATTCGAATACAAAATATTAGGAAAAATTATCCATAAACATCTGAAGCTTCAAGATATCAAATCTGTCCCTCCAAAGATAATCGATTTTCTGTATGAAACTAAAAACCCTATGAAAAAAATAGTTCATATATATCGAACTAAAATGAAATTCATATCCTTTTTTTCTGTAATTTATTATTGATCAGTTTACAAAAGTTTACCAGAGACCACATAAAATATAATTATTTAGTATTTACCAAAATAGAATTCAAAGCAGAGAGACAACAATGCAACGAGTAAATGGTGGCAAACGTAACGCGGTATATATGGCTGATCGATTATTGAAGATGGAAAGATATATAGCTAAGCAGGTGTCAACGGAGCAAATTCGGAGCAGATAATGCTAATATTAAATCCATATCTACATTTTAATGAGTGGATACGAATACCAATATGAATAGTAAACAAATGTTCAAATATAAAATTAAATTCACCTTAAACGGATACGAAGCGGATAATCCACGAATACAGATTTGAATAAAACGAATAATTATCAGATAATTAAATCATCTGAACTTTAAAATATAAATACTAATTAACAAAATTTAAATATGAAAATGATTGAATAATTAAGTATGTGGATTTTCGTGCTTCATTCGAAATTTGTGGTTCAATAAGGAACGTGCAAAGAAAGCTATACCAATTCTAGTATAATAGATCTTCAGCAGCACATGCTGACATGCGCGCATGGTAATTAAATTGGAGCCCTTCTCTCCAGATTTCCTTGGGCCAATAAAAATAGACAGGGCTCAGGTGGGCCTAATGTGTTGTAGTTAAAGAAAAACTGTCTCAGTCTGGATGGTCCGGTAGGTTAGTCCCACAAAGAAAATAGTCAGTTAGAAGGGACAAATGGACAATACATAACAATTAACAAAGCGGAGAATATACTTCAATATCAAACAGACGGGATAGCCGAAATTTTTATTAATAGGAAATATAATAAAAAAATATCCAGATTAGAGAACACTTTTGATTTTTTTTTTATTTTTTTTGAGATATAGGGAAAACGTTTTGATTTATCACGGCCTCTGGCCGTTATGACTTATCACGGCCAAGATTAGCACTAATTACCGCACTTAAAAAAAAAAAAAAAAAAAAATTCATGGCCGTGATTGATAATCACGGCCAGCATATTTCCCATATTAAATGGACAAATTCAGATCTCATTCTACACGGTCAAACTCAGATCTCATTCTACACGGTCAGATATTGCACTGGATTTGAATTCTGGCCGTGATTATCAATCACGGCCAGGAACTCTTTTTTTTTTTTTTTTTTTTTAATAAGTGCGGTAATTAGTGTTAATCCTGGCCGTGATAAGCCATAACGGCCAGAGGCCGTGATAAATCAAAATGTTTTCCCTATATCTCGAAAAAAAATCAAAAGTGTTCTCTAATCTGGATATTTTTTTAATATATTTCCTATTAATAAAAATTTCGGGACGGGATAGGCTTAGTTCGGCATGAATTTGGATCCGGATATATCCGGACATCCGAATCGTTTACCAATTCTGAAAATTATCCAGATCCGTTTACACCCCTCTGCAGCTCTGCTAAGTCAAACAAACTACGCTGAACAAAACATGAGGGGTACATTAGAAATACAAATTAGCAGCATAGCTGACATTCATACCCTCCTGTTCTGAAATGTGCTTGTTTTAATTTGATACAGCTTTACAGCTGAAGAACTTTGTGTTTGATATGTTTCCTTTTCAGATACACTGATTTAGCGTTTAGCTGATGTAAGTTAACTATGTTTTCTTTAATGGAAATGGGCCTAGGCATTTTTATCAAAAAAAACATTCATACCCTCTTCAAAAAAACAAAAAAATTCTTTTTTTTTTTGATAAATTCGAAAAATATCCGTACCACAATGACGATACATGAGGGTATATTATAAAATACAAATTAGCAACATAGCTGACATGATCCGAAATTATTATTGATACCCTTCTTAAAAAAAAACTCTTTTTTTCTTAGAAATTCGAAAACTATATGTGCCGCAACAACAATTGGTGGCCCTCCAAGACTGGGGCCGTTATTTGTCGTTATGGCCCCGCAAAAACTAAAAAAAACAACAAACATTGATTTTTAATATATTTTGTAATAATTTTCAAAAATAAAAAGAAGAATTAATAATTTGAATATGTTAGAAAGAACATCAAATAAAATAGATAAAATATTTTATAATTTAGATGTACTATAAGGACTCTGAAATATTTTTCAGGTAGGATTTTTTCCGGCTATGAAACAATTAAACTATATCTTGGTGTGTTACTGGAAAAAAATAAAAATGTTTTGTATCTGAATTATTGATCTCGGTTCAAAAGTCATTTCTAGTTAATAAAGAAATTACTATGGTCCTTCTAGTACACTCAAATTCTAAGGTACTCCATCCATTAAAAAAAAAAATTCCTTGCCATCCTTACAAAAGTCAAATCATTTTTTTTTCAATAATCGATGCAGTATTTTACAATTTAAATGTACTAGAATGACAATGATAGTTTATTTATTTACTAGAAGTGACTTTTGAACTGGAATTAATAAATTCAGATCCAAAGTATTTTTATTTTTTTCTAGTAACACATCAAGAAATAGTTTAATTTTCTTTTACAGCTGGAAAAAATTCTATCTAAAAAATATTTTGGAGTCCTTCTAGTACATTTAAATAATAAGATGTTTTATCTATTTTATTTGATGTTCTTTCTAACATATTCAAATTATTAATTATGTTTTATATTTTTGAAAATTATTATAAAAATATATTAAAAATCAATGTTACAATTGATTTATTTTTATTTTTTTTAGTTTTTGCAAGGCCGCAATGACAAATGGCGACTCCTAAGAATAAGGTCGTCAATTGTCTTTGCGGCCCGAGTATTTTTTGAATTCCTCAGAAAAAAGAATTTTAAAAAAAAAAAAAAGGGTATTAATAAAAATTTCGGCTACCATGATACTGTAATGTAAATAGGTATATATAAACTTGGCAATCACATTTGGAGTTATAAGATGATCACATTCGAGATTTGGCATGCATAGGAAATTAATTTTTACCAAGTTCCTTTTTCTTTCTCAATTTCACTATCACTATCTACTGGGGAAAGAGAAAGAAGAAAGGGTAAAATGGGTGATTTATTAATTTAAAATGAGTTTTGTTAGAAAAATTAATAAATTGGATAAATTTGTGAATTTTTAAACTTTAAAATGGTAAATATGATGTTATGAATTTTAGAGGGGGGTACGTAATTTCAAGATTTTTGAGGGGGATACATGAATAAATTCCCCCACATGTTTAAATGCCTTTCAATTTATTCAGATTTAATATACGTATTATAATTCAAGACTGAAATTTCAATTTTCTAATTGAAGTAATATTTTTGATATATGAAACAATTTATATAAAAATAAAATGCATGTTATAACTATTCAAATTGATCTAAAATTACAGAGTTCGAAAACTTATGGCACCACATAAATGCAATGGGATTTGTAATTTTTTTTAGGGTAAATTTCGCCAACAATTACTAAATTTTATCTTTTGTTACGAATTGATCACTTAAGTTTGTCCTTTGTCACGAATTAATTACTTAAGTTTAACTTGTCCACTTATAGCTATTGAACTTTTAATTTGTCTCAATCAATATAACTTTTCCATAAAAAAAATAATAAAATATAACTTTTTATTAGTATTTTGGACATAATAAGCATATTATGTTAAAATTTTGGATGGACACAAGTTAGAACTATTCAAATTGACCTAAAAATTATAAAGTGTGAAAACTTATGGCACCACATAAATGCAATGAGATTTGCAGCAAAGCTAGGGTGTGATGTGCTTACCAAGAGGGTTTGGTAAGCACAACTCCAAAAGTGTATCGGATCGACTTCAAATGTTGAATCCAAACTGTTGAAATCTATGTACTCCATGAGTGATGTATGTTGCAGCAAATAAACTCAAAACTTCCATAATTTTGCATGTACATACATCACTCATGAAGTACATTGATTTTAATGGTTTGAATTCGACATTTGAAGTCGATCCAATATATTTTTGGAGTTGTGCTTATCAAACCCTCTTGATGAGCACATCACACTCTAGCTTTGCTCATGAGATTTGTATTTTTTTAAAGATAAATTTCACCGGAGGTCAATAAACTTTTTCCTTTGTCACGAATTGGTCATTCAAGTTCGGTATGTCTTTTTATAACCACTGAACTTTTAATTCGTTCCAATCAAAGTGCCCTATAACTTTTCCATCCAAAAAAATAATAAAATATAACTTTTCTGTTAGTAGTTTGGATGAAATGAACATATTTCGTTAGTATTTTAGAGACAAAAAATTATAAAGTGACTTGATTAGAACAAATAAAAAATTCAGTGATTATAAAGAGACAAATCAAATATGAGTGACCATTTTGTGATAAAAGACAAAATTTAGTGACCTCCCGCTAAATTTACCCTTTCTATTATTAATTTGTTATATTCTTTTTCATATTTGTGATATTTATTTTGGATTTATAATAACAACAACAAAATTACCTCAATAATAACCAACAATTAATAGTTCAACAAACTTAACTAAAACAAATACAATTTCAAAGTATTAGTTTTCAGGAGAGAAAAAAGCCCGATACACATATTAATCTGCGTTCTTGCTAAGTTATGATATTTTCCTAATGTTTCTAAATGTTAAGTAAATAATTTTCGGACTCTTTGTGTATATTATGCAATGCCATCTGTCATTTGTGTATTATGTTGATATCAAATAAAGGCCATATTTTTTTTCTTTTTTTTCTTTTGATGAAATTAAGGTCAGACTTAACAAGGGTCAAGGGGTCCCGGAATCCGAGGTTGCAATGCTTCCTTAGTAAAGTATAAAAAAAAATAGACGGGGACCAATCAGAATTAGACAGCGTCCTATACGGAATACCATCTTTATTTTTCCCAAACCACCTCTCCTTCTAAATTCCAGCCTCTCCTGTCTCACACCTCACTGCTCCCTCCCTATCCCATTTAATAAGCTCCTCAGACCTCGCATCTCATTTAAGTCTCTTTCTCTACCTCCTACGAAATCCATTTAGATTTTAGAGTGGGATCGATGGGGAGGGGTAGAGTGCAATTGAAGAGGATAGAGAACAAGATAAACAGACAAGTTACCTTTTCTAAGAGGCGCTCAGGGCTGTTAAAGAAGGCGAATGAGATCTCTATCTTGTGCGATGCTGAGGTGGCAGTCATCGTTTTCTCTAACAAAGGAAAGCTTTATGAGTATTCCACTGATGACAGGTCTGTGATTCTGTTCGTTCCACTGATAATTAAATGGATCGATTTTCTTATTTATTTTTCTCATGTGTTTTTTGTTGTTGTTTTAGCTTGATTTCATGAGATTTTGCATGTCGGTTGTTTGTATGAACAACTATGGTCGCTTGAGTGCCACGATAAAGTATTACGTAAAATTAGATCTACAAATATAGTAGCTAGGGTTTCCCTTGTGAGTTTGTACATTGTAGGGGTTTCTTAATTTACGTACTTTAGATATATATTTTAAATGAGGAAATGAATGAAGTTTACTATTTTTGTGTTGCACATGCTTCTGTCATAGTTACAAAGTTTATTCCTCATGTACTAATGTACTATAGTAGTAATACTGTAAAGCTCTTTTCCTTCGATTTAATTAAGTTCATTGACGATCTCTCCTTCCCTCTCTTTTTTTTTGAAAACCTGGCAGTGGCTGCCTAGGTGGATCTCTCCTTCCCTCTCTCTCTCTCTCTCTCTCTCTCTCTCTCTAGCTCTCTCTTCTTTTTTTTGTTTTTTGAAATGATCTCTCTCTATCTCTCTCTCGATCTCCTCCCTCTAGCTTCTCTCTCTCCATCTTTCTTTTCTTTTGAATCAGCGCTATCAAGTTTTTTTTAAATGTTAGTGGCTTTGAATCAGCGCTATCAAGTTGTCTCTCTATCTCTCTCCTCCCAGCAAATTAATGCAATGGCTTTAATAGAGTACGTTAACTTCTTGCAATCAGTACTAGGTTCTGACCACATTTTAATTCACATCCACCTCATTTTAATTTTTATATTTAACTATGACATTTATATATTATTTAACCGTTTTAATTTATTATTTCGTTTATAGATAGCCATCATATCTTTATCAGAAGTATTAATCAATCTTCTTAATTACCCGTACTTGCTCATCATCACGAAGTACGCTTCTGCAGTTTGTATATTATTGTAGAAAACAAAAAGCCCAAGAACAAAAAGGTCTTTATTTGTTAATATAGTAACATTCTCCCACCTATTAAATAAATAAGGTTCAGTTTTTAAACTACATTGTTGTGTTTATCGATTTAAAATATGAACTTTGTCCTGATTTCCTAATTCTTAAGCACAATAATATATATATATATATATATATATATTTTTAGTAAAGATTGGAGGTCAAGTTATCAAATTATTTAATACTTTTGTTATTACAACAAAGGATTTTTTTTCATCCGAGTTTTTAATCCATGACCTCTCACAATGATGTTTTTTAATGGCTCTAAAAATTATGAAGCTTTTATTCGGCTGAAATTTGCAATTTGTTGCCCTATAAAGTAATTGTTCTTAATGGTAAACTAAAATTTCATGAATATCAAGTACCTAGCTAGTTCACAAAATCGATTTATTAAATCTACTCGATTTCTCATGGTGCAATTATACTCTTTTTGTGTAGACCGGATAACCTAGATAATTTTGTTTTTTCAGTCAAAAACAAGTTTCACACTTTAATGATGGCAACAATAAGCTTAAACAATTCTATGAATGTTAAACAAGGTTTCTATAATATTGTTGCATATGTTTATTGCAAGACATTTTTAATTGCCAATATATGCTGAACCTTTTCAAGTGTTTTTTTTTCTAAATTTCACGACCCATGTTTCCATAAATTGGTTACTCACAGATCACCTTAATTCCATCCGTTTCACTATATATAGCCACTCAAGTACTCAACTACATGCAAAAAAAAAAATACTCAAGTACTCAACTTTTATGTTGTCTAAAGTAAGCTACTTCCAGTATTAAAATACACGTCATATTTGATGGCTTATCAAACACGTACAGGTGTTGCAGGTATTATATGAATTATGAAGAGTAATAATTGCATTCATTGTTTGTATATGTTACTAGCATTTTGGACGTGTTGATTGTTTCAGAAATATTTAAACTTAATGATAGATGTTCTTAATTATAGCTTATGTTACAATAATAAATTAAAATTATGTAATGTTGTACTTTTATTTTATTCAACAAAGTATTAAATATAAACTTCCTTGTGATTACTCGGAAAAGAATCATGATTAGTACTTATTCGAATAGTCCAAAGATTTAGATATAATTAAACACTACTGAATTCAGATATGAATAACTTGTACAGTATAGATATTTTTGGGTGTAGACAAAGGATAAAATATGAAATAATTTCTCTTATCGGAATAGACCAAAAGTTGGAATTAAACATTTATTGGTAAAAATCTATTGGGCACTAGGCATCACACTTTATGTTCTGATACTGCATGTTGAGCATGAATGAAAGTAAAGAGATACTTAGAGACACTCACATAATCCAAGATATAAGAAATTGAAAATTTCAGTGAGTAATAAAAATACGGACCACATATTAGCTGGTGGATATTGCACATAAGAAGTTTACAAAACAAAAACAGACAAAATAGCACATTTTTATGGTAAAGTTCATCATGGAAGAGAGTCATTCCTTATAAATCAAGAGTCATAATCGATTCTATTTTATTAGATATAAAAATTATTTCTTTCATAGCCACCTTAATCTAACTAAAACTTCAAACTCATGTGATCATTCAATTAACAAATATAACATCATATATTTCCTCAGTAACCAAGTTACTATAATTAGTGCTCCATCAAGTAATTAACTAGCACACCAGCAAACTCATTTTGGCTTGTTTAGTTCATGACAATAGTACTTTGTTTTGGACGAGTGATTACTAAGAAGAAATTAATTAATCCCTTAGAAGGTAGAAACTGTATGCTTTGTTACATGAATAATAACAATAGCATGCAATTTTCTTTTCTTTTCCTTTAAATCACATGTTTCACCTTAATCTATTATCTTATAACAAACTATCTTTTATTTTCACCAAAATTTTCTCGATATATAAATTTTGACATATATTAAGATGAACCATTGTCATCCATTTAATATCTAGTGTGAACAGTAGATACAGGGGCGTATCTAAAGTCATTCAAAGGGTGTCTAAGCAACCCCTATGATTTTAAATTTTAGTTATGTGTACTAAAATTTAATTGAATTTTTCTTTTCAAGAGCATATTATATAGTCTAGCCCCCCTTACAAATATCACAAGTTTACTTGTAGTCTAGTTGTTAGAACTTATTTTGTATTGGTGGAGAACTTGGGTTTAATTCCCACCAATCACAATTTGTACATTTTAAGTTTTTATACCCTCTATGAAGATTTTCTAGTTCCACTCCTGAGTAGATATATGATATGTAATTATGTTGTTTGCAACATCATCTATACTTGTATTTTAAACGTTTCATGGAATTCTTTTCATTAGCATGTCCACAGAGTTCTGGCTAATATAAATTTCATTGTTTCATTTGATTACTAGCCATCTAGTGTCTAAAGTTCCAATATAATGACACAGTAAAGAATACAGTTGAAAAATGAAAAGGAACTAACTGGTAATATTTTGTTTCAAATGTGGACAGCATGGATAAGATTCTGGATCGCCATGAACGTTACTCCTTTGCAGAAAAGTCACTCCACTCAACTGACTTGAATTCACAGGTAATTAGTAGTTTATTATTGCATAGTTACTATAAATATATTATCTCTTTTTTTTTTTTGAAATACAAGCCAACATGTCTATAAGTTGCGAGTGATCCATATGTTTTAGATATTTGCAAATAGCACTCAATTGTAAGATTAGTGAAAAATGCAAAATATATCAATGAGGATTCACAAGCCAACCTTTTTATGTTAATTAAGCTCCAATAGCACTCAATTGTAAGATTAATAAAAAGTTAGGCTTTTAGTAGAGGTAGCATTCGGGCGGGTGTGGTCAGTTTGTCTTTCAAGAATTGTTGGACTATGGGTTGTGGTTGGGTCGGGTCAAATTTTGGATTATCGAGCTTTGGATCATGTCTGAATTTCGGACGGGTTGGTCAGGTTCAGATTAGTTTAATTTCCAAAAAAAATTGGTGGGTCAGATTTCGGTCGGGTCAGATCGGGTGAATTCTTCCAGTTGAGTGAGATAATTTGTTACTTCTAGCTTGACATTGACCGGGCTGGATCATATTCAGGTCGGATCCGCTTGACTTTGGAGAATTGTCAGATCACGGGTTGACTTAGGTCAGGTTTCGGGTCATCCAATTTTGGATCATGTTTGAGTATCGAGTCGTATCGAATTTGGTCAGATCGTTTGACTTTCTAAAATTGGATTGGGTCGAACAAGTCCTTCAAATTGGTCAGATTTTGTTACTTCTAGACTTCACGAGGGTAAAAGTAACGTTGGTATCCTCTATACTTCTGTCGGTAACAGTGATATTCTCGAGAATAACAATTTTTGTCGGTTTACTTACGTCAATTGTTATTTTTTACCCTCGTAGATACTCACATATTCTTGTAGATTAAATGAAATGACTAACAATAATTGAATGTGTTCATTTGAAAATTCTTTAGGCAATCATGTTTTTCTTTTTGTACTTTACCCTTAATTTTTTAGTGTTCTTTACACATAATGCAAGAAAAAAAATCAGTTTTTTAGAATGTAAATAAAAAAGTTTGTGGGGGTGTCCCTTAAAAAAAAGCCAAAAACATTAATACATTCAATGTAATATTCGCAGAATATAATTAACATATCATTAATAAGGCACAGAGGGGATCTTGCATATAGTTCTCCTTTTCTGTGAACGCAATTAAAATAGATTAAATTACTAACATATGAGGAAAAAAAATGCTCGTATGAATTGGCAAAAACATGGGTTTCCGGAGCTAAAATGCTACCTGATTAATTATTATCTTTCCAGTAAACTTTCCTTTTCTTTGAAGCTTTATGCTGTTCATATCAATTTATAATGAAATTATGTCATTCTTTCAGTATATCAATGCAATAGGTCATTCCTTGTACACTTGAGAGTACTGACGAATCAACATTTAACATATTTGTTAGCATAGCTTCTTAAAAGTTTTGTGCAAATGACTGGAAAAGATGCTGACAATTATGAATGTCAATGTTCATACGGACTAAGGGCCTGTTCGGCGGAGGTTTGGGAATAGGAATAGGAACAGGAAATTTTGAACTGAAAAATTATTGTGCCCGTGGGAAAAAAAAAATTCAATCTGAGTGAATTTGTTTTTTCCCACGTGAACAGTAAATGCCGAACATGCCCTAAAATGACAATTACAATTTCCAAACTAGCTATAGAAGCAACTTTTTCCAAGAAAGTTTAGCACTGAACTTGTTCCATGAGACTTCTTTGAACTAAAGGCCTTTTTGGATAGATTTTAACCAAGGTTCTAAATAATGTTTATAGCGGCATAGCGGGGAGACCAAAAAAAAAGTTTCAGCGAATAGCGCAGCTATAGCGGATGCTATCACAAATAGCGTTTTCTAATTTCAAAAATTATATTTTATATTTCTACTAATAGTAAACATGTCTCATTGAGAAAAAAAAAACACCAAATTGATTAAGAAGTTATAATATTCATATTGAAGTTCAATTTCTCACAGACAAGGTCTCTAGGCATTGTTTTAATTTTTCATTTTTGGAAAACCCAACAATAATGCATAATACAAAATTTAATTGATATAGCGGTATAGCCCGCACATGTTCCATTATATTGATATAGTTTGATAAAGTAAAAAAAAGCCCATCTGGATATTAACGCCCATTAAAATTACAAAATCATAAGCCCGTGTAGCATAGCGGACCGCTATTGCCGCTACGCGCTACACGCTATAGCGGCCGTAGCTCGATTAGCGCAGTTTTACCCCGTAGCTTAGCTTTCTAGGTCCAAAACCGCTATAGCTGCGCTATAGCTAGCTATTTAGAAGCTTGATTTTAACTGTTGGGTCTAACTTATCTATTTTGACAAGAATCTACGTACATTTCTTTTCTTTTATTTTTTTTTCTTTTTTTTGATAATAGAACCTACACTTTCTTTTCAGTGCAACTGTGCTTTTAATGATTTCAATAATAGATATGGTACCTTTTGAAAAAAAAAATATATATATATATATATAGGATTTGACTAATATGCTATGGGTTGCATAGAGGCCTCCCGTGCTACAGCTCAATATTCGACATTTTAAAATCCAAACGGTCGATCCGAACCGTTCATCTTGTTCTCCATATTAATATGTGTTTGGAGATCAAATTTTACATTTTTTGAAAATTATTTACTATTTTTTTAGATTTATTGAATATCGCTGTTTTTTATGGTCCAAATTTGTTTGAAAAACAGCGATTTTCAATAAATCTAAAAAAACAGTAAAAAATTTCCAAAAAATGTAAAATTTGATCTCCAAACACATATTAATATGGAGAACAAGATGAACGGTTCAGATCGACTGTTTGGATTTCAAAAAGTCGAATATTGAGCCGTAGCACGGGAGGCCTCTATGCCACCCATAGCACCGTAGCCAAGTCCTATATATATATATATGGTCTGTCTAAATTGCTGCTGGCAGCATTTCAGCAGAAGTGTTGCCGGGGCTATATTTAGCCGTGTGATGTCCAAACAATAAATCCAAACCGTTAGATGTTTAATCTATATTATAATCTACTTGGAGACCAAATTTTACATTTTTTGGAATTTTTTTACTATATATTAAGCTGGTTTGAAAACCGCTGATTTCAGTAAATTTCTGCAACATTGAAATCAGCGGTTTTCAAACCAGCTTAATATATAGTAAAAAAATTCCAAAAAATGTAAAATTTGGTCTCCAAGTAGATTATAATATAGATTAAACATCTAACGGTTTGGATATCACAAAACAGAAAAATGGACGGCAGCACCGCCGGCAGAAATGCTACCAGCAGCAAATTAGCCACAACCTATATATATATAGATGGGCTATGGTGCATTGCAATGCATGGAGGGGTTTGTGCATTGGACCATAAATCTAAAATTCAAAATCCAAATGGCCGATCCAA
This sequence comes from Carex rostrata, assembly GCF_964058835.1. Taxonomy (NCBI): domain Eukaryota; kingdom Viridiplantae; phylum Streptophyta; class Magnoliopsida; order Poales; family Cyperaceae; genus Carex; species Carex rostrata. The sequence goes on from NC_135937.1 coordinate 4,872,572, forward strand.
ATCGTTCATCTTGTTCTCCATATTAATATATGCTTGGAGACCAAATTTTAAATTTTTCTGAATTTTTTTACTATTTATTAAGTATTTTACAAAATTGTTGATCCAACGGTGGCTGCTGATTTTACTGTTTTGTTAAGCCACCGTTGGATCAACAATTTTGTAAAATATTTAATAAATAGTAAAAAAATTCAGAAAAATGTAAAATTTGGTCTCCAAGCACATATTAATATGGAGAACAAGATGAACGGTTTGGATCGGTCATTTGGATTTTGCATTTTAGATTTATGGTCCAATACACAAACCCCTCCATGCATTGCAATGCACCATAATCCATCTCTCTCTCTCTCTATATATATATATATATATTTAACTATGAATCTCACTTTGTATCACTTTGTGCTTATCTTTGGAGGTAATTATTGTTTCAGGAAAATTGGTGCTATGAATATAACAAGCTCAAGTCCAAGATTGAATCTATTCAGAAAAACCAAAGGTTGAATACACACAAAATTAAAATGAAAAACCATGAAGGAAAAAAAGGTTAGATGCAGTCTACAAATTCTGACTCGTCAAATTTCAGGCATCTACTGGGAGAACAGCTAGATGGTTTAGGTCTGAAAGAAGTTCAACAATTAGAGAACCAACTAGACAATTCGTTAAAGCATGTCAGATCAAGAAAGGTCTTTACTTCACACTTCCAGTAGTTTAATTTTCTTGAATTCATCAAATTAACCTTCTTCGCATTTGAAATTATTGAAAACTTAGTTGAACTTGATAAAATTATATTTATGTGCAGAACCAACTGATGATTGGGTCAATTTCCGACCTTCAGAAGAAGGTAAATATTTTGACCTTTTTGTTCTGTTCTTTTCTCTTTCTGTGCTATAGTGCTTTAATTTACAAAGTACCAATATGCTGTACTAGTACTTGCATTCCGATCTCGACTTTTTTAAAATCCTAGCACTTTTTTTTTGGCAAGGAGGAAATTCTTCTGATTTAAAAAATTTTAGATCTTCCAAATTCAAATATATATATATATAGAGCTAGGCTACGGTGAGTTGCGAAGTAAAGCAACTATTTTACTTCACGCTCATATTTTGCGATTTTAAAGTTCAAACGTCGATCCGAACCGTTCATCTTATTCTTCATATTGAAATGTGCTTGGAGACCAAATTTTACATTTTTTGGAATTTTTTTACTATTTATTAAGCAATTTTGAAAGTCGCTGATCTGATGGTCCAGAAAATTTTACTGTTTTTTACTGTTCACAGCAAAACAGCAATTTTCAAAAATGCTTAATAAATAGTAAACAAATTCCAAAAAATATAAAATTTGGTCTCCAAGCACATTTCAATATGGATTAAACATCTAACGGTTCGGATCGGTCGTTTGGACTTTCAAAATAAAAATACGGCGTGAAGTAGAAACGTGTTTTACTTCGCAACTCACCGTAGCCCACCTCTATATATATATATATATATATATATATAGAGTACGGCTAACGCGCTTCCTCTAGCATATGGGCCGAAATGCTTCCGGTGGAAATTTGAAATTTCAAAATCCAAAAAGTCGATCTGAACCGTTCATCTCCTTCTCCATATTAATATCTGCTTGGAGACCAAATTTTACATTTTTCTGAATTTTTTTACTATTTATTAAGCCACTTTGAAAATCGCTGATCCAACGGTAGCTTCTGATTTTTACTGTTTGGCAAGCCACCGTTGGATCAGCAATTTTCAAAGTGGCTTAATAAATAGTAAAAAATTTCAGAAAAATGTAAAATTTGGTCTCCAAGCAGATATTAATATGGAGAAGAAGATGAACGGTTCAGATCGACTTTTTGGATTTTGAAATTTCAAATTTCCACCGGAAGCATTTCGGCCCATATGCTAGAGGAAGCGCGTTAGCCGTACTCTATATATATATATATATATATATATTAAAAGAGGCATAAGCCCATTTCATATTACTGAAATTGTATAATTACAAGAAAATTAGTCTCAGTGTATCAACCCAGGGGAAACACCTCGACTAGGAATCAGAAAATCTCAAATCACAAAAATAGCAATAAGTTCATACATCAGCCATAATAAAACTAGAGCTAAGTTCCAAAAGTAATTCAGATTAGCTAATACTAAGCCACTCATAATGGGGCTAGGGTAGATTAGGTAGTCAGAGCAAAATGGTGAGGCTTTCTTCATCATCCATCAAGGGCCTCAGAGTCCTCATCTATGTCAGTATGCTAGTGTATCACCATAGGTAAAGGCATGAACTGGCTAATAGGAATCGCATCCTCCACTACTGGCATCCACTCTCCAACAGAGTCCTTGGTCTTCTTTTTTAGCACACCTATCCAATACAAACAAAGAGATTTTATCATAGTAATCAATGTTCTAGCTGTTTTAACTTGAGCATTATTAAACCACATGTCATTTCGATTTTTCCAAAGTGTCCAAGTAACAGCACTTAGGACAATTAGAAAACCTGTTCGATCTTCAAGTTTAAGAGAGTAAGCAAACTGAATCAAACTATCCCAATTGTGCCAAAGATGCATTACCTCTTGACTTTTCCCTAACCAAAACCAAACCTGTTGAGCTAAGTCACACATTAGGAACAAATGATCTACTGTTTCATGCTGACCACAAATGTGACATTGAGTGTTACCTATCCAGTCTTTTTTAGTAAGGTTATCTTTGGTCAGAATGAGATTGTGTGTCACCAACCACATGAATATTCTTAGTTTAGGAGAACTGGTAAATGCCACCAGATCATAGCATGAGTTGGTTGGTACCCACCAATTTTTTTTTTTCTATATTAAATAATTATTTAATGCAAATTCAATTTTCTACAATATTTCAATGTGTCAGCTACATTTAGCTATTCGGATTGATAGTATTCGAATTTTAAAAATCAAGATTGAATGCGAAGCAACAATATATTGATGCTTTACAAAGCACCATAATACACAACTCTATCTCTCCATCTTGCGAGTATAATATAGCAGCAGCCTTGTTGCTCGGTTTTAAGCTAATTTCGTCTAAATCCTTCAAGTTTGATCTAATTTTCTTAGAATTAAATCAAATACCCTCGAGATCCAAGTAACTCGAGGAACACTCACCATATTATGTATTCAAGCAGGGGCTAATACTACATAGAAATAATTAAGATCAACAACACCAAGTGATGGTGTGCTAATTAAGCTAGTTTTTGTTGGAAATAATTTTGATAGATTTCCTAAGTGAGAGCTTATTAAATAAATAAATTTGTTAAATCAAAATTTCAAATTCAAATTAGGTAAATTGAATAGTTAAATAAAATAAGTACATAGAGACCCACCTGAATTATTTGATGTGCCATGTGATCAAGTCTCCTTTACACCAATCTGTTGGTTCGCTATAATCGAGTTTACCGTTTATCCATACTTAAAGTACTCTCCACATTGAATAAGTATTTTGTCTCCTCTCAGGTTGCACGGTAACTGATTAAAAGATGTCCACTAAAAATAAACAAAGTCATAAATTAAGTTTCTCATTCAAAATAAAATATAAAAATTGACAGAATATATTTTCATTTTATACTGTGCTTTGTATGTGGGAAAGGGAAGAAATACATGTTTAATCGAGTTTACCATTTATTCATACTTAAAGTACTCCACATTGAATAAGTATTTTGTCTCCTCTCAGGTTGCACGGTAACGGATTAAAAGATGTCCATTAAAAATAAACAAAGTCATAAATTAAGTTTCTCATTCAAAATAAAATATAAAAATTGACAGAATATATTTTCATTTTATACTGTGCTTTTTATGTGGGAAAGGAAAGAAAAACGTGTTTAATCGAGTTTACCATTTATCCATACTTAAAGTACTCCACATTGAATAAGTATTTTGTCTCCTCTCCAGTTGCACGGTAACGGATTAAAAGATGTCCATTAAAAATAAACAAAGTCATAAATTAAGTTTCTCATTCAAAATAAAATATAAAAATTGACAGAATATATTTTCATTTTATACTGTTTTTTTTATGTGGGAAAGGGAAGAAATACGTGTTTATCTTTTCGGAGACAACATTACAAGCTTCGTCTTCATCTCTAATTTTTATTAAGGTCAATGGACACCTTTTTTCTGTTGCCAGAGATCAGCAAATTTCCAGATTTAATCTAGCAAGTTGCAATTTAACTTCTCTTGTCAGTAGTACAGTAGTATAAAGTGACAGTATATTAATACCATTCATTACCAGTTATACGACCCAAAAGGCATCTGAATTTTAATACCAAAGCAACGAACTTTTCAATGAAATGCTGAAAGAAATTCCATTAAATTTGCACATTGTCCAAGTGGTACTGGCTCTTATTAATAATAATATAACAGTTTTTGCAGAAGAATTTTTTTTATATCAACTAGGAAAATAACTCTTTAACTCAAAAAACAAGTAACATAAAAGAAGGTGCTACAAGCTACTATTAAGGAGTGTTTGGTTGTTCTGCTGAAATCAGAAGAATAAACCCACCTGCTTTTATTTGTAAATCCAATTCACCAGCCCATGCACAGGAAAAGACTGAGTTTTACTCTAAAATTGACATAATTAAATTTTAAGTTAGGACATTAAATAAAATAGTTTCTCACAGAATATTTTCTGATGCAGTAGACGTAGCCATTTCTTTTATATGTAAAGTCCGTTCACTGCACAACACACTCTTTAATTTCTTCGGTGTACAATTTCACATAATGTCAATACACGTCTACTATGCCAATGCACACCAGTCTACTGCACCAATGCACGCCAGTCTATTGTATCGATCCACTCCTGCTTGTTATATCAATGTTACATATGACTGTAACTTTATGGATATAATATTTTCTTCTTCATAAATAAGTTTCTCCCTCTTAATCCTCTATACAAAGACATTAGATGGAATGGCTATTGTGTGCGAATCTAATTAGTAGGAAGACAAATTTATATATGTACTTCTATAGTCCGGTACATCCATCACATGATCAGCTAAATGAATTAGATTAGTGTACTATTAATTAATAAATTTCAGTTACTAAAACTTTACATTATTCCTCATTAGTTATGCACTTCAGTAACGTACAACTGATATTAGTTGAAAATTTATAATGCTCATCAGTTACAGCTAACAACCATAGTGCCGATACGTATCGGTATCGGCCGACACCGATCCAATACTGAGCCGATACTCACGAATTTTCTGTTTTTCGTCCAATTTCTGCTATTTTGGTCTGATTCTGGTCATTATTCGTTTGGAAACTTGAACCCGTGATTGATTAAATAGAGTATAAACTATGCACATGTTGAAAACTCGTCACATTTATTGATTAAATAGAATATCAAGTATCAACTTTGCTGAAATAGAGAAATATGAACCCTTGATTAAAGATGTTAATAATATTTCATTTGGTTCTACAATGTCTTTTTTTTTTTGTTCTGGACAACAATATCCTCATTTTTATCATAATACAAACGACGATGAAGTGATATAGTGATAGCGGAAAATATTGCAAACATAATGGAGATTGCTAAAACATAAAAAAAAAACAGAAAATTATATTGATAAAATAGTAACGATACAAAATATTTGTTGGGGCTAATCAACCAGAAAAGGACTCACTCAATCCTTAAGAGATTTTCTCACCCAACAGGGATCCAATAGGGACTCACTCACCCAAAGGAGACCCGGAGGGGACTCACTCACCCTAAACTTAGCATCACACTAAGACAAAAACGAACTGACTCTCATCTGATATCCTCTCCTCTAACCTATGAGCTTATTTATAATAAAAGGGAAATAAAAATGAGTTGTTACAAAATCTTGCAATATATAATTTAAAGCAACATGATTTTCTCTTTAATGAGCCATGATATTATACTTTTAATGAGCCGTTAATTGGCAGCACTAAATTCCCTTTTGTTTCTCTCATTAATTGGCTGCATCATCTAGCCAGCACGACATAGTTTCTGGCAGTGAAAGAGTATGTTTATAGTTTTAATGCTTGTATTATATTGTATTAGTGGAGTATTTGATTGTAATCGTTTATCTAAACATAAATTATTGACAAATTAATTTTTTATCAATTTTTTTCTATTTTTTAGTGTAAAACAAACTTCTGGCCAAAAAGTTCGATTTTCCTATCCGAATCGGCCGATACTTCGATCCCATATCGGTATCGGCCGGAACCGATCCCGATACCGATAATTCCTACTGTGCTAACAACTTTATGTCCATAATCAATTTCCATTATCATATCATAATTATTAAAATTATTCTCACATGCACTTTGGGAATCTCAAACCATCTAAGATGCTTCATTTTATTTCGTAGATGATTACTAGCTTGTGACAAAAGGGACCTTATCCATCTAACCTTTTTCGGCTGTTCATGTTGCTTTAAACAGGAGAAGGCACTTCAAGAGCAAAAAAAGCTTTTGGAGAAAGAAGTTAGTCCTCTCACCTTAGCAATTAGTTCAATTCTTTTCTCAATCTAGCTACTTCTAATAGAATTTATAAAAAAAAAATTTCATAACCATTATGTCTTTTTTTTTTTTTTTTTAACCTTCATAACCATTATGTCATCAGCTGTTGGAGAAGCAGGCACTAAGACAGCAATCCCATTGGGAACAAACTCAACCCGTCCCCTCAGCTAGTCCATCAACATCCAATTTTCTCTTTACCACAAATCCGCTTACAACCCTTAATATAGGGTAAGTATTACTAGATATTATCCTAAAATTATAATTTTGGACAAAGCACACAATGGGAAATGGAACTCGCTTTTCTTGAGAAGAAAAAAAATGGTGAAATAATTTCAGGGGAACTTACAGCTTTACAGCTTTTTGGTGGAGAATGTAATTAATCCATCACTGTTGGATGCCATATTGGAATAGCAATCCTGCAATCATGTACATTGTTGAAAAAAAAATACTGGGAGATTTTTTCAGAAGTACATGAACTGTCCCCTGAAGAAACCATTTTTGTACAGAAATCCTTTTGTTTGGAAGCTAATCCTTTGTAAGCTTTTGATTCCAGTTAGTTAATTTTTACTTGGGAAGCTGGAGGCTTTTTCCCATTGATAAGAGTGAAAAAAGGACAAGTAAGAAAAAACCATTATTTGTCTTTGGTAGCTTAACCTTATGCGTAGTATGGAGTATGGACTTATATCCAACTCAGGCATAATATTATTAGGAAAATGAAACAAAATAAGTTGGAAATGACCTAAACTCAGGTAGTCATATCATCAAAACAATAAAAAGTCTTGTAGAAAAGGTTGTTTTACTCTTCTGTGCTTCACTTAATTGACATATATAGCACATTCCAAGCGGGACAAAGTGGTGCAGATGACGCAACACCACCTGAGATTCGCTTTCCCCAGTGGATGCTTCATCCCTAAACTAGACCAGTCTGCATATTGACTCGTCTGTATTGTAGAAATGCTAAAATTCCCCCCATTCTAGCCCCTTGTTGGGAGATATGTATGAAAATTGCGAAATCATCTAAGTTGGGCCCATTGTTATTGATGATCTAATATATATTATGACTTCGAATGTTTTATAGTTAACCCCTGTAAAAGTGTAGCAGGCAACAGGTATGTAATATAATGTTTACATATAATATTTTGTTGTAATAAGTTTATCTAGGAGGATTGTGTTGCTTGTTTTCCTTGCTACCGTGTAATGCCATGGATTGGCAGACTATTGATATAATCCGGTGAAGCCAGTATTCTCATAAGCTTTTTATTTCACTGTCCGACTGCCTTCTCTAAGCAATAAAACCCTAAATCCTAAATCCTAAAACCTAAAACCTTAAAACCTAAACCCATAAAGGCTAGCACGTTGTTATTATATTAACTATTAAGGCTTTTGTAATCTCTTTTATCTCTTTTTTGTCTCTAAATTGTGAAGGATTTTATCATGTCTTTTGCTTTTAGGTGATAATTAACCTAAAGCAAATTGTAAAGTCAGGCCTAGTAATTGTGGGAAGCCCCCAATGTGAGATAGTTACAAATGACATCGTTATGAGTTAGCAGGGGTGTAACTAGCAAATCCATACTGGGGATTGAAATGTAGAATATATAACGGATGGCGGTGAAATTTGAACTTAAATTTCTACGATCACAAAATAAAGTTCTAGTCACTAAGCTACAAGCTACAAGCACATTTTATTAAAGTGGAATTTGAACTAAAATTTTCGCAATGAATCAAAGTGATATTTTAACCACTAAACTACAATAACACATTTAGCATTTTATGAGATGAACTGAATCATATAAAACTTCTATAAAAATAAAATTCAATGTATATAATTAAACAAATTTAAATTGGTTACAGAGCTGTTGATCAGCCTCCGGAGGTTGGAAATAAATCTGCTGCGATTCCACAGCCACTCTTCATTTGCTTTGAGATTTGTGCAGAAAATAACTGCTTTTGAGATTCATACATTTCAAAAAATAAATGGTGAGATCTTCAGGGACAAAAAATCGCAGCAGATTTATTTCCCCGGAGGTTAGCCCATATTACGGACTAGAACGACCGACCTTAAGCGCTAGATAGTAGATACTACAACGATCGACCGACCATGAAAGCAAATACTGCTGGATACTAATAATAATTAATAACAGAATTACCTACAAAACATATCCTAAAAGTTAAAATTAGATTTAGAACTAAATGCTGTCAATTAATTGCGAATAATACCAAGAAAATAATTTGATTTAAAATTAAATGCTGTCAATTGATTGCGAATAATACCAAGAAATCATCAAATCAATTTGATTTAAAATTAAATGCTGTCAATTGATTTAGAATTAAATGTTGTCAATTAAGTGCGAATAATACAAAGTTAACCGTTACATTTTTCATTAATTATTCCACACGGAAATCAAGACCAGTTCAGTAAATACAACCAGAAGTTGCAAAATCAATGAGTCATGGTTTGACAAACCCAACGGGTCCTCTCCAAATTGCATCACAATTGAATAATTCACTATTTGGGGAACATGACTACTATACAAGTTCTAGAAAACCATAAAGAATAGATATTTGATAGAAATTCAAATATCTCCATCCATAATTTTTTTTTCTTCACAGCCACAACCTTCTTGCTCAAGCAAATGCTCCCTGCAGATACACACCAAAGCAAACAGTACTGTGACTTAAAAAAAACAGTAGAAATTCAAACAGAGAAAGACAGTAAAAACAGCAGTTGAATTTGCACAGTTCCTTGGATTCTATTTAATTTAAAAGAAATAGGCAGATAAAAATTCACTTGTCAGTTAAAACCTTAAAAAAAGAAAAAGGATCTCACACCTGAGTCTTTGACAGAGGCGTGCCAAGGAATCAGCAGCTGTACGAGATGCCACGTCCTCTATTAGATGAGAATTGGTGAGGTTAAGCGACTCAGCAAGTCTGAATTCACACAGTTCCTTGAGAGAGCGTGCATCGGTTAAGACTGCTGAGTGACCTCCTCCAGCTGCCAGCCTCCTCACCTCTCCAACACACCTAATCCAATATTTCATGAAAAAATAAAAAAGGACAAAATTAATTCAACATACAAGAAATTCACAAGCCAAAAAGCCCTTATAGGCAATAAATCTACATGTAAGCCTACTGTGGCATTAGATATTCAGAGCAGTTTTCTGCCATTACTTCAGGTTTAAAAATAAACATATGAAAAATTTGTCAAAAACAATGCAAGAATATAAAACCCCGAGTGGCTTATGTATTGATTGCCAAAGTGCATCCCGGCTTATGTATTGATTCCCAAAGTGCATCCCTTGTTAGATATTGAAAAGGGACCTCTGTCTTAAGGAAGATCAAAGAAGCTCCATATACTTTTATGATATAACACATTATGTGTTCAAGGTTTCAAGTGTAACCTCCTAAGATATCATGCCTGATAAAATTTCTACGAGGCATGTAACTTTAATAAATAAGACTAGTCAAGCACAACTACCTATATAAAAAGTGATAATAATTAAAAAGTCAGAGGGGTCATTAAACTTAGTAACAACAGATAGCACGTAATTCTCTTAATTCCCGATTTCTCGTCATGCAGGGTCCTTATTGCAAATTGAGCATACTGGAGGGACATTTTTTGCACTATAACAAAAGAAAACACATATGTTCTCTAAGCAAATACACGCACCAATCAACAGGAGAAGGAAACCAAGCATAAGTTGATTTCGCATTTGCAGCCTGACCATAACTATTATAACCCCAGCCATATATCCTCCCATCTCGCATTGACACGAGGGTGTGAGAATTGCCACATGTCACCAGTTGCACCCCATGTGGTATCACAAGGACAGGTATATTTCGAAGCATCATTTCAGACGACCCATCAGATGTGCAAGAAAAGGACCAGTTCATGGGCCCTAAACCTAGTTGACCCACATGACCCCCACCCCATGCATAGAGTGCCCCGCGTTCTGTTACAGCACATGTGTGGACCCCACCACATGTAACCTCTCTTATGAAAGTGCCTTCTAGAGAAACGACTCGTCTTGGTATCAGCTCTTTATCTCCTGACTGCAGGGAACAGTGCCCCAGCTGTCCCATGCTTCCAAGCCCCCAAGTGTACCTGAATAGAATAAACCAACTACTAAAGCAACTCTGCAAACAACACTGTAAGAAACTATAAAAAGGGTTTAGAAGATTTTGCTAAAAGGAGAGGTGATAGAATAAGCAATTCAGTAAACTTAAAAAGAACAAGATATCAGTTGTAAATTTGTATTTTACTTGAAAGTATAGAAAACAATTATCTAACAATTAATACATGCATCTAAACAAGTTAGTTAAGTAGATCGTCCTGTCATCAGATCAGCATTTTTTTTTTCTTTTCTGTTTCCTTTTTTATTTACACTTTTTCATCTTTTTGCGAGAAACTTACACCTCTCCAGAATCAGAGATTGCAGCTGTATGGTACTCTCCACATGCCACTTGTACAATCTTGATTGGTTCAGGAGCTTCGTCCAGAAACCTTGCATATGCATTCAATACACGTGGCCCCTGTAACCCTTCACACGTAAATCCTCTCCCCAGCTGGCCCCACTCATTGTAGCCTGGTAATATGTTATCACAGCGCAACTTAATTCCCTGTTATTTTACTGCTTTACAATTCTAGGAGCATTTTCTCATACAAACCAGCAACCACTTTCCTAGTACAGTTAGCTGAAAAATATACTGAGATATCTTCAAAAGATGATTCAAACCAGGAAAAGAGAGTTTTTACCCCATGCTTGAAGAAGACCTTCCTCAGAGAGAGCAACTACATGAACTGCGCCACATGATACCTGGCGGATGACCTGCTACCAGAGGGCAATTACTCCCAAATCGACTATGAAATGTAACTATACTAATAGTATCAAGTGACATGCAAAACAGTGGGTTGTATTGTACCAGTTGGTACAGTAAGCATAACATATCTCTGAATATCACTTACCGTATTTGGAGCAAATGCACCCCAGAACAATCTCGGATAGTCCGAACCCTGTCAAGAAAAGTCCAAGTGTTAAAATCTACAATTATAAATCGAAGTGGAAAAATCGATTTACTAAATTAGGACAGGTGGCTTTTGGAAACCTGATTTTGGCCCCAGACCCAAAGGCGACTTTTAGAGATAGAGCCATCATTTTCTCTAGGTTCAGCAAGAGCAGCTGTACAGTGGGCCCCACATGACACGTATTTAACAAATTCAGAATCCAGCAATTTCACCTTTTGCGGCTCCTTGCTACTCTCCTCTGTCCCATCTCCTAGCTGACCGAATTCATTGGAACCTACATCGCAAGTATACTTTTTTCATACTGGTAAAATTATGACTGTCAAAATGCACACCATATTATCAGTTGATTCCTTTTTCTTCTCTTTTCTCTGAGTTTTACCTTTCTATCGACCAATTTCTATGCTTGATAGCTGACCAAGCGTTATCAGCTCATAGACTATTTTAATTTTGTTTCATAGCTTGTACCTTTTTGGTAGTTATAGCGCTCAGAATTCAGAAATGAAGCGGTGAGTCAGAGACATATAGAAACAAACAATGAAGAATAAATTAGTAGACTGACCCCATGTATAGAGAGAGCCGTCAGAGGCGACAGCAGCAGTGTGCTCACGGCCGCAGGCCACATCCAACCAATGTAGATTCTTCTTCCACTTACCGTCTGAAATATTGAACAGATTGGAAGAGAGACTCTTTGGTATTCTCAGGTGGCGTAGATTCCCCTTTCGAGCTGTTTGGCCGCTCTCATTGTATCCCCATATGTATATCGCGCTCTTTGAGGGAATGTTCGCCTCTTGAATCCCGCATAATTTCTCGTCTACAACCATCTTTTGTTTGATCTATTCAGAAAACGGGATGAGCATTTTAAAGATAATTAGTTAGTTTTGAACACTTTTCTCCATCAATTAGCTTAATTGTTGACCAAATTATTTAATAGTTGGGACATTTCCCTCTGAGGGCTGATTTTGAGGAGAGATTTCAAAATGAAACAGACAAGAATTTAGATTGCAAAGCAATTTGGAGAATACAGAAAAACGCTTTTCAAGTAGTAACGAATAGCGGTTTCAAATCCAAAAGGAGATAAATTTCTTACCCAGTGGAAGAATCGAGAGAAATTGAGATTGCGAGGCTATCAAAGATGACCCAATAATAAAGCAATTGCAAAGACGAGTTTGCCTCAAGATTCTCCTCAATTCGATGAAATACTCGGTCAGCAGATATTTTTTGGGACAAATAACTTCCGTATTGGAGTATATTTCACCATAGCTTGACAAAAAGAAGTTATACGCTCAAACTAGTGATGAATTCTTTTGGGACGACAATTAGTTGAAGCGGGCCCGCTTGCCATAAATTGTGATTCTGCCGTTAATGCAGGTAATATTTTAAAAGAGTAGATTTCGCTTCATGGAGCGCAGAAACTATAGAATCAAAACAGCGTTACATATGGTTGGACAGTTGGTGATCTGCATGAAGCTAAAACTACTCTGTTAAAAAAATTCCCGTTAACGCATGGTCAATCGCTTCTGCTTCTCCGATTCTTCTTTTGATACACCGACGGACCGACCACTGTCCACGTGGCGATCACGAGGGCATTTAAAGATTAAGCGGTCAAATTAAGGCAAAGTCAAAAGATAGATGAACGGTCGAGATAGGTAGGGTATAATGTTCCTAAGAGGTAGGATAAGAAAAGGGCCTTTTCGTCCCACCTACCCCTGCTTCTCTGGAGACCTTTATAACATGGGGATAAATCTTCTTCAGCGTTTAAATCCAGCGAGACTCCATTCGATTCGGTCTTATTCTAAACTTTTTCTCGCGACGTTCGCTCGCAGCAGGTGCCTAATTCTCTCTATTTAAATTGATGTCTTGCTAATTATAATTGAATTGAAGTTTTTTCATCTAGTTCGTACGAAAAAATGGCTGATTCGAGCAACGGAAAGAAGCTAATTGAAATAGATGTTAGCTCAGACACCGTTTGTCCCTGGTGCTTTGTTGGGAAGACAAACCTCGACAAAGCTATTGAACAATCCAAAGACTCCTTTGATTTTAAGGTTATTCTTTCTCTCTCTCTCTCTCTCTCTGGACTCCAGCATTCATTTGGAAAATGTTGATTAAGTATTTAGTACATTTAATCATTTCATTTAAATTATGATATGGTAGGTACGTTGGCACCCATATTTCTTGAATCCATCTGCGCCAAAAGAAGGTGTGAAGAAGTCTGATTTCTTCGGCCAGAGATTTGGAGCGGCACAATTTGACCAAATGCAATCTCGTATGAGCCAGGTTTGTTTTTTATCCCTTAAAACGATTACTTTCTCTTCTCCAGATATTTAGAATTTGAACAGCTCAATTATTTAATTTATTTTTTCTGTGTAAAAATTGACAGATTTTTAGAGGACTTGGATATGATTATGACACTGCTGGGCTCACGTATGTGTATTTCTATTTCCTTTTGAAAATTTATACCTTCAATTAAAAATGAAAACTATCATCAGTATATATGCATTCAAGGATCTGGTACATAGTACCAGCCTGTTACATAATATGATCTGTACTGGTACATTAGGTACCACTGTATCAATGATACAAATTGAATTGCGCTTGATTTTGTTTATGTTATTAATTTCTGAATGAACTTTTCTAATGATCATGGCTTCCTGTGCCACTCAGTACCTGTACCAGTAAGGACCAGTTCTCAAATCTTGATACAAATCCACTTTTACATACTGATAGAAGGTGTGCTGTGATGTAGGGGAAATTCAATGGACTGTCACAGATTACTAACATATGCGGCAAAGCAAGGTTATGAAAAGCAACATGCTCTGGCTGGGGAATTGTTCATCAATTACCATGTTGAAGGAAAATACATTGGTGACAAGTATGTAGTGGTTTTTAAAATCTATATCAAATCATTAACTCATTTACCTTTAGTGATGTTGTTTCCATTGTGGATTTTAGGCAAGTTCTATTGGATGCTGCCAAAAAAGTTGGAATTGAAGGAGCAGAAGAGCTGCTCAATGATCCCAATAAAGGAGTTAATGAGGTATATTAGAGTATACAGTGGTTTATTTAAATTATTAAGATTTGCGATCAATTGACAATATTGACAATCGCTATATAAACATTTAAATTGAAACCAGACATTCGAATTTTAATATTCACTATATGCATACATGACAAAAGATACAATTTGATGGAAGTTTGCATACTTCATTGCCTTTGATGGAATATGTCAATCAACAGTCAAAATACATGAAATTTGATATAAAATCAAATCCATAAGGCTAACAATATGCGTTCAAGCTTTTCTCCTGTTTTTTAAACCTTATAGCTTGATCTGAGAACTGTTTTCAAATTCTCTAGTTTATCCACTGTTAATGGATTCCAACTCTTTTTATTAGGATCTTATTAGTGTTCAATTTTTTTTCTTTTTTTTGCTATTGTATTGAAGGTTAATGAAGAACTTGAGAAGTACTCTTCTCGCATTTCAGGAGTACCCCATTTTACGGTATGATACTTTCCTATCAAACCATGCTAGAATGTTGATTTTATGAATGATTGCTTGCATTTATCATTATTTTATCTTTTTTTTTTTCTTAACAGATAAATGGGATGTTTGAGATCAGCGGAGGACAACCACCAGAGGTTTTCCAGAGAGCTTTCAAAGCAGCAGTTCAGTAATGCCAGTAACAAGGCATATACAGAAAATAACTATATCTTATTTTTAAGCAACTCTATGAACAATTGACGTATAGAAAAAAGAATAAGAGGAGACATGTAATTTAGCATATATGATTGAACAATAAGCTACTTTCTGTATACATCTGATTGTTTTGTTATGTACCAAGTTTGCCCCTTAATACTGAAAGTAGTTTAAAATCTTAAATGCAACAATCTGCTTAAGAGTTGGATGTTACAAATTGATTTTAGGACCAAAAAGAAAAGGGCATTTTGTAAAAGATTGATCTGCATTGCTAACATCAGGTTGTGCAGAGGCACACTCTGGATGCAATAGAACAAAACAAAATTACCAATTTCATTAAGCTGTACGTCCATTTACCACCAGGCGAGCTATATTCCAAAAATAAATCATCGTTGACATTAAACAATTCTATACTAAATTGAAAGAATTAAACTCCTGTGGTTTTCAAATTTCATATTGTTGTAAAGCTGCTGCTTGGGATGAGGTATGTACATATAAGCCACAAGATCACTTGATATGTTTTCCAAGTGACTGGGCTATTTTCATGGATTCTCGGTGAACAACATCACCTGTGAGCAAAGAGTAACATGGTTTATTTACAGCAAAATAATAGTTCATCGAAAAATAATATATCTATAAAATTTACACTCAAGGATGTAAAATAAAGAAACCTTTTCAGAGCACCCTTGCAAAATATGAAAAATATCATATTCATCTGTAACCCTCAACATTATCATATGTATAAAATGTTTAACCTGGATAAAGCCTACGTACAGTAAATTGTCTTTTGCAACTTGTATACCACTTTTAGGGCTTTGAAAGGGGTACACGGTAAATTATCCCCAGAATGAAATTCAAGTGAAATAGTGGAATACCTTGGCACAAACGGGACAGGCTTGGCTCCTTTCCATCCATTCATAGATACAACCAAGGTGAAAATCATGGTTGCACTGTAAAAACATTCTCGGATTCTCTTCTGTGTACTCTGACATTGTATAATTGGTTGCAAAGAAAAGGCAAAAAACAATGTTTTGTTAAAGAAACCTTCAACTTTTGCATTGGTGTGTGTCTGCTTTTTATTTTTAAAAATGCCCCTCATCAAATCATATTTGGATATAAAATAGATATTTCTCCTACATGAAATTAGCAATCTACTTTCTCTGATTTTGGCAAACAATACCCAGTCCAAGGCCAAATCAATCTATTGAAAAGAAATTTACTTAAATTTAGAAGCAACTTTTTAATCTGTGTCTTGATATTGTTTGCTCGGTGCTCACTAAGAAAAAAAAGCTTAGAAAGGTTTGGAGCAAAGTTGTCAGTGTCTAACACGACACATCCATGTCCTGAAACCAAGTTAACAGGTGTGTGAGTGCTAGAAGTGTCCATCTCAAAAGTTGTACTTTAGGTATTATCTCAAAAGTTTCATGATAGATCCTGTCTTTTACAACCAAAAAACCGAAAACATAATGTACCTTCAAGACATATAGGGCAATCCTCGTCCTCAGAGGAGGAATCACTATCCCCAACTTGCACCTCATTTGCCAATTCATCATCCAGAACTACTTTCTTAACTGAAGAGCTGAAACAGCTCTCTTCAATCATGGTCCCATGCGATCCAATTTTGATATTAGAACTGCTTCTAAGAAGACATTTTGATGAGTCGTGGGACCCAGTTAAAGACTTGGTACGCCTGACCTGGCCATGAGAGCACCTGGGGTCGTCATAAGCTAGTGGTCTTGGGGGAGACCGGTAGGTATCCATTCCCGAGTTGTTATGTGATTGATCTGAGGAAGCATTTGAGGGGTTTGTTCTCTGTCCAGGCAAAGGGGAAATGCGGCTTTGCTCTGGGTTCCCTCTTTGGAACAAGGATGCATACTGTTCCAACATAATTAGAAGATTATTGTAAGTTTTATTTGCATCCATAAATTTCCATTTTTTTCATGCTTTGTATTAATATTCTCAGATTAATTCAGGCTTAAGGAATGGGAGACAGCTCAAATGAAGCTTAAAAATACAGGCAGAACAACCAAAATAAACTGTATCCATCTAAACAAAGATACAATATGCTTGGAACTGTACCAGTTGCTCTTGATAGATGTACATACTAGTAAAACCGCAATGTAAGATGACACCAATGAGCTCTCATCTGCATTATTTATGTACCACACTTGTGTGAGAATATGCGCAGGTACTAGTCAGTAAAGCTTGCACCACACACTAACATCTGATGGTCAAGTATGATTGTAACTCTTTCCCTCTTATTTCCTTTTTTATTATGTATTTTGGATTTTTTTTAGTTGACATTGTTAATTAAACTGCAGCTTTTAGTGCATTCAGATCTTTTGAACCAAAATGCCGAACAAAGTGTAGAACAGGTACTGGCAAGTTCCACTGTTATCATCTGATACTGCAATCATTGAATTATACAAACAACAGATCTAGCAATCTCTTGTCTCTAATTGAGTAGCACTTGCCATTCAATGATAGGATGTGATTACAAAGGAAATATACACTAAAATGAAGTATTCCAAACCAATTTCTCTTACTAACACCACAGAAATTTACACAAATCATACAGCCTTAAATTTGTTGCTGATTGAACCTTAGAGAGCTTACCAGCAATTCTTATAGACAATTGATTTTCTTAAAAGCCAAAGGAATTGAATTTCTCCTCAAAGCTTCAATTCCAAGCCAAATTGTTTATCATTAGCATGAACTAAATGCCAAATACCCAGGTGCCTTAATGCAAATGATATGAACTTGTTATCATACAAATTAAACTACTGTACCAAGAAAATCAACGTACTGACATAACAGTTTATAGTGAAACTGTTGTATCAAAACAACACAAGATGTAATAAAAACATTTATTCGTTTCAGTTTGAACTAAATAGAAGAATTTAAGTTTAATAACATAGTTGGGTATGCGAACCCTACCTTATATAAAAAAATAATCTTAATAACATACCACATTAATGAAAGGTTGAACAGACCACTGCAAGCAGAGGCATTGAGTATCCTGCGATTCATCATTGGAGTTTTCCCCGCTGAAGCATCCAAATACCACACCCATAAGTACAATTAGCACCCGAAAACTTTCTTAATTGTGGTTGATGCTCCACAATTTCAAAGAAAAGTTAAGGAAACGTCATGAAATTCAGAACCTTGTCTCTTTCACAAATGAAGCAGCTTGAACCTTCTCTAGAGATGCTGTTGAAGATAAAAATACATTAGACAAATATACACGATATGGACTATAATCTCAAAAATAGAGATGCTAATATAGGAGATATTTGTATAAACTTGTCGAGCAATTTCTATAATTATCTAAAAGTAGTAGTTACAGAAATATCAACCTGTGTAAAAAGAACGAAACAAACAATCTAAATTAGAAAATTCGCTTGATAAATAGCATTTGAATAACTTTTCTTAGCCAATAAAAAGGAGTATTAACAAAACTTCGATGGAAGGATGAGAGAAACTAAAAAGGGGAATTAAAAAAAAAAAAAAACTCAGCACAGTAAATCGAAGTGCCAACTAAAGCTCAGACCTATTTCCCTAATCCCATAAAAAGCAGCCTAATACCTCATCATAATCTCAAAAATAAGAAAGAATCCGAAAGAGACGGAAAAAATCAGACACGATTTCAAGAGATGCGATTACCAATCTAATAATTGGAGAAGCACGACACCGAGAATAGAAAGAGCGATATTGATTGATAGCGAAAACAATCAGAAGATGTAATAAATTTGAAACCTCCGAAATAGATTTGGTATATAGAATCGCTGCCAAGATTCTTTCACGGAAAAAGAAGGAACAAAATTTAAAAGCGCGGAGAGGAATCTCGGAAGAAAATATGAAAGGACTCTCAGAGGGATGGAAGCTGAAAATTGATGAAAGATTGTATCACCCTGTATTTTCAACTAATACTCCGATGAGCCTATTTTGACGGTTCGATCAGCTAAGGCCTTGGATTAAAACACGGTTAGATGCTGTCCTGAGGAACAACTGAAAATTTTTGGGTGAATTTATCGACTCATGTCCTTTATGCTAAAGCTAGTGTTTCATTATGAGCTATGGAATTTAGTAAATAATACATCCTGACTAAGACCTATAACCTCCAATTTGACCAACACTGGAGATATCCCTTTCACTACAGATGCGTACAAGTAATCAACTCATGAGTTAATGATAAGTGATTGCTGATGGCTGATACTTTGAAGGTGTCAAGTACGGATGAATATTGTAATCTTTATCCAACTTATAAATTTGTTAACTTATGACCTTATTATATTTTAATCTTAAGAATTCAGGGGCTCATTAAAATAATATTGGGAAAACGAGAACTAGTCTCTCTTTGAGGAATGGAGAGGAAAGGGTATGAAAGTGACTTGCCAACTGGGCACCAAACACCGAATACACATCCTCTCATTAGTGGATCCGAACCGTTCTTTTTAACTTGGCACGATGGTGCTTTTGAGCGGGTTCTGCTCCGTTCCGACATGGAGTGCGTATCCTCTGAGATATCTCAACTTTTGCGTGACCGACGTGTCCGGTGCCTATTCGGGGGTGATGTAGGGGTCCTTATTATTTGTGCAGAACGTATTTAAACGATTGGGATTTTCCACAAAGTCACGCAAAGTTTGAGATATCTCAGAGGATACGAATTCTCCGAGATGAGCGTTTTCGATGTATGGTCTAGGTATATCGGAACCGTTAGATTAGGATCGGACGGAACCTTCACAATCATGTACTTCGTACTGATACTTGGTCAAGTTTATCGTATACTGTCGAATCCGGAAGTAGACGCTCCAGATTTTCTTGAAACCGTTTAAAATGACCCGACTAGCAAGCTCAAATCCCAATACCTTGCTTCAACCGTTAGCATGATTAAGGTTATTCTAATACCTAGTACGGGCCTCCCCTCAAAAAAAAAAAATATATTAAGGTTATTCTCTGACCAATAAAAAGAAGTAGCTTGAGAGAGTTGAATTCAGACCCAGACATCGACTGCAATACCTGACCGTGTAGAATGAGATCTGAGTCGTCCGTTTAAATCTGACCTGAGATTTAAATAAACTCCGAATTAATTTGATCTGTCTTGCATAGTCAGTAAAGGATACTCAATTAAAAGTTAATTGTGTATGAAAAGAGTTTTCGTGGAAAGTGTCAAGGGTATAAATTAAATTGTTTCCATTGCTATTGCTATCTCTTGATTCTTAACTTTCCGTTGGATGTATTCGGAAATAGCAAGTATAGTGCTAATTTATAATTAATGCTATTCTATTATTTGAATGGATTAGCAATAATAGCACTAATTTTAAAAATAGCTATATTCATAGAGTGATTCAAACGTAGAATAGTGGAGAAAAATAATTATTAACTAAAAAACAATGCTAATCTCATACTATTTTTGACAATCCAAACACACTCGTTATGTCTTCTTTTAATTGTGTTACTATTTTCTACTTCCTCGTTTTCTTTATAAATTTTAGGGAGTAAAAATTTATGATATAGTTAAGACTGAAGTAGTATGTATCTAAACTTATTACTAGGTGAGTTTAAATTTAATATTTATTGAATTAGACTTAAACAATG
Source organism: Carex rostrata (assembly GCF_964058835.1). NCBI lineage: Eukaryota > Viridiplantae > Streptophyta > Magnoliopsida > Poales > Cyperaceae > Carex > Carex rostrata. Next base: position 4,893,380 of record NC_135937.1, read on the forward strand.
AATTTAAACCGTTAAAATTGATATAATTCATGAGTGACATATTTATATTTTAAATTTAGATATTCATTTTGTATAGAGTTGAGCTTTTAGAAAAAAAAAGTTTATAATGTATATTCATGAGAATCTAACACAGCCCAACGAAATGGTTAAAAAAAAAAAGGTATTTTCGGTACTTATTTAATGTATACTCCCTTTCTACTTTTGTTGTTATTAGTGTTAAACAGTTTTTTTTTTGTCATAGTATATACTTAATTGGAGCTTACTCAAGGTCCTTGGTAGTCGAAATAAATTCTTGTTTAATTAATCTAACGTAATACCATGAAATAATAATGTCTTCATTCATTGTAAAAAGGACGGCCATTTTTATTAATACTTTAAACAAAAAGTTAATTTTAAAACTGCCCTCATGTTTGATTTTTTTTTTTTTTTAAATGCCCCGACCGCTAGGTCCACGGGTGGCCCATTCCCCATAACGGACCGCCTGGCCCATGGGCGATCCTCTAGGGACCAACCCCCCCCCCCCCCCCCACTTGTGGTCCGCTATTTTTTTTTTTTTTAGAGATGTGATCTTAATATTTTCATTTGTGAAGTTTTCGTTTTTTTTTGTTTATGGTGTATGCCAAAAATATAAGACATTTGATATATTTATGAATGATGTCATAACTCTTTATAACTTTGATTTGATTTGTCAGTTGGATATCATAAGTCTAAAGATAATACTAATTAAGGACTTAGCCTTGATTCAAAAATTTCTAAGCCCTGACAACTTGTTGATCTTCTTCTCTTTATTTCTAGTACTAAAACAGTAGTTTAGAGTTACTAAAATATGTTCAAACCTCAAATTAGATCTCTGTCCATGCACAAGCACCCTAGACTAATCTCTGGTTTGGTACCAAGTCCAAACTCAGCAGCCAAGCACTAGGCAAAAGCCACTGGTATAGTGCAATGCACTGAAAACATCAAATTTGACCTTTGCTGGTAAATTAGCAAATATGGATTGATAGAGGGGACCAAACTGCAAAAGTAATTACACCAGCATGTAGAGCATTCAAAAATACACAGAATTGACCTAAATTTCAATTTATTTGGGTTGTTCTATAGTTAGTTATGAATTTCTAAAGTTTAGTTTTTAAAAAAACTTTAAACAATCATAACTTTGGCTAGGAAAGTTGAATTTGCGCGTATGATCACTTTTCGGAAAGGGGGAACGAGACGGATCCATGGGTCTGGCAGTCGGGGCATTTTTAAAAAAAAAAATCAAACATGAACGCAGTTTTAAAATAAACTTTTTTTTAGGGTATTAATAAAAATGGCCGTAAAAAATATAGATTGCTAATGCATCATGAATTAGCAGTCCCGTTATCACCGAGCTCAAAATAAATGAAATCAGTAATAGCACAAGCTAACTATTCACCTACATCTTTCTGCTTCACCATGAGCAATTATTTTAAAAATGATGCTATTAAAATCAGCAATTTGGCATCTACCCTTTATATACCATCCTCTCTTTTTTTCTTGGTACATTGTAACACAAATCAAAAGGACAAGTAAATGAAGAACAAACACTGCTTTTAATAAATACCTTTTTCTTTTGCAAGATTTCTATTAAGTGACTAGAGATAAAATGTTTATTTGAACAAAAGAGCAAAAAAGAACAAACCACGTGAAATGATTCATCTTTCCAACTCACCAAACTTTGTCTAGCAATTGGGAACAAAACAAAAAGTGGTATAAACAGAGTGCAAACTTATGACAAGTTCACTTGCAGAAATAAGCACAAGTCTCTTCCTTTTATTCAATTCGACATATTTTTTGTATGTGGGTCTCTTGTTTTTTATGTTCATGTTTCAATGTGTCTTGTGTTTTATGTTCATGTTTTCAAGAGTAAATATTCCATTTCATTTAAATGGAAACACCAAATCCATTGGTTTCCTCATTTATAAGGTTTCCTCATTATAAATGAGGAAACCAATGGATTTGGTGTTTCCATTTAAATGAAATGGTATATTTACTCTTTCAGTGTTTTTGTCTTTTTAGTTTTTATTATGCATGTTTTCTTTTGATTCTAAAACAGTGTCATGATTTACTGGTTAGCGTAGTAACAAAATTTGCTAAAAATTCAAATGCATTTCTATACAAACAAACAAGTTAACCGGATCCTAGAATAATCCTTGAAACTTTCACAAAGTTTGTTTTTCTTTGTAGCATTCTGATGGACATCGGATCAAATTGGTAAGCATTTTGATTTGCATCAAGATTTGTGCACACTTGATCCTCACATATCTTGACATGGATCGAACATCAGCAACCCAATTTGAGAATAGTTGAGGAATAAATAGTTCGGCTAGTTTTTTTTTTGGCAGCACTCAATAAGTATTTGAAAAAAAGAAATTTTCTGCCTGAATCATGGGTTGGGGATGCCATGCAGTGTTTGCTTCTGTGAGGTCAAATTATAAGCGTCTCAAATTAAGGTACTTGCATAATCACAAAAATATAACACTAATTAATCAACAAACTATTTTACACTAAAAAAATTCAGAAAAGCTATCAATCATCCATGATTTGAAGGCAAAAAAAGAGTTATAAACCATAAATTGAACAAAATGCTAAAAGGCACAGATGGTTTTAAATGCCCTAACGGACCCGGCGATCCCGGTCTTCTTGACCTAACCCCAGTGATTTCTGCGCATTTGCAATCCCCTCCTCATCTGAGAAATGTAAATTTCACAAGAGCTTAATAAAAAAAAATGCCACAATACATTTGTTACAAGTTGCAAGAGATAATTCCTCCCTTACATAAAGTTTACAAATTCAAGTATGTACTCACATGTATCTTTCAACAATGTGAAGTATAATAACAATACCAGTAACATTTAAGCACACTAATCTATTATCAAATACTCGATACACTTTCCAGTAAGGAATTCCTCAAAGTTAGAGATCGTTGATCTGCAACAATTACCTGACAGCCTGATTACTCAAATTCATATAATTTTTGTAACGATTTATTAACCTGCTTGGCTGCTTTACACAATTTTTTGTTTATACTAAGAAGCCTAAAATGTGAAGGGTTGATATCCACTAACAACAGCTTAAATTGGCAACTCTTTTTCAATTCAACTCGAAAAGATTTTTATATATTGAAAAAATTTAGAGACATGTTGTTAGCCTTCTAGACTGGTTTGTGCATCAATTTTCATGAATTTGAATGTTATTTGGTATTAAATCAAATGTTGTCAAGTCATTTGACAAATGGTGAAACTTGCATCAGATTTCATCATTTTTCATGTGCATGATGTGCATAAAGTATAGATTATATTTCAATTACCAGATTTCAAAATTACAAATCATTTTAGACAATTGCAAAAATTGTCCAATTAATCTGTTGTCAATAAACCAAACCCAAATCTGCTGTCCATTCATTTTCAGGTCGGGTCAGGTTGGTAAATTTACAAACCAATTGAAACCAATCTTAGAATTACAAAGAGATACCAGAAACATACCCCAAAACTGCGTGAAAATGCGCAAGAAGAAGTTGATGTTGCGGGAAACATTATATGCCATGACAGGTGGCAGAGGCTTCACCAGCGTATCCACAGTAAAAACCCGTCCCAGGAACTGCTTTCCACAAAACATCACGAGTTAGTGTACCAGTAAACCAAATAAAAGCCCACAACAAACCATAAATTAAACAAAAAAATCAATAATAAATAAAGGGGGAATTTCATGTATCCCCCTAAAAACCTTGAAATTACGTATTTCCCCCTCTAAAATTCATTATATCATATTTACCCTTCTAAAGTTCAAGAACTCACAAATTTATCCAATTTACTGATTTTTCTAATAAAACTCATTTTAAATAAATAAATTATCCATTTTACCCTTTCTCCTTTACTGATTTGTGCCATTGCTGTGCATTAAGATTCGTGACATTGCCTTCAGTTAGATTAAAATTTTGCCGTCAACTAAGGATACCTCCGTCAATCTCCTTCCTTCTATTGAACGAACCAGTCTCTCTGTCTCTCTCTCCCTCCCTCCTTCCCTCCCACCCGTCCGCATCCTTTTCAACTAGAGTATCTGGAGTGACCTCGATTCCTCATTTCTAACTTCCATGTCCTCGTTAGTTTTTTTACTAAGGTTTCATTCCTGATCTAATTTTCATTCAGAATCTTGAAGGTTGAATCAAGGTCATCCATATTTTTCTTGGTAGTAGAGCGGATATCCATATATCTTCTTAATTCTTCTTTTTACGATCTCAATTGCTGTGATTCTTGCTTCTATTTTCAATTTTTAAAGCTTGTTTATCAGTATCTCTTGTTTTTTATAACACATTTCATTTCTCAGCCCAAGCTAAGTCCGAGCCTATTTTTTTTCTTAGCAGTTTTTTAATTAAAGATTTCCAGTGCAGTTCCTCAATCAGATCACATAAACGTACAGAAAGTACCTTACTATATTTTAGATTTCTCAATTGCTGCTGACGGAATTTTAAGGGAGAGCTCCGTCAAATTGAGATCTAGCTGATGATACCAATCTTACAGAAGGATCAAACGGTTTCTCTTAGAGAGAGGGGAGGGAGAATTTTAATTTTTGTAATCAAGGGTAAAATGGGTAATTTATATATTTAAAATGAGTTCTATTAGAAAAATCAGTAAATTGGGTAAATTTCAGTTCTTGAACATTAGAAGGGTAAATATGATATTAACAATTTTAAAGGGGCAAATACATAATTTCAAGATTTTTGAGGGGGTATATGAAATTCTCCCATAAATAAATGCCAGTAAATGAGTACTGGTATTGTACTGGTACTGAATATGAAAATAGCAGGGCCATGGTCTCCCAATTCCCTCCATTTACTCCAAATATTACGGGGTATTTACACAAATTACAAGTTTCAAAAGGGCAAAGAGGTAAGAAATTGCAGTGGATGGATACCTGCATATTGCGCTGGAAACTGTAGCGAAGTTCAGGGTCGAAAACGGGCTCGTCATCGTCGAAATCCGATTTCTTTGCGGATTTCTTAGCGGGCACGTGCAAGGTGGGGTCGGATCCGGGTTGCCTCGTGATCTTCATCTTTGCATCCTCGAATATGTCCGATTCGTTGTCGTCGACTCCGCGCCATGGCGCTGACGACATCAACTCTTTTTTCTTTCCCATGGCTAGAAAACGCGAGAGAGAGAAAGCGAGAGACGATAAGGTTCTCAGGTTGGAAAAGAATAAATTAGTTTTATTGGGCTTAGGATATGGACTAGTATGTGTGCTAGTTGTATCAAGAGGCGAGAACTAGGTGGTAAGTAGCTAGCAGTTTACTTTGTTTTATTGGGCTTCGGCCCAATAAAACCTCACCTTTTGATACAAACTAGTTAGTGTTAATTATGTTACCTCTCAGAAGTACATTTTAATAATAAATATTATTTTTTCAATATAAATTAGTAATTGTGATTTAATATGTAATTGTGATGTATTTACAATTTAGGTACAACGCAATTTCAGAATCAGATTGAGCGTTTAAAGGTCAATATTGTCAATTGGAGGTTGTATGTGAGTTACTACGACGATCTACCTTGGCACGAGATAAGAGACCAACAGATGTTTACATGTCATGTGTGGTGCATCTACTTTTGGGAGATATAGATTCACTGTCCTGAGAGAGTTCTTCGGCGGTTCAAATTATTTCAGACAGTTCCTCCGCCAGCTCCATGCACCACCCTTTGAATATATTGAAGACCTTCGCTCATGGAACCGTGGGAGCGGGTTGTCAAATGACGGACAAGGCGCTCAGGTTTTTTTTTTTTTCCTATTTAACGCTCCAATTAACAAAGCCAAATTAATTAATGTTATAACATCTATATAGTTTGCTAAATTAACGCTCTAAATTTCTTTTGACTTAATTTATTATTTGGTTAATTATTTTGAAACATTCATTAAAGGAAAAAAAAATTCGTTGATTGAATTTTTAAGCATGCACGCAAAGAAACATTAAAAAATTATTATATCCTGAGTTCACACTTGCTAGACATTGGATATTGTATTATATCCTGAGTTGAATATATGTCCCTTTTGAAATTATTCTGACAACATAATCCCATTCACAGGTTAGAAATTACCAATTAGAAATAAATGAGAGGCATCTTTTACATTGTAACACATCTGACAAGTTTAATTAATTTCCTTGCCATCTCCCTTTGCTATATTCTGCTATATTTTCTTTAGCAAGAATTTTATTTTTTCTGTAAATTTTCACATTGATTATAATATCATTAATATTAATTTTTCTTTAGCAAGAATTTTATCTGATGTGGATAGTTTTCCATTACAGTAAGACATATTTTGTTATATATTAGCTCTTGAGATTAAAAAAAATGTATATTGATTGGGTAGTATAAATCCCATTGCATTATACCACTATACAGATGAAACTATATATCCAATATAATATATATACATCAATAATTTAGAGTTGTTTCAGCTATTATTTAGAAGAGACGGCTCAATTCCAATTTTAAAACCTTCTTTCTTTTATTTGAAACAAAAAATGATAAATAAAAGTTTGATGAATGATTAATATTTTAAGGAAAATATAACACTTTAAGTATCCATACTCCAAACTTTTGAACTCATAGTTACAATTATTTCATGCTTTACATATGAGTGTTATGTGTCCGATATACAATCAATCAATCATGTTTTTTTCTTTCTTTTTTTCAATTCAAGCTATTTTTGCTGAGTTGGTTAATTGTTCCGTATGAAAATGCCTCTTCATCACCAATTCATTTTGTAGAGGACCATATGCCTATATAAATACACTATTTTCATTTTTAGAGTTCAACCCTTTCTTATTAATTCAAAAAGTAAAAAAAAAAAAATTCTAACGTTATAAGACTAATTGAAATCAAGATGAATATGGTAGAAATAAAAATATAATATATAGGAGTAATTAAATCAAGAGAAATAAAAATAGCCATACGCCTATACCATATCTCTTGCTATTATCATTTGGAACAACATGCCAAATGTCTTTATCATTTGGAACAACATGACATTAATAACCATTGAATCACGAAGGTTGTTGATCTTATTAATTAATAATAATTATATGTAAAACAGTTCCTTAAAATACTTTTATGGTAGATAGATTAATGATATCTGGTCTAACAATTTTGATCAAGTAGCTCAAATTAAGAGATTAATCTAACATGTAATTATGACAGTCTAATAACGGTTTTGAAAAAATTCGGTAAAAGATATTTATAAAATAAAAATTGTTTGGTTATCCATATAATTGTATCATTAATGTTGAATTATTGATTATTTCTGAAAAAAAAAATCATGTTGTTGATGTTTTTGTTCTAAATGTTTATCATATATGTTATTGTTATCTATCTCTAGTTTTTTTTATTTTTTTTTTATTTTCTGAATGGGTTGCAGCTCTCTTAATTTCTTACAACAATGATAGCTGTTGCAAAATAAGATCCAACAATTTAATGTATCCACCTATTTAATCTAGGATTAATTTTTGTGTGCCCTCTTATTTTGCTAAATTTCTTATTTATCTTTCAAGACTTTAATTAATATATTATATTTATTTCTCAGCTCTTTCAATTTTTTTTATATACCCTCTATCTTTTTGGAATGCACGAATTTCAAAAATAATTGTTTTTTATGCACAAATTTTGAAATGGATGAAATGGCGGATTTAGAATAGCAGAGAATCACAACCAAGGTTCTAAATAGCGTGCGATGGCGGCGCCGCTATAGCGATTTCAGATTATAAAAGCTATGGCACTATCAGCGTTATAGCACGCTATAGCAGCGCTATATGGCCATAGCGTCATTTTTTTAACCATGCCGCTATGACACGATAAACGCGATTTAAACATTTCATCAGAACAGATTTGTTTCCCTTTTAATAATGAGATGTGTGTGCTTCGGACATTATTAAAAAAACAAAAAGGAGATGTCAGTGATGGATTTGAGCGTACAATCTCTCTAATCGATTTTACATAAAATCTGATTGCATAATTTTGAAATAATTGCCAATTAAATTTATATATATATATATATATTTTTTAATTTATGTATAGAACTCAAAGCCCCATCAGCCATGGAACCGATTTTTTTATTTATATCCAAAAATTAAATTAAATTTCAAAAAATAACCGAACCGGATGTCAAATTTGAAATCTACCCAAACCGGTTAACCGTTAACCGGACCAAATTTCCGGTTAACGGTTAACCGGACCTTTTCAAAATGGTTCGGTTAACCATTAACCGGACCCAAACCATGGGTCCGGTTAATGGTTAACCGGATTCGTTGGTTCGCTGAACTGTTAACCGAACCCAATTTTTTTTTTTTTTTTTTTTTTTTAAAACAGAAAATTTTAAATGCATATGTATATGTATTTTTTTATTTTATATGTATATTTTTCTATAATTTTAAATTTCAGATTTGATTTACAAATTTTTTTTGTGTAAATTTGATAAATCTAAATACGAATTTTATTTTATATGTATATGTAGATTATATAGAATATATAGTGTTTAGGGTTTAGGGTTAGTGTATATAGATTATATAGAATATTAATAAAATAAATATTCCGACAGAATATATATAGTTTCTGCAACATCCAATTATTAAGGTCTAAAATAATAATAATAATAATAATAATAAGGTCTAAAATTATTTATATGAAAATATATATAATAAATTTCTGCAACAGAAAATTAATTAGGCCGAAAATTATATATGAATTCATATAAAATCATAGAAAATACCAACATAATACAATTTGTGCAACATATACACACATATAGTTTTTTGTACATGCAATCCCATCTTATCCTATCATATAACATATAGTCAAGATCCAATACAACACATATAACACATAGTTCGGTCCTTCCCCTTTATTAGCCATGCAATCAACTCTTGGCCAAAATTAAGCAAGTTCGGCCCATTTTGCCAAAATGCATGGCTGTCATTGAGGTTGGACCGAATTTTTGTTCATCTTAAGTTGTATTAGATCCAATATAGCAAAAATAGAGATGCACATGTGAGGCCTCTTGGGAGGTTAAAGGTCTCCAACTTTTGCATCTCCCATAAATTTTAATAATAGAGAATAATTATGAATTGATTCAAGAATAATAATTCTCAAAATTTATACGAACCAAAGAATTAAATAAAATTAATAATTCTCCGATTAAAATTAGTAATTAATCCCAAAAAAAAATTTACTCTCGGATTAATCCAAAATTCGTCCAAAATGAATTTCTCAGTTTAAATTCGTCGTATAAGATCCGTAATCATGAACCATCAAAATGAATTTCTCAGTTTAAATTAGTAACTGTATATTTCAAAAAAAGTAAAAAAAAGTAAAAAAAAAGTAAAAAAAATTGGTAACTGTATATTATTTATGTATATGTATATGTGTATGTGTATGTGTATTTTTCTATAATTTTAAATTTCATATTTGATTTACAAAAATTTTTGGTGTAAATTTGATAAATCTAAATACGAATTTTCATGTATATTTTCAATAGAAAAAAAAATTGAAAATTTTCTGTTTTAAAAAAAAGTAAAAAAAAAAAAAAAAAAAAAAAAAAATGGGTTCGGTTAACGGTTCAGCGAACCAACGAATCCGGTTAACCGTTAACCGAACCCAAACCCTTGGTCCGCTAAACGGTTAACCGAACCAAGGGTTCGCTAAACGGTTAACCGAACCCTTGGTCCGCTAAACCGTGAACCGAACCTAGGGTCCGGTTAACCGTTTAGCGGTTTGGGTACTTTTAAAATTTGAAATGCGGTTCGGTTGATTTTTGAAATTCAATTTAATTTTTGGATAAAAATAAAAAAATCGGGCCATGGAACCTCGAATTTAAAAAAAATGAGAGATTTATTGCTATTGAAGTGTAATAATGAGCCTTACGCTATTTTAGAACAGTGATGCTATGTACTCGTAATAGCACCGCAAAAAGTTGTCAAAAACAGCATCAAAATTAAAACATTACATGCATCCATCTATCGTTGAATTTATGTTATCGTAAATAAAACATGGGAAAAGGATATCTGTTAAAATAATGTCCCCTAGCATGATTAGCATGGACAAATCAAACTACAAATAGATGTAAACGGAAAATAAATAAAGTTCCACTTCTCTGCATTTTGCTTATCTTTAATTAAAAAAATTGCCTCGTGCAATCTCAATTAGAGATTTTATCTGATCTTAGTTTCAATAATTGAACTGCGCGGTTGGATGCCAGCTCACCTCCAATATGCCACAGTACCAGCTATTTGACCTTATGATGATTTTTTTTTTTTAATTTCAGTTTTGGTACTTTAAAATAATAAAATAATCTATCCTTGTGCAATTTGTTAGTAGAGCGGAGTAGGTGCTATGGATATCAGATTTTTTTTGGATACAATAAGTTTTAAGACGGTCTGATCTGCTTTAAAATTTGTGCAATAAAATTGAAACTGGCGTAAACAGATATTAAAGTAGAGCGCACATATCTGAAAGAGGATCGAACGACTTTGGAGTCATCAAATCGAAAGTAGATATGATGTTCATCGGACCTACTCCGTTCTAATTTGTTGGACAGGTATCAGAGACAGCATGACAGGAACGAAGGGTTGTCTATTAGATATCGGATCAAATTCAGTTTGATGTCTAGCCAGAGTTGTTTGATCCATATTAAGATTTGTGCGGACAACTTTAAGATCATGTTGATCAAGTATGCACAAATCTTGATACTATCAAACGGCTCCAATTGTTAGATATTCTAGACTTACTAAATTAATTATTAACAGTTATTATCATCAAGTATAATTTTTTTTAAATAATCGTCGTCTACAAATTTCACAGCCAATTTATTACAGAGTAAAAAAAATTTAAACCTTCCCTACTATTATCGCTAAGAAGAAAATAGAGTAAATAGTGTGCATGAGCTTAATTAGTACCTACTACCTACATGAGAAATTAATGGCACGCAACCGACTTTTATATGCTGTGCACGTCTATTTTGAAGGGGGGGGGGGGGGGGGGGGGGTGGGGGTGCTTGCCATATAAATACGCAGAAGAGAGAAAATCAGAACAAAGTAATTGCTCGAGTAATCAACAATGGTGGTTACCGGATTGTACCGCTTATGTGCTAACCGGGCCTCAACCCACGTCGAATTGCAGCGTAAACCTGCCGAATATAAATCGACACCTCTACGAAGCAGTGCAGTAGAAATCGGACAGACGTCGGCAAAGAATGCACCGGCTGGTAGGAAAGTAATGGTGGTTGCTGATTCAAACAAAGAAGCAAAAGCTGCTTTGCAATGGTGTCTATCTCATGTGGTGCAAAAGAACGACACATTGGTGCTGCTTCATGTTGTTAAGCCTTACAAATTAGGTTAGGCATTTCTTTAATTTCTTTTTTTTTTTCCATAAAGATATCATGTTTGAGTGTGCTTTAGAAACCTTAAACATCTACATTGTGAAATTAGAATAAGAATAACTGAAATTAGTTTAAAATTAATTTCAAAATAATTTTTGAGATAATTATAAAAAGTTTTTTTATTTATGAAATGATCATACATTCATAAAATTACAAATGAAATTGTCACCTAGGATTTGTTTGAAATTAGAATGAAGTTAATCGTTCACTTATTTATTTTGTTAAGGCAATAATAGGATTACGATCAATAATCAGCATAACTTTAATTTTGCTAAGAGGAGAACTTTCTGAGTGATAACAGAGTGAAATTTTATTTTCTGAAATAACCACTATATAATTCTTAGGGGGAATTTCATGTATATCCCTCAAAAACTTTGAAATTACGTATTTATCCCTCTAAAATTCATAATATCATATTTACCTTTCTAAATTTTCAAAACTCACAAATTTATCCAATTAATCAATAACTGAAATTAATTAGATTTAATATTCTCTAAAATATAATTTTTTTTTTTTTTGGTTTCTCTAAAATATAATTAATCACCTGGATTACTTTGAATAAGAATAGTCATTAAAAACCTTTCATGTGATCCCTCATCCCTCTCGTGCTCCTTCCATGACGATCTCTTCCTCACCACCATGCCTAAATCCTTCCCCCCTACTCTCCTTCTCTTGCTCCTTTCTCACAACTTCTAAAAACCTTCCCTCAATCAAAATCCTCCCACAATAATACTAAAAATCATCCCAATTCCTCTTCTCCAAATCTTAAACTCCCAAATATAACCCCCTACTTACCTATGAGCTCACTAAAGATGAAGGTGCCTCTGAATAATCTCCTAACTACAGCCACTACTCTAACAATTACAACCAACATAACATGTTTAAAATTGATTAGCACGCATGACCAAAAAGCAATCAGTCTTTGATAAAATTTAAAATTAAATTATATTACAATGCAAGATTAGAGTTCTACGCTTGATATTTCTGATTTTACAACATGGGTTTTATTTGAGAGCTAAATTGGGATTTAGGAGTTTAAAAGCTTGGGGGAGAGGATTGGGATGATTTTTAGTATTAGCGTGGGAGGGGTTTTGATTGGGGGAAGGTTTTAGGAGTTGGGAGAAAGAAGGGGCAAGAGAAGGAGAGTACAAGGAGGAAGGATTTTAGTCACGGTGGTGATGGAGGGATTGCCATGGAAGGAAAAGAGAGGGATCGCCAAAGAAGATTTTTAATGACACTTTTTGTTCATTCATAGTAATTCAGGTGATTAATTATATTTTAGATAATATTAAACCTAATTAATTTTAGTTATTGATTAATTAGATAAATTTGTGAGTTTTGAAAATTTAGAAGGGTAAATATGATATTATAAATTTTAGAGGGATAAATACGTAATTTCAAAGTTTTTGAGGGATATACATGAAATTCCCCCTAATTCTTACATTGCCACACAAATATTTCAATCTTTGTTTTTTTTGGGAGCATTTTCTGGGTGATAACAGAGTGAAATTTTATTGTCTGAAATAATAACTATATAATTCTTTAATTGCCACACAAATATTTCAATCTCTGTTTTTTTTTCTTGTGTTTGGGGGGGGGGGGGGGGGGTGGTTGGTTGGTAGGGGTATTTGTTTGATTTGAAATATTAATCTTACACGTGATCTTTTTTCTCTTTTCAGGGGAAAAATTTAGCAAGATGTTTTCTCCAAGAAGATACAAGCAACTGACTGCCATGAAAAATACATGCCAATTAAGACGACCAGAGGTAATATTTTATTTTATTTTATTTGTTTGGACAACAAGCTCATTTTAAAACTACAGTCATCAATACAAAATTTTATAAAACTAAAAAAATTAAAATTATGTGAAATTACATATAGATGTCCATTGTGTAAAATTTGGTGCATTGGTGGGGCTATTGATAAATTGATTATTTAATTTTATGGACACTTGATCGGCAACAAAACAATTTTCAAATTATAAATTTGATATACACATACACATATTTAAATTGTACTTAAACATTTTTACAATTTTTTTTAATATTGATAACGCTTTTGTCGATTATTATTGTTGCTAAATAAATTTAATTGGCAATATATTCCAGTCCCTATTAATTTATTTTTATTTTTAATGTTCCCTGATACAAACACTTATATTTTTAGATGAGTTTTGTGTTTTGACAGAGACACCAACATATAATTTTCACTTTCTCGCTTATGAGTTTTAAGGGAAGGGGTTAATTTAAAAATGGTGGTCTTGACAATAATATTTATAAATTCATTCAAATATGATTGAAGAGAAAAGGTAAATTTATGGATATTTTAACAGACAAAGATAATCCAACAATCATATTTCAAATAATTTAAGTATCATTTGATGATGCATCAATCACTATTAATTTGGATGCGAAATCTCATCATTTTTTAAATATGTGCATCTGATCATATATATAATGTTAGATTAAAAAAATTAATTTTTTAAGATTATTAAATTTGTCAAAATAAATAATTATCATTTTTTTTTAAGTTCGAATGGTGCGTAAGTAACTATATATTAATATTATTAAGTCGTATTACTTCTCTTTGTACTTTATCCTTTACGGAACTTTTGTATTATTATTTTTTTGTAAATAAAATTCATCAGCTTTTAACCCTTTGTTACTTCAAATTAGACGGACTGATTTAAGTCCGAATATAAAATTACAACTCGCGAGGCTGATTTTTTTTTAAAAACTTAAAGATTATTCTAAAAAATAACAAAGGCAAACACAATAATTTGCGTGTATTAATAAAAAAGTGTTTGACTAACATGCTATCAATAATATAAGATATATTGTGTTACTGACTCAAAAATTTATTAAATAGACTTTAAATTGTTGAAATCAATCTATTTATAATATATTTATATATATATAAATTTCACTATTTTACTCGTACTAAATAAATTTAATATTTAAAAACTTTATATGTAAACAAATCATCCGTGAAATAAATTAGAAATTTGAATTCTTTCGTTCAAAATTTAACCGATAAAGTTTCGAAATAATAATATTAATAACACGTTAGTCAAAGTGTCAATGTCAATTAAACATGAAAAATTGAAAACATATCGCGGTCAGACTAAAGACAATATGCTCTACAGCTCCAGAGATAGAGTACAGGCGTACAGCTGGTTATACTTCAATAAATGCACGCGTTTTATATTTTTTTTATCCTTTTACTACGCGCATTTTGTAATTTTTTTTTGGAAGAATGTGCCTTATGTATTTTTTACCCTTTTCACCTACCCACCCGTAACTAATTAATTTTAACATCACACTCAAATTGATGAATATTATTAATTAGAAAAATATTCTTCATTAGTTTTTTTTTCTTATCTATACAAATTGTTAGAGCATTGCCCCAACTTAAAAAAAAAAGGAGAAGTTGAATTCCACTTGTTATTACACGTGTGAATTATAAGTAACCAACTTGATTGATTTTTTTTTTTTACAAAAATCACAAGTAACCTATTCGGTACCTTATTTTTTTGAATGAAATAGAGGTCTAGCCTCTAATTTATTGATAATTGTTTTGATACATAAGTGATGTTCCAAAACAAGGTATCAGAAGGTGGTAAATTAGTCCCTTTTGAAGCTCAAGAAGAGCTTCTTAGGGCGCCTAAAACAGAAATAAAAGAAACTAAAATGAAGTGCTTGAGATAAGTAAAAACAGAAACAAAAAGCCAAAAGAAGAAACATGAAATAAAAGACATGGCCCCATAGTCTAAGGCTCGCATTTGCTCCAGTTCAGTTGTTTCATTATATTTCAAAGGAGAAATGCCACTGCTCTCTTATCTGTACCATCAGTTCTGGTACTGTAGCTTCCATGCTGCGAAAAATTCTCGCACACCGCTCCCTCCATATGATAAAATCTGCTATTAGGAATAAGGATCTCTCTTTTTTGGTGAAATGTTTGTCGAGTAGTGGGTGTGTGTTCTGGTATGAAGGCAATCTTATCCGGTACTCTGCAGCCATGAGGATGTGTATCTGACGTGATATTTGGCATCTCTTGAAGAGGTGTGTGACTGTTTCCCTGTCACTCTTGCACATAGTGCATCTGTTGACCATTGTCATTCCCTTTTTCATGAGATTATCAACAGTCAGAATGCGATTAAGAATCATAAGCCAAGCAAATACCTTAAATCTCGGGGGAGCTATCAGTGACCAAATTCTAAACCTGTTGTTTGTTATCTTTGGTCCATCCTTGAAAGCTAGGTATGCTGATTTAACAGTGAAGATCTCATTTTTTGTCCATCTCCATTTAACCTGGTCTGCATCAGCAGTAAGTGTAACAGATTCCATCTGTTCTGTTAGTACGAGGAGCTGTGCACTAGCCGAGGTGGATAAAGGTTGTCTGAGTTCAAATCTCTGTGTTGTGTTTAGAACTTGAGCCAGTGTCTGAGTGTCATTGCAGACAAAAGAATAAAGGTCCGGGTATGTTGCAGTTGCTATACCGAAACCCCAATCATGATGCCAAAAACTAGTGCTCATACCGTTGCCCACCACTCTTGCAGTAGAGATGTTCCAGAACTGATTCACCTCATAAGTTAACTTCGATAGAGCTACAGGCATACATTCATTTGAGACTGCCATGTTTTGAAACCATGGTTTGATTAAATTCATTTCCGGGCTAACCCATTTCCAACACCATTTTAACAACAACACATTGTTGAATACTCTGAGATCCATGACTCCCAAGCCCCCCAAGCTTTTTGGCATGCATACCAATTCCCAGTTTGCCAAATTCATCCTCTTTTGCGTTGAAACACCATGCCATAGAAAATTACGGCGTATCTTGTCAATTTCCTCAATCACCCAGATTGGTAATTTAATGCACGACATGTAATAAACTGGTAGTGCTGAGAGCACCCCATTAATTAATACCAGTCGTCCCGCAATTGAAAGAAGCTTAGCTGCCCAACCTGTCAATCGGTTGTGGAATTTCTGTATTAGCGGAGTGAAATCCGCTCTTGTCAGTTTCTTGGCAGACAAAGGGAGTCCAAGGTAGCTCATGGGTAGCTGTCCAAATTTACAATTCATGCTCAATGCTAACTCTTGACCTTGCTGTTGTGTATCCTTCACTATGAAAAGCTCAGATTTTTGGAAATTAATTGCCAAACCCGAAATCTCTCTAAAAACAGTGAAAACAATCTTTAGCATCTGCATTGATCGTATTTCCGGTTTCAAGAAAATTAAAGCGTCATCCGCATACAGCAAACACGGTTTCATGTTATGATAGGGTAAAGTCCATGCCCCCGATTGAACTAATTTTGATAACCATCTCGTCAGAAAATCCATGGACATAATGAACAAGAGGGGTGATAACGGGTCTCCTTGACGCACCCCTCTTCTCAAAATGATTTTCCTTCCAATTAGTCCGTTTATGATTATTTGTGAAGATCCCGAGAGAACTGCTTGATTTATCCATGCAAGCCATTTATCAGAAAAACCCAAGTGTTTCATTGCCTCAATTAAAAATTCCCAACTAACGGTATCGAAAGCCTTATGGATATCCGCTTTGAAGATTGCCATTGGTATGTCTTGCTGATTTGAGTGATGTAGCACCTGTTGTGCATACAAGAATCCTTCAGTTATTTGTCTTCCTCTGACGAATCCCGTTTGAGCCGGCTGCACCAGATGCTCAATTTCATCTTTGATTCGGTTTGCCAAAATCTTAGAGAAGATTCTTTGCACCGCATGAATTAGGCTTATTGGCCTATAATCTTGAGGTTTTGTTGGCTGATCAATCTTGGGAATTAGTACTATATATGAAGAGTTTAGCGGGTGTAAGGAGGTGTGCTGATTCATGACATTTTGGTAAACCGCATGCAGATCCGAAACCAGAATCTCAACAAAGGCTCGATAAAACTCTCCCGTGAAACCATCAGGCCCCGGGCTTTTATTGTTTGGCCATTGTTGTATTACTAGTTTAATTTCCTCTTGTGTTATGTCTCTCGTAGTGGCTGTGAGATCCCTTGGTTGATCATATAAATTGAACCAGTGTATAGTCGGCATATGTGTAGATGTTGTTCCCATTAAAGCTGTGTAGAAATCAAAGAAAGACTTTGTCTTTGTCCTTTGATCAGAATGCAACATTCCTTGATATTCAATTGCCTGTATTGTATTATTTCTGTTGCTTGTCGAAGCCATGGCATGAAAGAATTTAGTTCCTCTATCTCCTTCTTGTTCCCACTTGACCTTAGCACGCTGCCTCCACGTGTCTTCTTCAAGTACTGTGAGTTGCATGTATCTATCCCTGATAATTTTAAGTACCACTGTTTCTAGAGTCGTCAGATTTCTTGTCTCCAGTACCGTATCTATCCACCCAATGTATTCCCTACAGGCCGCAATCTGACTCTGAATTTCTGAGGTTCTGTTTTTCGCCCAAATTTTTATTTCTCTTGTTAGGTCAGTGATTTTGAGATGTAGTTGTTGCGGATTGATAGCCTTTTCCCCTTGCTGCCACTTGTCAACTACCAATTGTCTGAATTGTGTCGATCGAAGCCAAGAATTTTCAAATCTGAAGAAATTGGTTCTACTGCATTTGGTTGTGGCCGTGTATAGGATAGGGCAATGGTCTGACGATGTATTAGGCAAAGACTGTTGCGTGGATGTTGGGTAATTGGCATTCCATTCGGTTGATATCAAGAAGCGATCAAGCCTAGCCATGGCAGGCCGATGCTGCCCATTAGCTCTCAACCACGTGTATTTCCGACCACTTAACGGCAAGTTGATAAGACCCATTGCTGAGATTGCACGTGCAACTTGACAAAATTAACAAGATCAGTCTTCCTTCTTTTCATTCCATGCAATTAAGATACCTTATTTACTTTCAAGAAGTACCAAATAATCTATTCGGCACCTTTCAGTTTCACAATTTTTTTATAATTTTTATCAAGTAAAAGAGTAAAATTGGGTGATACCAAATAGGCTATTTGGTACTGTTTAAATGTAAATGAGAGATATCAAATAGCTTATTCAGTAGTTATGGTCTTAAAAAAAATAAAAATAACAATCAAGTTAGTTCCTAAATTTTTCTTCTAATTATAGTTTTTAAAAGGGAAAATTTCGAGAAAGGGGAGGTAGCACAATTGACTAGGAATAAGTCATAGAGTTGTTATACCCAAAGATCGAGAGTTCGATTCCCCCTCACGACTTCCCAGCTTCTGCGAAGATTTAAAAAAAAAAAAAAAAGGAAAAATTTCCAGTATACCCATGCAAACTTTTGAAATAGTCAATATCCCCATTAAAACACCATAATATCCAATATCCCCATTAAAATTTAGGATGCTGATAACAATCCCCGCAGCCTTCACCCCGCATTTATCCCCGCAGATACTGTCAAAAAAAACATGAGGGGACCGCTCAATCATTAATAAAAATGTGACAATACTAAACAAAATAAAACTATTATCGATATTATTGTTTTATAATGGGACAAGGCTTGATTTAAGCTTGTTTTATTTATTAATAAAGTCACCTAAGGAGATGTATGACTAACGTAATTTAAACGCTGATGTGCCATTAGAATTTTAATGCTAAGGGTCAACTTTTAATAGGCTACTTTCCCGAGTGAGTGCTTGAGAGGGCAGGTAATTCAATCCTATTGTCAACCTTTATCTGAATTTAGACCTAGTTAATTGAGGGAATATTAGATAGTGTTATAGTAGTAGAAGGTTTGATAGACATCAGATCAAATTCAATAGTCGAATAGGTTCGATTCGGATCAAAATTTGTACGTACTTGATCTTGTTAATTTTGTCAACTCTATTTATATATATATATAGTTTGGCACTTTTGTTAAACAAACAATATTAGCTTGATATTGAATATATACTACCATTGGTTAACACTAATTGATTTATATATTGAAATTATACAACAAGAATAATAATAACAAAGTTTTTAGTCCCAAACAAATTGAAGTAATTTATAAATGAAATTTAACCCACGATCGAGGGTTTTATTTCTATAAAAAAATGTATTTTAAAACTACACAGACAAAGTTATTAAAATTATAGAAATTAATATTTTAAATTTATATAATAATTTCAATTTAATATTTTTTTATCATAATTAAAAAATAACAATAGATCTTAAAATGTAAATTTGTGGTTTTCAATAAGACTACAATATGTCAATCGAATTGAGCTGATTCAAATTAACTGTTTGAATCTCATAACATAAAATCAGAAACTATAATACTGATTGATTAGTGCTATGCATGATAGTAAATTACTCATTTTATTGGTTTTCTAAATGGAAAAACGAAAAGAAGGAAGACTGATTACTTGATTAGTAACTTAGTAAATGAAGTCTAATATTCGGGAAAAAATTTATCTATAGAAATTATTAAATTCATATGTACGGAACAGAAAGAATACTTAATTTCCAATAAATTTAGAAAAATCTGGCTCAATGAATCCAATCCAAATATATAAATCGGACTCAATGATCCAGATCCATTGATGAAATGTACAAATGTGGCATACAAATTTCTCCTTAGAATTGATAAAATATATTTGGATCTGACTCATTGAGTCAGATCCACTTAGAACTGATGAAATGTGGCATACAAATTTCTCCTTTTACAGTTCAAAAAAAATTATATATCGATGAATCTAGACCATTGAGTCTGATCTATATATTTGGATCGGACTTATTGAATCAGATCTTTCTAGATTTGTTAAAAATTAAGTACCCTTTCTATATTTGTTAAAAATTAGGTACAATTTAATAATTTTTATAGATAAAAAATTTCGTAATACTCTTGTTTATATACATTCTCTCATGTGATCTTCTGTAACCATATTAACAGATAAAAGTAGAGATATTGGTGGTGCAAGGTAGCGAGCGGGGCCCAGCTGTTGTCGAGGCTGCAAAGAAGGAAGAAGTTTCTCTTTTAATATTAGGACAACCGAAACGGATGATGACATGGCGACTGCTGGCAATATGGGCCCGCAACCAGGTTCTATCAAGAAGCAGCGTGCTGGTGGAGTATTGCATACAGAATGCATCGTGTATGACACTAGGGATTAGAAGAAAGAGCAGGAGATCCGGAGGCTATTTAATAACTACAAAGACACACAAGAATTTCTGGCTGCTTGCTTAATTGTTTTTAACTTTTTTTTAAAATATAAAATCACTGACGGAGCTGATTTTACTTTATGAATAAATATATATATATATATAGAGAGAGATAGGCTATGGTGCATTGCAATGCATGGAGGGGTTTGTGCATTGGACCATAAATCTAAATGGCCGAATCAAACCGTTCATCTTGTTTTTCATATTAATATGTGCTTGGAGATCAAATTTTACATTTTTTTTGAATTTTTTTACTATTTATTAAGTATTTTACAAAATTGTTGATCCAACGGTAGCCGCTGATTTTACTATTTTGTTAAGCCACCGTTGGATCAACAATTTTGTAAAATACTTAATAAATAGTAGAAAAATTCAGAAAAATGTAAAATTTGGTCTCCAAGCACATATTAATATGAAAAACAAGATGAACGGTTTGAATCGGCCATTTGGATTTTGAATTTTAAATTTATGGTCCAATGCACAAACCCCTCCATGCATTGCAATGCACCATAGCCCATCTCTCTCTCTCTATATATATATAGATGGAATACGGTACTACGCGAAGTAAAACAATTATTTTATTTTACGTTTATATCTTTAATTATAAAGTTTAAAACATCGATCCGAACCATTCAAATTAATCTTCATATTAAATGAAAATAACACCAGTATCATGTCTTGGTATTTGAAACACAAATGCATACTAGTGAACTTTACATGACTATACACAAATTTGTCTGACAGTAATTAGTCTTTCAAATAGTAGAAAAATACAATTAATTTTTTTTAAGGTTAAAATATAAACGATTCTTTGCTTCTGGTGACATTATTTTTAGCCAAAAAATAAAGAAGGAAAAAAATACTGCCGAAGTTCCATGATTTTTTTTGCTTCTGGTGACATTATGTTATATATTAGAATACAGCGCAAGTAAAGATAGATAAATCTCATCAAATGGTAGGTTGGATATCATTCTCATTTTCCAATTTCATATATCACACGAATTTTAACACTACCCAATAAAATTCAAGAATTTAAATCAGGTGTCCTTAGCATCCCTTATTTTGCCGGTGAGTCATCCCTTAACCTTGGCCGAAAAATAAAAAATATGATTCTTTGGCTTCCAATAATCAAGCACACAGAATTTTTGACGCAACAATATGATTAGCAGCCTGTGTCATGTACACCAACTAACACACCTTGAAACATCGGTACACACACTGTATCCTGTACCGAGACACATTACGTTTTGGTTATAATTGTATGGAGGCCCTCCATACCCGCAACAACCAACAAGACATTAGAGGACTCTTAAATCCTGCAAACACATAAGAAAGATATATAAAAGAATTTAAAAGAAAGAAAGTAAAAGCTAGCTCAAGAGCAGAAGGTTGCCGTTTTAATATTATAGAATCCTGTAGTTGTTTAGATACAATCCTGTGAACCAATCAGCAATTCAGCATATGCACAGGATAGAACAGGGTTCTAATAAAGAATCTAAGATTTTGTTAACAGCAAGAATTATTGCGCACTGACAAGTGCATGTAAAATTAATACTACCTCAGCAATGCTGATCGATAATTCAATACAAAATGCAGACTTGATTAAACTCAACAGATAAACTTACCACATTTGGTATAGTTAGCTATTATATCATACTTGATCGAGAAAATGTCAGTATATAAAAATAATTGTTGCATCTTTCAATTCAGAATTTAGAGCATCAACAAGTGTGCTAAGCTGACAATTGAATTCTCTCGCTGCCTTATTATTGGATAAGAGACAACTGTATTTATCGAGATCTGTGTCACATTTTCTTGGCAAGGCAAGCTTTTAGGGCAGACAGCCTAAAGGGCCCGTTCTTGTTTTTTTTTAATATATAAAAGACCTGTTCGGCTTAAGAAAATACCAGTCTACAACACCAAATCGAAACTCAGGTCTCCCTCACTACAACATCTCTATAATGTGGCAGGTAGACTACAATGCAAAATAGTAAAATACCTCACAAAATGAAACTCTACAATGTCAAATTAGCAACCGTCTTCTCCCTCTGCTCAATATACCGCTTCGAGATGGCTAACCTAACAGTTTCAAATGCAAAATACCCCAGAGCTGCAAAGCACGCACTGTGCAAAACCCTAGGCCCGATTCCTCTCGCTAATCCACCCCACCCCTCCTCATTCACAATCTGTCTCAGTATCTCTGACACCTTCCTCTGTGCACTTTTTTGGGTTTGGGTCATCAAGCGTGTCTTGACCACATCTAGAGGCGTGGTCAAGGAGGCCGAGATAGCCCCAGCAAGGGCCCCACAGAGAATGCTCTGTGCCGGCTTGAGCTGGGTTTGCTTTGTCTGAAAAAGGACAAAGGCCTTTAGGTACTCAAAAGAGGAGTAGCTCAAGATTCCAGCAGGGAGGTTTCGTAAAAGGGTGGCAGTGTAACCAGCATATAGGCCAAGTATGCCATCAGATTTTACTATTCTGAGCAATACCTGCCATGACCGGCCAGAAGCACCAGCTTGCATCCTTTGTGTAATCAATTCCTTCGGTACCATAATAGCCGATGACATCACATTCCCCATTGCCCCGGCCAGAGGCGGTACGACCACACGTGGTACCGTGAACCCCCCAGCACCCAAAGCATACATGACATGTTTTGCCAGCTCACAAGTGCCGAAGTACACAGCTGATGACGTGGCCGATCCGATGGCCACGGCTGATAGGCCCCTGTAGAAACCCAGGATCCCCTTGGTCTTGAAAATTGAGACGGTTGCTTCGAGGGAATTGGAGTACACCTTAGCCTGGATGTTAGTTTTCACAGCGTCTAAAGGGAGGAGCACAGCGTAAGTAAAGGCTCCAGCGGCGGCGCCGGCAGCCGCTCCGACGGTGGCGCGGTCGAGAGGGGAGAGAACGGTGGGTTTAGGGTTTTTTGGATGAGAGACGGGGGAGAGAAGAACGGAGGTGAGGTGGGCGAAGCAGACAGGGAAATCGGATTCAGGTTTGGGTGGGAGGAGGAGGTAAACGGGTTTCGGTTTGAATTCAACCCCAGCCATTAAATCCGAAGTTATTTTACTAGAGAAGAGAAGAGGAGAAGAGAAGAGGGTTGAGAGTGAAAATAAATCTAGTTCTTTCAGTGGCACGCATTGCTCCTGATTCTGGTACTTGGAATTCCAACATTGCTGCAATTGAGGCTAAATCGAATCCAGTTAATTCAGGCCCAATTTTAAGATGTAGCTTAAAACTGGGCCTAATTTCAGGAAACAGTGCCAGAGAGGTCTAGTTTGGTACCATACGGACTCGAGGGCTTTCACTTGAAAAAATAAAACTCAAAGTATTGGGCGGAGAGTTGTAAGGCCATGGCTTTTCTCCAAGAACAAGAGCATGCCTCTAAACCAGGACCTATGCCACCAATTTCCATTAATGTGAAAACCAAATATGCGTTACATAGTTATGACTGGTACCACCTATGGCACTAATATTCAGTTCAACCAAAATACAAACAGGTATTAAGAAAATACCTATCGACAAACATCATAAAACTAACCACCTGATTACAACCAATCAGAATGACAAAACACAGCACAAAAGCAGATAAATCCCTGTAAAAAGAACAAGATACTAAAAATGAAAAATCCTGTTCGCGTATTTGTTTCTTCAGGCCTTTGACGCATCATTAGCCAAGGGGGGTATTTTGACAGTACAAGTGTCCTCTATGGTTGATTCAGTGTTTAAGTTTTGCTTATGTAGCTTATCCAAATTTTGAGCAGTTTATCTTGTAGTTTCATGTTTGTTAGCAATATGGTGTAATTTAGGTCGGAGCGAACTTATTGTGGGAAATATTAGCATATCATTCTGTTTAAGTATTCCTAAAATGTATCATAGATGCATAATAAATTTTGTTTATTTAGCTTCAGTGAACATTCTTTGCCATTATTCTACTCTCTCGCTCTCTCTCACACACACAAGCCATGCCTTCATATTTTCTGAGATGGCAATGATTTCTGTAATGGCACTTCAATCTACATAAGAACCACAATTTTCCAGAAGACATGTACATGTTAAAATTTAAATAAAACAACTCCTGATTGGTCCATTACATATGAACAAGTACTGGTGGATTTATAATTAGCAAGAACAATAACATTGCACAACAAATCTGTCCTACATGCCGCAATTGACTATGATGCACCACATAAGTTGCCTATCAATGACACTCACTCTATCTACAAGAAAACCCAGAAGAATTTGGTATGAGCAGGTAAGAAAAAAATAACTAAAAGCAAAGCGTCTATGGTTCACTGAAGAAAAGCACAGTGACTTGTTAGCTCTGATTGATGTACAAGTGGTCAGTTGACCAGGAGCCCTGGTTAGCACTTACAGTTGCACCATTCAATGGTTCTCTTATAATCGTTGATGAAATGAATTACAAATTGGGGAGACGTTTTTCTTTCAAACGAGAGACAAATTTGAAGGTCTCCTCCGCTTTGACCTGTTCATGAATATCACTTGTAGAAAACCGGTCGGGATGAAATCTCCTTATAGCCTGCTTATATGCAGCATTGACCTGTCACAACCGCCAAACAAATTATAACATAAATAAAATTTGGCACAAAAACTACATACAAATATCATAATTGTTGGGAATATAGCAAGAATATGCAGAAGTACCTGATGCGAGAGGGGGCACGGGCCCCCCTCAACAGTGACTCCTAATGCACGCAAAATTGAAGCCATGGTACCATACCTCCTTTCCATAACTTCAAGTTCCTTCCTGACTTCAGCTCGAATTTTTTCTTTAAGATTTACCATCTCCTCAACCTTGAATACAATTCAAAGCAAAAGAGTACTATGAATGTCAAGACAAATATGACTTTCATACTAACTAGTACCAGAAAAACACATAAACAGAATCTTACAGTAAAAGAAAATTAGAAAAGGAAAGAAGTGAAATACAAAACAGTTAAAGACTTCGTTACTTTTGGTTTATTTTGGTACATTTAATATTTGATAAATTGTTTTTTTTTCTAATAATATAGTATGATGTTAGAGCCGTTTCAGTAAGACATACACAAAACAATACTGAAATGAATAAGGGGTCTGGTGAAGAACGAGTAGACACCTATTTCTTTTTTGAGTGAGTCTATGGTACTATGCATATTACGATTTGGCACCGTGCTACGGCTCTATATTCGAGTTTTCAAATCCTAACGGTCGGTCCGAACCGTTCATCTTGTTCTCCATATTAATATGTGTTTGGAGACCAAATTTTACATTTTTTGAAATTTTTTTACTATTCTTTGAAATTTATTGAAAATCACTGTTTTTGGATGGTCCAGAATTTTCAGATCAAGTGATTTTCTAAATATCTAAAAAAATAGTAAAAAAATTTAAAAAAATGTAAAATTTCGTCTCCAAACACATATTAATATGGAGAACAAGATGAACGGTTCGGATCGACCGTTAGGATTTGAAAACTCGAATATAGAGCCGTAGCACGGTGCCAAATCGTAATATGCATACTACCATAGACTCACTCTTCTTCTTTTTTCTTTTTTTGAGAACTGTAGACACCTATTTCTTCTCTTCAATTTTCTCATTGTTCCTCTCTATCAAATCGTGTTCAATGCTTGATACATACATCAAAATCAAAAGAAAAGGAAAATCAAAGGATAGAAGATTGTTGCAGAACCTTTTTCTGAGACTGACGAATCTCTTCTAAACGTTGTTTTTGTCTCTTCTCCATTTCAAGTTGGCGCAAACTTTCAGCTTTTCTTTTCTTCCTTGCTCTCCGTGCTTCTTCAGCCTATGCAAAGAATATAAGACATCACATAAACCATCAAGACAGTTCCTTGAGTCGTTAACACAAATTGATGCAAACATATGCGATACACTCCCAACTATTTCTTTACAACTTTTTGCATAAAATATTTTCTGCATTATTTGCAGATAACACCCAATGTTGCTGATAATTGCAATTGACACCCAATATTGTTGAGTTATTTGAAATAAGACTCAAGTTTTGCTAAATGTCATCAATTCACATGTTGGGTCCCAAGTTTATATATTGGTGTTGGTGATTGTCTTTTGCAAATATGTTAAAGACCATCAGTTTTTTTGTCATTGGCCTATTTTTTTTTACTTGAACACACAAGTAGAGAGACCTGAGTTTGCAAAAGCCGCTTCCTTGATTCCCATTCAGCCTCCTCAGCATGCCTATACTCCGCCGTTTCCTTGTGCTTTTCTCGATCAACCACCACATCAGAAACAGATATGGTTGAGTCTTGCAAATTATCGCTGCAGTACTTCGTGTATATCATACTAAGGCAATCTAGCACATCTGGCATATCAGCTATACACTCACTGGACCAAGAAGTATTTTTGCCCTTGCTCAATCTAGAAGAAGCATCTTCCCATTTGTCACGTATTGTAATCTCACAGTCTGAGCTGCTGCTATCAGAAATTTCGGTAATTACTTCGCTCCTTTTTAAGTAAGTAGAGGAATTATTTCTCAAAGGGTCCTCTGGAGAGTCAACAGTGTGCACATCACTTTCATCGTTATCAGAATCAATAACCACCGTTCTCTTCGTATCATGTTTCTTTTTGCACCTTTTAAAAGGTATCCTTCCGGACCTACCTGACATCTAGATCTACCTGGATTGATTTGGCCAATAAAAGGAGGAAAGTATAAATAGAAAGAATTTTGGTGACTTGAAGGATCAAAGCAAGGAAGGATCAGACAGTAAGAACTGCGCCCAACTTGATACATACAACATAACAAATAATATATTCAACCATATAATTCTTACCACAGACAGAAAGCAATAACTTTAGTTGTACATCAACTAACCATTAAAAATTTAGTCCACAATAAGTATTGTGTCCATTTCAATACATTTTTCCTAAACCCAACTTAAGAGGAATCTTGAGATGAATAAACTTGCTATTAACAACATCAACATACCAAAATACTTGAATCCCTGACCACTCACACCTGCCACCTTGGATAAACTAAAACAACCAATCCAAACTACCATATGTCAATCCTTGTTGAAGTCATTTAACTTGGATACCAACAATTTTGGAAATATTATGAAGAGCAGATTATATGACAATTTACTCATATACCCTACGAAATGAAAAGTAATCTTATTTGAACCATTGTTTCCAGAAAAAGGAAAATCACATTACATTCAATTAATTCCAATATGAGGTTTAACTCACATCGATGATGCCGGTAAAGGGTTTACCTGAATCTCAAACTTTTTACCCTTATTCTTAAAATGCAAAATTGTCAACAAAACAATGCATAAACGAAAATATACAACAAAATTGAATCAAGCGAGCCAGTAAGCGATGTTTTAAACTAGAAAAGGCATATTATTATTAGCACTGATAGGTTTAGAAAATTCTAAGTTTAAAAAATTCAAGGGCATGTAAGCTTGTGAAGGCACCGCGAGGTTTAGTTGGGTCTGAGCTCATGTAACCAAACTAACTAGGTTGAACTAAATTGGATTACATTCATGGCTTCTTATCCGCGAGGTTTAGTTGGGTCTGAGCTCATGTAACCAAACTAACTAGGTTGAACTAAATTGGATTACATTCATGGCTTCTTATGTTAAATTTTTCTAATCTCTCCAGATTGCATTAAGTTCATAGAAGGGGGAGAAAATGCAGGAAGGTAGCCCAGAAAATGGGCTAATTATCCTCAACCTGAAATATTCATATATCCTCTGTATGGCACTGCAAACCCTAAATTAAGCAGAATTGCCATGATTTGAGCTCAACATCCCTCAAATATGTATCTGTCCCTTTGAATTCGAAACTAAAATCAAGATTAACTTCTAAGAAATTAAACAAAATCAAGCCAGACTGAGAAGAGTGGCGATGGAGTCAAGGGTTTACCTGATCCAAGGGCAAGAGCTGATTTCGTGTCCCTTTCTCCTCCGTATCAACGAAGACTGGACTTAGGGTTTGCCAATGGAGGCGCCCAGACCAAGGGAAGTGAAGGAAAGTCGGAAACCGCGAGACAGAAAGTGATCGACCGAGCGAAGGGAGGCGTACCAATAAGTGGAGAGAGGGAAGCAAGAAGTTGCGCGCGCGCGGGAGAGGGGGAAGTGATCGCGGAGGAGACGAGATGTGTTTTTTGGGTTTGACGTGCTCCTGGAAACTTTCAATATACCCTATCACCTGAAGTGACTCAAATTTTGAGTTTAGTCCAGACCGTCTGATCTGATTTAACACGAATATTAAAGACTTCGGTGCATTTAATCTCTGGCCAGATTCTGATCGGACGTTCCATATCTAAACTCAAAATTGGAGTTATTTCAGAGCATCCAGACTCACGATTCTCATTGCTCCTCGTATCCTTAAATCTGAAGAAAAATCATTTTAATTCATTATTTGTTTTTCAATAAAAGCTAAAATAACTATTCTATCCTACTCTAAACGGACGCATCTCTTCCACTGTTAATGGTATAAAGGAAAATAACCAACTGAAAACTTGGTAAAAATAATTAGGGAGAATTTCATATATACCACTCAAAAAATATAAAATTACATATTTACCACTTCAAATTCCATAATTACGTATTTACCATCATAAATTCTAATAACTCACATATTTGCCCAATATAACTAAAATATATATTAAATATACTCAAAACTAAAATTAATTATGTTTAAGATTTTATAAATTATAATTAATCAAGAATTAAATAAAACTGGATTTCCCCAAATTTTACTTTTAATTAAGTCTTTCTTTCTATACTACCATATTAGTCTTATAAGGAATGGTTGACTTCAACATCTCATTTTTTTTGCTTTAGAAATATGGTACTAGCTAACTAGCCTGGTACAAGAAATCACAATTAACATGTAAAGTGAGAGTCCATAATCCCGAAATTTTAGACGAATGCTGAATCATTTTTATGTATTCAGGGCCGGATGTCGGCCCAAGTATTAAAAAGAAAGGAGCAAATGTTGCCATTTGCCAATCGACCCAACAAAAACAGGTCCAACCACTGTATGAAAGACGATGTTACTAGTTATAGGGGTGAGTAAATTGCTCATAACTCGTGAACCGCTCATAACTCGTTTATTAAAAACTCGCTTAAACTCGCTCATTTACTTAATGAGCGAGCATAAGCATGCCCCAACTTGCTCATTACTCGCTCATTAAGAATTTGTCACATCTAATTCCTGCCATATTTAATCTCAAATAAATTTCTGCAGCACTAAATTTCTATAGCATTAAATCAATGAACTAAATTTATACAATATTAAATCATCCTTGCGGCCTTGCCTCATTAAATTCCTATATCATATTCATACATTCATATTTTTGTAAAGTCAGTAGAACAAAGTCGATGCTATTGTGGAGAATGTAATATGTTGATTCTATTTTGTTAATTTTTGTTGAATTTTTATTCTATTTTATTTAAATGAATTATGATAATTTGTTAAATTTTGGTACTCATAACTCGTGAGCCACTCATAACTCGCTCATTTTCAACTCACTCATTTAGTAACTCGCTTAAACTCGCTCATTTACTTAATGAGCCGAGAATGAACATACTCTAACTCGCTCATGCTCGCTCATTAATCACCCCTAACTAGTTACAACATTAATAAATAATAATTAATGGGGGAATTTCACGTATACCCTCAAAAACCTCAAAATTATGTATTTTCTTTCTAAACTTCCAAGACTCACAAATTTACCCATTTAATTATCTTTTATATTAAAACTCATTTTAAATTTATAAAATACATATTTTACTCTTTATTATAAGCATAAATAATTTAAAGTCTGTTTAACAAAAATACTAATTTTATATTTGATCAGTTTTCGAAAACAAGTAAGTATTTTAGAAAGGGTAAATGATATATAGGTCTATCTTATGTCAGGCATAATTACTTGGAGAATAGAGAGAGAGAAAAGAAAACGCAGGTTCACTACAGTTGTGACAGAAAGAGAACAGAAGTAGTATATGAAGTGAAGGCACATTTTTAAGTCGATATAACAAAAAGTTAAAATCTGACTAGGAGCCACATCAGCTCACGTGACATAAAAAGGAAGCTGGTTCCTTGGAATCAAAAGAACTCCATTAATGGAACTATGCTAAGCAATAGTCGTCATCTGTGTTCTACAAAATTTAATGCAACAGATCGTTTAAAACTAATACATTTGAAGTCATCGAGAGCGATTTAAACAAGTTTTATTGCTCTTTTAGACAGCTTTCGGTTGATATTATCGCCATAGCCACGTGTTCTCTCATGTGGAATCAATTATTTATATGGAGCAAAGAAGGTGAAGTAATTTGTTTAACATAAGAAATTGGCCCCGCCCATCACTAATCACTTGCAAAAAGAAGCAGAGCAACACGTGCGTATTGGCACGCACAATACTCAGTTTTCCCTAGTGGTGGCAAAAAGGTTTGTCTCGATGGTGATTCGCATCTGACTTGTATACTAACAGTTCGTTT
Source organism: Carex rostrata (assembly GCF_964058835.1). Taxonomy (NCBI): domain Eukaryota; kingdom Viridiplantae; phylum Streptophyta; class Magnoliopsida; order Poales; family Cyperaceae; genus Carex; species Carex rostrata. Next base: position 4,924,424 of record NC_135937.1, read on the forward strand.
GTTATTGAACTGAACTATTAATGAACTAACTTGTCACTACCTCGGTCTATAATTAATGAGTTTAAATTGAAGCCTAGCTCGTTCGGCTAGGCATCAATTTGTGAATTTGTATGAATTTGTGTATATTTATATTGTCCAGCTCGATTTAAAAAGTTTATAAAATTTTTTTTTTTTCTTAAAACAAAGTCCAACCAGACCCAATAAACCAACTTGCTAGCTCACGAACTAACTCGATCTAGCTAACTCGTAATGATTTCAAACTGAGATTTCAACTCAGACCTCTAAAATCAGTTCACTCGTGATTCGGACGAATCAGCTAATGACAAATTTAAACTGAATCCAACTCGTAACAAGCTAGCTAGTTGCCAACCCTGCTTTCCCTGAAAATGCAAAATGCGAAATGCAAAGTGTTTGTTAATTACTTGCTTTTTTTTTTTAAGGATTTTCACCACACGAGGCAAAAATATTATTAATTTATTATTATTTTTATTAAATTATTAATTAAAATATTTTAAATACTTTTCATTGGAGCCGAATCAGTAACTTAACTTTGAAATTAAAATCGAAAAAATCTGAAGAATTAGTTGAATGAGACCGAAAATTCATTTTTCTGAAATATTATTGCATTACATTAAACTGCAACATATTACTTTGTAAAACAATTTAACTCATCTCTTTGGAAATATATATATATATATATTGTGATCCCACTATCAGGTCCTTCTTAATATCCATCCTCCTCTCATTATATTTTAAAATAGATTGATGATTTTTACTTTGCCAAATTTACAGGAACTCGACCGATTTCACTAATTAAGAGCTTTTACTTAGTCAGGTTAATTAGACAAAACTCAAATTCATAGATAAGCAAAATTCAGATCCGAGCCAACTATGTACACTAGTGGAAAAACAGGAATCAGGATCGGCTTATCTGGATCGGGTGTACGAACCAACCGATACTAATACCTATCTGGATCGGTTCTATTACTAAAACCGATACTAAAAGCTAATGAAAGCACAGCACATGCACTATCAGGATCGGTTCTAAGCTAAGAACCGATCCTAATTGTAAAGTATCAGGATCGGTTCTAAGCTAAGAACCGATCATAATACTTGATAATTAGGATCGGTGCCTAGCTAAGAACCGATCCTGATACTATTTTTTTTTTCAAAGATGGTTCTGCAAAAAAAAAAAAAAAAAAAAAAAAAATATGGTATCAGGATCGGTTGTTTATAAACAACCGATCCTGATACCATTTTTTTTTTTTGCAGAACCAAATTTGAAAAAAAAAAAAAAATAGTATCAGGATCGGTTGTTTATAAACAACCGATCCTGATGATAACTCCCTATATAACCTGCTTAGGGTTCTTCTTATTTTCATTTCGCGCCTCTCATTTTCAACTTAGCGTCTCTCTCGGTCTCCGTATCTCCCTCTCAAATCCTCTCATTTTCAACCTATGTTGGGGAGTTGTTTGTTTTTCAACTTAGCGTCTCTCTCGGTCTCCGTATCTCCCTCTCAAATCCTCTCAAATCCCTCTCGTATCTCCCTAGAAAAAAGGTTAGTTGTTTGTTTTTCTTTACTGTTTTGCATTGTCTTTATTGTGAATTAATGTATCATCAATGTTCTTAGATTGTTTAATTGACAAAACACAAATACAAGATAGATCTGGTCCAATCTAATTTTTCGAGGTAATTATTTGGAGTTTTTGGAGGGAGGAAAGGGTGTTTTTTGGTTTTTTTTTTTTTGGTTTTGCATAGCAATGTGTTTTCTGGTAAGTGGTAACAGTATTTTAATTTATATACGTGACAGCGGGAATTCACGCAATAATTGAGTTGTACTGCTGGTTTTATGAAATATAATTATTATCAGGAGTCTTAATTCTCTGTTATCTAATTTGTGAAAAAAAAAATAGTATCAGGATCGGTTGTTTATAAACAACCGATCCTGATACTTTTTTATTTATTTATTTATTTTTTTTTTTTTTTTGCAGAACCAAATTTGAAAAAAAAAAAAATAGTATCAGGATCGGTTGTTTATAAACAACCGTTCCTGATAGTTATTATCAGAATCGGTTGTTTATAAACAACCGTTCCTGATAGTTATTATCAGAATCGGTTGTTTCAACAACCGATCCTGATAGTATCAGTATCGCCTTCATCAGGATCGGTTGTATTCCGATACTGATATGCGTATATAACCGATCCTGATTCCATATTTTCCACTAGTGGTATGGTGCGTTTGGATCACTTGGGGTTAGCATTATTCTTGTATTAGTGTCCTATTCTCCTCCACTATTCTACATTTGGATTGCTAAAGAATAGATCTATTCTCCAAATTAGCATTGTTCTTACTGACCCGTTCAAAAGATGGAATAGCGCTAACTTGGGATTATCACTCTTCTAGCTATTCTTGAGATTGTACAAGTATAGTGTTGTTTTTCAAAATTAAGAAGTAGACTGTTACCTACCCCTTAGTGTATGCGACTTCGTCACTACAAACAGATCTTTGATCTCTTTATTTATTGACGAACTAAAATTTTTTAATTAGAAACTGATAGTTGAAATTTAAATTAACTCAAACTTCTACAAACACATAGTGAAATTTCAATCATTAAATTACAAGTACATATTTAACTTTTTATGAGAAGTCAATATAAAAACGTATTAAAAATAAATAAATTAGCTTCAATATATATAACATTTTAAAATCATAAAGGTTGCTAAGCAACTCTTAATTTGCCTATAGAGATCCGTCATTGTTTTTTTATATAGTAAAAATGACAAGTATAGTATACATAAGTGAGTTAAATATTTTTTTTTCTAGTTAGTATATATCTATAGTATACATAAGTGAGTTAAATATTTTTTTTTCTAGTTAGTATATATCTAGACGTTTATGAGGACACATTGTTCACCCTCAATTTTCTTCTTCTTTCTCCTTGATTTTTTTTTTCTTTCTAGATAACTACTAAAAAAACTCACCTCTCAAATATCTTTATGAACTTTTACAAACATTATATTACATATTTAGAATCAGAGGCGGAACTAAAGCCTGAGCCCTGGCCCCCCCTTGACCCAGAAAAATATACAGAGTCCTTTAATAAAATAAAAAAACTAGCACCCCCTACATCATTTATGGGCCCTTGGCACCTCTGTTTCTTTTCACTCTCCCCATTGTTTCTTTTCATTTAATCGTGTAACATGAAACTAAAACTAATATCCCGAGAGAAACTAGTTAGGCCCTCCTACCGATCATTTCTGGTTCTGCCACTGTTTAGAATGGTGAATGGGTGCTTCCTTTATTGATTTAAACACAACAATTAACAGATGTACCACATTTTAATCAAGTCAAAATGAAATTTGGTAATTATTACTAGGTGCTTTAAACTTAAGACAATTTTTTTGGACCCTTCAAAATGAATACTTGGTCATTACAAAATATATATATGCTTGATAGTTGCAGTTGGCGCGATTGTTGTTTTGAAATCCAGCACTATCTTTGGAACTATCCCTAATATTCATATTTAGCAATTGCATATTGCACATTTGATTATTACAAATATACTGGTTATTACAAAATATACACTTGACTATTAGTTTTTATTACAAATTAGCCTAATTTGAAAGATAACTATAATATATAGTTTTTATTTTTCATTTGGATAAAAATTGTGAAGGCTCAGACTTGAGAGGACTAAATTCTCAAATTACTATGTATTCATTTTATCAATGATGAGGGTTCAAATTGTTGGGTTTTGGTGTTACCCTTATATTAGCTTAAGTGCGGAAAAAGACCGAAAAATAAAAAATTTACGTCTAACTTAAGCCGAGGATCTATCTCCTTGATTGATTTCTAAGACTAAATTTATTGAACAATTAAATAAATTAATATAACATTATACATTGGTTCCAAATTCTAATTGGAATTGCTGCTGGTCTTGCCTTGCTGCTCCTCCGACAATAGCACCAGATGTCTAGTGCCTCTATCAGTAGTACACCAGGAATGATCAGAGAGCAACTATTTCTTCTGTCAGAAATACTATACTCGCAGCACTCAGCTAAACAAGTTGTCTCGCGCTTTGCAGATACCCTGATTCACAACTTATGTGTAAAAGCAGAGTTACCTCTGACTATGCAAGATTACAACAGCTTACCACTCAAATATATACGTCTATACGTATATATTTATAACCTCACACAATCACTATTTGAGAGGGATTCCGAGAATGTGAGGAATCTAGCTTCCGCAAACGTTCAGTCAGGTTTCCACTCAAACTTGGAAAATGGAAATGGTATGCCTTCTCTCCAACCCTCCACCCCTTTATATAGGTGTAGTAGGTCGGTTTTGAAGGGGTAAAGTTGGTTTTGGCATGGGTGAAATGACCAAAATGCCCCTGGCCCAATAAACTAATTACAAAGGTCCAAAATAAATAGTTCTGGGCCCAGAATGGATAGTTCAAGGCCCATAATAAATGATTATTGGGCATGGACATTTTGATTTTGATTTGGGCACAATATGAATAGTACATGGGCCCATAATGGCCCAGACTGAATAATATAAGGCCCAGAATGAATAATATCAGACCTGGGCTTTTGGGCTTTAACTCTTGGGCTTTCTTAATTATATTCTAAATATAATTAAGGCCCAAATATACTATTCCATATATATAATTGTTTAGTTCTGAACAATTATATTTCATTTGCGATTACGATTGTGATAACTTTTACACAACGTGTCATACACGCTTGTAATTTTAATCTGTTTAAGCCTATCATCTCTATGATATTTCTATATTAATTATAACATTTATAATTAATGTTTTGCCATCTTATTTATTAATTATAACTATTTATAATTAATAATAAGATTCTCTGATCCGGTTCCTATATGGTGTGACCCGATAGGATCTGTGTTATGTTGGTAATAGAATTAAAAGCTGTTTTAATTTCTATAGATCATAGTTGGCACCTGGCAGTGCACTGTGACCCCCAATTACACAGATGATGTTGTCCAGTACAATATCACGATCCTATAGTAAACTTATTAATTTACTTGTGTTAATTCCATCGTCTCATAGCAACATATCAGGTTCAGGGTAGGTATGTGTCATCCCTGCAAACCTAATTTTTTCTTGATTTTTGAGTAGATTATTTTATATGATTAATCTCTATTAATCATACCGTACACGTATAATCCTACTCTTATCAAGGGGCCCAGTGTTACTATCACTCGTATAATAATACAAGGGATGATAGTACTTTTGGTGAGCATCTCTTCCTCCGCACAAGTCATGTGTATTGAAATGTCACATTTATAACTACCTTTTACATATAGCGTTTGATAACACTTACGAATACACATTTCTCATGTAGGAAAGACGACACCTCATACTGTAGAACTTAACACGAATGAAACTATTAATGACACAAACACATTACCATATAACGTCTCATTCAGGGTCAGTCAAATACCATGTTCTTAACATGTATCTATGTGATTAAATGACAACTCTTTGTATATGGTATGTGAAACTTAACCATCATTTAATTCACATACTAACCTTATAATGGCTAATTAGTATTCCTGCTAATTACCACGGTTAGTGACTTATTTAGAGTATTTATCATCTATATTATGAAGTTTCACAATTTCAGTCATGAACTTAAAATGATTCATAAAGACAATAAAACTCATGGAACAAAATGATATATATTAATCATCCAATTCATAAACAAAGGTCAATTATGATTGACTGCTAAATTACTACCTAACACAAATGTTATGTTTTTCATGTATCATTACGCTTCACATCTTTATTTTTTATTTTGAAGTTTAAATAATTGATTTGAATCGTTCAACATGATCTCCATAAAAATGTGTACGAAGATGAAATTTTATATTTTTTTTAAACTTTTTTTACTATTTTTTAAATAGATACAAAATTATTGTTCTTGGAACAATAATTTTGTATTTATCTAAAAAAAACTAAAATAATCTCTAAAAAATTTATCTTCAAATACATTTTAATATGAATATCATATTGAGCGGTTCCGATCAACTATTTAGACTTTGATAACATAATAAAAGATAAAAAAACACAATAAAACACGAATGATATAATACATTTGAATCCTAATATCGTCCTTTTGTAATATGAAAATATGACATGACTTGGGAGGTTTTACCATAACTCAAAATTTAAATAAAAACAAATGCCTTTGCTGTCATTAGACCACTCGTCCTTTTTTAATGATTTGAATAAATTGGAGTCTCAATCATCTGACACCAGAATCCGAAATGAGAGCAACAAACACCAGCGCGAGGGGTACACGCAGGTTACCACCTCCACCTACTTGCAATTTCATAAAAAAAAATTCCAAATTGACTATCATAAAAATTACAGTCGACATTTTTTTTTACAAATATATCCTTATGTACCAACTTTTGCGCGTTTGCAAGTTTTGTGGAACACCAACTAATACCGTACATTATGCTGTTTTAACTGTCACCAAAGTAGAAATAGTGCTCCACGAAACTTGGCACCTGTAAGTGTAAGTGTGAGTTATGATTCTCAAGTTCAATTTCTCTCCAGTTTTATGAAAATGGAGAGAGTAGAGATGTTTCATTTCCATCGAAGCTGGCGCTTTTTGTCTTTTGTATATATCCCAATTTTTTATAAATAAATTAATAATAATAATAATCATGTTTCAAATTTATAGAAAAACTATGTCCATGTTGCATGTTTAAACGTTGAATTTTAAATGACACACATATCTAAACATCTAAATCTGAAGCAATATCTTTACAAGCGGCCAGTACTTTCTAATAGTGTGTTCAAATATCATATTTGGTTTTGATTTTTCCTTGAAAATGAAAAATACCTCATATGTTTTGTAAAATCTACAATTGATATAAAAACGTGCAGGTATTGATTATGTAGTTACATAATTTTGAAGCAATGGATGCAAGTATATAATAAACTATTCTAACAACAAATCTAATGATATAGAGTTATGTTAACTGTTAGTATTTTCTACATGGTGTGGTCTTTAGATATTAGATTGAGTTATTAATTTGTATTGACTAAATAATTTTAGAAGAATCCAATTTTGTTGTTTAATGTTATCAGTTTTTTGAAAAAATTATACAGATTTATAAGAGAATGTACAAATAAAAATAAATAATAATTACACTAACATATTTTCATGTAAATCCACAAAACTGTCATGTGAGAGTAAAGAAGAAAAAAGTGGCATGATGTGACACGATTAAAATGATGGAGGACAATCATATCACGTGTGGTCACGTCGTGACGTGACTGATTGCATTTAATTATTGTTTTCAAGTTTAAGTTGGTTGAAATAAAATAATAAAAAAATGTACTAAAAAATAAGAAATTGTTACAAAATAAATTATAATTAAGAAATAATACTAAAAAAATTAATCATGTAATGTATCACATGACATGACCAGAGGCGAAGCCAATTCAATACAGGGGTAGGCATCTGCCTACCCCTGGAAATTGAAATTTAATTACCGAGTAGAGTAATTCTCACTTTCTGCCTACCTCTGATTTATTAATTGCCTCCCCCTGTTTTAGCCCACAAAGCAGCCCATTGCAACAACAACCCAATTCTTATTAATTTTCCTATAGAAGTAGCAACGTACCTATTTAGAAAAAAAATCCAAACCCGATTTTGTTTGTGCGCTGATTTGGAAAAAAAATCACAACAGTTATACAATGATTACAGTGGAGAAAGGAGCAATTCAGAAAGAAAGAAAAAAATTAGAGGCAGCTCAGAGCTCTGACGGAGGCGAGAAAACTGCTCAGACAAAAGCAAGAAACTGCTCAGACGGAGGCGTGAAGAGAGATATGAAGGTGATTTTAACCCTAACTCTTTTTTATTTCTATTTATAAATTGATTAATTGAGTCATGATTTTTTTTTTTATATTTCGTACTTCGATTTATACTTGATTCAAGTTTATTGTTTGAGTATATAAATTGATTTCTATGTACCTGATATAGTTAGGTATGTTTATACTTAATTTCTCAAGCATATAAATTTATTCAAGTATATATACCTGATTTTTCTGTTTAGACCCGATTTAGGTTGATTTTATAATTTTTTTGTTTAGAGCTGAACCCTAAATTGTTTATTTATTAGTATACCTGATTTCTTTTATTATAGATAAGTCCATATTTTATAGATTAAATTGATTTATGTTTACCTTCTGTATATATCCAATTACCTTATGATTCATCTTTTTTTCTTTAAAATTGTCTATTAGAGTTGTTGTTCCTAAAGGGCACCGCTAATTAGCTCAAAAAACTGAAAATAAATTGCATTTTAAAGTAAAAGAGATGAGTTTAGAGAAATTGACACGCGGGATGATAACGGAGTTCGGAAAAACAAAGGTCTACGTCTCCGGGGCGTCGCAACCTCTTTCTAGGTGCGCCTTTCTATTACCCAATATGAAAGGATTACAATTGTGAACCGTGAGCCCTTACAAAACGGGAAGTCACGGCCAACGAGAGATGAGCGCCGGCGAGCCCTTACAACCAAGGGAAGTCACACGAGCAACTCGAGGTTTGAGCCGGCGAGCCCTTACAAACAAGGGAAGTCACACAAGCTACTCAAGAACAAGAGAAACACTCAATAGATCACTCTAACCTAATCTAATTAGAGATTAGTGAAGTGGGTTTGAGGTTGGTACGAATGCAAGTAAGTGCATAATCCGAGAAATTTTTTTTATTTTTTTATTTTGCATATCTAGCATTCGGTATACCAATTTCTCCCCATTTTTGAAAATCGACGAAAGGGAGAAAAATTAACACTCATGGAAGGTGCTCCCCCTCAAAATATGCACTCCCCCTCAATTTAGCAATATAATACCGATAAATCACAAATAAAATAAAATTGAGGGATTACTCTAACATTATACATGACAATTGACAAGTCCATTTCAATTCGTAATTTTTAAAAACAATGATTGTCAATCGACAAATTAATTCATGCATATCATAATGCATATAACAATACACATATGTCAATTCATTTCATACATTTCAATATATCATATAACTTGTCAAGGTTCCAAGATATACACATATATGCATTCAACAATTTTGCAATTTAACCCTTGACAAGTTATCAATTCATACAATTCATATAAATTCCTACATCTCATACATATCAATCATCAATAAACAAATTCCAAGCTATAGCAATTCAAACAAGTCAAGTAATTGATATTTTTGCATTTGAACCCCTACTATATCCTTAATTCATAAAATCTAACAATTTAGCAATTTTTGTAAGAATTGGCAATTTGTTTTTTTTTGTTGTCGATATGTATGAGTCGTAACTAACACAAATATTTTTATTTTGCTTAGTTTTATGGCACTAGTGTTGTCACACATAATTGGTATGTAGCGGAAGCAAATTTCATAATTATGCAGAGTTTAGATTGCGCATAATATTTGTGTGTAACAACAACTATCAATGATCCAAGCATTTTCTTTATGAGATGCAATCAATCACTCCTACAATAGTATATATTAGTTATTGTTGAGTTAGTAACTAACATATACCTTGTTTAATCTCTCCCTTGATTTTTGGCAATTTGAATAAATTAGGAGAGATTATGTATGAATCTAAGCTAGTTTAGCTTTAGGAACCCAAACAACATTTGAGTTGTTGTCTCCATTCCTAAACCTACACTCTAAGGAGGTATGGCCAATTTTGCAACAATAATTACAAAATTTAATTGATGGCTTTTGAGCAATAGAACCTTGCTTGAAAGTGGCATGGTATTTTGTTTTCACTTCATGAATTTTGTTCTTTGGATTAACAAATGACATATTTGTAACTCTAGATGTGACACTTTTGGTGTTGTTAGACTCAATTCTATTGTGATGTTGGGGAACATCTTTTGTTAAACCATTTCTTTGAGTTTGATTTTGTAAAATATTTTTATTTTTGAGTTCATAAAACCATCCATCCGGTCCTTTGAAATAAGTTTTGTTTGATCCTTTTGGATTAAATGTGTTCCTATCACTATTTTGAAAATTTTTGTTCTTATAATTTTTATGATTATACTTATACCTAAATGCATGATTTGGTTTAGCATTTGAGGTTTGAGATGTATTCCCTTTGTTTGACTCCTTTTGCAAGGAAGTATTACCCTTTTTGATAAAAAATTGATAAGTAGAATACTTATCACAATTAAACTTAAGTTTAAAATTTTTGGTGTTTGAAGTTTGTATATGTTTCCCTTTTCCTTTCGGGCCTTGACCCTTCAAATGACGATTGACCCTTCTCGAATCCAAGACCAATTTTATCCATTTTGCGATAAGATTGACCATTGATCAAACTATCCACACAGTAAGGATCTAGACTAGTGACATTTGAAAATTCATTAGGAGACCTTAATGCCCTATTTTCGGTCTCTAAGGTTTGAACTTTAACCTTTAATATGCCTATTTCACCTATGTGCGATGTTTTTAAATTCCTAACTTCACATTCTAACATGTCATTTTTAGCAATCAATTTTTGAATAATACCTTCCTTTTCAACCAAGATTCTATTGGACTCATTAAGGAGAGATTGCCACCTAGGTTCATCATCATACCGTGTTAGAATCTCATTTGTGAAATTGCTTGTATCATTGGTTTCTAACCGATTGGTACACAAGTCATGTTTGGTCTCATCAATTGAATCATTATATTCTTCACCACCTTCTTCCTCACCGGTCAATTCATCTTCGGTATCAAGATTATTAAGACCAAAATTTAAATGTACCTCATTAGCGGAGCTAGTTGAGGCTTCAATTTCATTACCTTCCTTATTGATGTTTCTTGATTTGACAAGGTCTTTAAGGAATTCGATGGTGGTCTCATCGGTGATATTCTTGCTTGCGATAATCGAGTCGACATCAATTGCCGAGAGACCTTCATCTACACTTGCCATCAATGCAAGGTTTGCCTCTTGTTCATTTTCTGACTCCGTGTCGAATTGCTCCGCCTCGCTCTCATCCGAGAATAAGGCTTGCAAGGCTTTAGCCTTTTTCTTGGCCTTGTACCCGTCCAATTGGAAGCAAGTTTGAGTGGTTTGCCCTTTTCTATGACATGCGAAGCACATCACTCTTTTGTTCTTCTCTTCTCGTTCCTTGTTGTAATTTATTTCGAGATCAAGCATGTCTTGAAACATTTTGGATAGGAGAAGGGTATTTTTGGAGGTCTCATGATCAATTTTGTTTATAAATTGATCATTTGAGAGACAAGTATTTGAGGAGCTAGAAGGTTTTCGGTTTTGAGCCGGAAATGCCATGATTTTGAATTTTGAACTTTGCTTTGGGTTTTCGGATTGTCGAAGTTTCTCTTCGAAGCTTCGTAAGTGTGCATAGAGGTCATCTGGTGTGAGTGAGTCATGTGTGCCTTGAATTGCTTCTAGCGCACTCACCAAGCCGGACCATTTGTCTCTCATGAGCATGATCCTCAATAGCTTCCCTACAATTTTATTGTTAGAAAGCGGTTCTCCCAATTCGGTAAATTCATTTTGGATATGCATAAGTCTATTATACATATCCTCAATGCTTTCGCCATCTTCAACCTTAAAGGTTTCAAATTTGGCTTCTAAACTGGTTAATTTGGTTCGTTTAATTTGAGTATTTCCCTCATACCGGTTTACAAGGGCATCCCACATTTCTTTTACGGTTGAAGAGCTACCAAAGATTAAGGCAACCGATTCACTAACCAAGTTAATTATGACATTAATTGCAAGATCATTGTCTTTCTTGGTTTGTTTGGATTCGGGAGTCTCGATTTTAATGTCGGTGGTAGTGGTAGTGAATATTGGTGTATACCCTTTGTTAACCACATCCCATAACTCAAGAATGTTTAAATAATTGATCATGGTTTTCTTCCAATGCATAAAATTTTGGTCGAATTGCCAAAAATTAGGGGTTCCTTCACGGGTCTATAGGGTGCCATTTGACAAGTTGATCTAACTCTAATTAAGTGTGCCTTAATTTGAGTAACTTGCTCTGATATCACTTTGTTGTTCCTAAAGGGCACCGCTAATTAGCTCAAAAAACTGAAAATAAATTGCATTTTAAAGTAAAAGAGATGAGTTTAGAGAAATTGACACGCGGGATGATAACGGAGTTCGGCAAAACAAAAGCCTACGTCTCCGGGGCGTCGCAACCTCTTTCTAGGTGCGCCTTTCTATTACCCAATATGAAAGGATTACAATTGTGAACCGTGAGCCCTTACAAAACGGGAAGTCACGGCCAACGAGAGATGAGCGCCGGCGAGCCCTTACAACCAAGGGAAGTCACACAGGCAACTCGAGGTTTGAGCCGGCGAGCCCTTACAAACAAGGGAAGTCACACAAGCTACTCAAGAACAAGAGAAACACTCAATAGATCACTTTAACCTAATCTAATTAGAGATTAGTGAAGTGGGTTTGAGGTTGTTTGAGATTGATTGAGAGATATTGAAGTTTTAAGCTCAATCAACAATGGTGGAACCAAGCTCTCAGAAAATCGCCTCTTTTGAAGTTTAGGGACGGCTAGGTTAAGTAGGGAAGAGACTCCACTGCTCTATTTATAAAGACAGCTCAAAAATGAGCAAATTGAGCTAAAACGTTACAACGTTTTATATTATAATGCGATTTTAGGTTTTCAATTTCCTGACAGCTCAGTTAATCGTTTAAAAACGTTACAATGTTTATAAAACGTTACATAACGTTTTGCACTGTAAAATCTTGATAAAAAACAGAAATTTTTTAAGCTCAAATTTAATTAAAACGTTACAACGTTTTAAATTTGAATTTAGCATTGATACAGACAATCCTAAAACGTTATAACGTTTTGTAAAAACGTTACAACGTTTTAAGTTGTTCTGTACACCTGTGCTTTAGCTGCTTTGACACTCCTAAAACGTTATAAGTTGTTTCTGAGTTTAATCAAGCTTTTACTTCAACCTAATAACCCTTTGATCCTTCCTAAGGCTACCTATATCTCAATATTTATTGTTAACCCTTTGATCCTTCCTTAGGAAGCTTTTTTTTTTTTTTTTTTTGCTAACCTGATAGCTTCTATTGGGATTTCAAAAAAAAAGACATGGGCCTTTTGCTAGATAAGATCGACGAATTCTGTTAAGCTTATTTGAATTATATTGAGATATAAGTGGCCTTAGGGCAAGATCAGAGAGAGGTTCTTGTTCAACATTATCAACCTCATGTGATTCTTGTGAAGGTGAATCAATCAGAGCTATCAGGTTAGCAAAAGGCCCATGTCAACCTAATAACCCTTTGATCCTTCCTAAGGCTACCTATATCTCAATATTTATTGTTGGATTGTTAGAGTTTAGATCAATAAATGAATTGTTATTGAATTGTTGAATTTTTTTTAAATTTTCATATTTTTTGGTGAATTGTTGGATGAATTGTTGAATTTGTTGAAAATTTTGTATTTATTGTTGAATTGTTTTGTCCATCTATGACTCGAATCCTGACTACGCCACTGGACATGACAGAGTTAATTTCCGTGACATGACTAAAATAGTGGCACAAACACGTCACGCAACATACAAGCCACGTAATCGACACACATGACATGATATGACTGATTATAGCATAACTAACTTTATTCTCTAAATTTCCTTCTCTACTCTACGTGAGAAGGGCACCTGCATCGAAAGAGTGGTTCTGTTTTGTTTGTAATGGAGAGGGGGAGCGACGGATCAGTACAGAGTAGCCATCACGAGGTTCTCCGTAGTAAAGTACAAATGATGAGGAAGGCAATCACGCCCCTATAATTAATTCCAAAAGGGTAAACTAAAAAGAACATACTTTTAAAAGTCATTAACGCCTCTTTCGACATTAATTCGGTCTCTCCTAATTCCACTCCAATTAGATGTCTTCTCTTGCATTAATTAGGTAGATCTGCCTACTACTTGATGGATCTTTAATCTTTTCATCAGATAATTATTGCAATTTCATGGAATATACCTCTCTAGTTCCTTCCCAATAAATTATAATCATTTGCATGCTAGGTTCTTCATCCGAAATAAAATTGTAAATCTGTACTGTCCATTTGGAAATATGTGCAATCCATCGATCTTATGGCTACTTACATGGTACTCAATTAAAACAATTTCAATATGAAACCCCAAGGATTCTACGCTATAGATTGTAGAGATATCACTGATATGGAAGAAGCCTTGACCTGTCAGTCTTCGGCTTGGTTACATCTGCATTTATTACGCAGGATGATTTTTTTTGTCCATACCTCGGTTTAAATAAATGCAAAGACATGACAGTACGGTTTGATTTTTTTTTTTTATAAATCATAATTAGAAAAAAGTTTTTTTATGAAACCAACATGATTATTTTTTTTTTACCATCAGAACCGAAATATCATTTCAGTCTCCCTTTTCCTTTTAAGAGTCGAAATGACATTTCGGTCCCAGCTATTTTCACATATTTCGAGAAAAAATACTTTGAAAAATTGTAAAAATGCCTAGGACCGAATTGCCATTTTGGTCCCAAAAAAAAAAAAGGGAACCGAAATGGTATTTCGGTTCTTATGATTTTTGTAAAAAAAAAATCATGTTGGTTTCATAAAAATCTTTTTTTCTAATTATGGTTTATAAAAAAAATCGTAAGGCTTGGGTACTATAGATAGCATAAGGTAATCAGTGCTACGGTTTCAAAGCATATCGTAAAAATTTTAAATTTCGATTTAAGTAGTTCAGTAAATTGATTATATAATGAACTTGTAGAATATCAACTTTGGGTCCGGCTAATTTGCTGCCGACAGCATTTTAGCTGGAGGTGCTGCCGGATTTTTATTTTATTTTGTGATGTCCAAACAACAAATCCAAACCGTTATATGTTTATTATAATCTACTTGGAGACCAAATTTTACATTTTTTGGAATTTTTTTACTATTTATTAAGCTAATTTGAAAACCGCTGTTTTCAGTAAATTTCTGCAGCATTGAAATCAACATTTTTCAAACTAGCTTAATAAATAGTAAAAAAAATTCCAAAAAATATAAAATTTGGTCTCCATGTAGATTATAGTATAGATTAAACATCTAACGGTTTGGATTTGTTGTTTGGACATCACAAAATAAATAAAACGCGGCAGCACCGCCGGCAGAAATGCTGCCGGCAGCAAATTAGCCACAACCATCAACTTTTATTATTTTTGAAATATTTTTACTATTTTTTATGATTTGCAAAAGATGACAAAAAAATACTTAAAAGAAAAAGAAAAATGTCAATATTTTATGCTATTTTTTGTCATTTTTCATAAATCGTAAAAATAGTAAAAAAAAAATCAAAAATAGTAAAAATTGGTGTTCTACAAGTTTATTATATAACCAATTTACTGAGCTATTTAAATCGAAGTTTAAAATTTATACGATAGAATTTTTAGGCCGTAGCACAGATGACCTTATGCTATTCATAGCACTCAAGCTTTACTCAAACACGAGTACATGACAACTTCAAGAAGAAATTACATAACAGTGCTGCATGAACCAGACATGTGACATATCTTCATTCTTTATTTGAAAACCAGGGACAAAACCAAGAACTTACAACGACTTATAAAAATTACTTAAATTAAAATAATACAATTGTAGATATCTTCTTTGCCATTTAAATATATTGTATGTTTTAAAATTTATTTTTTTATTAATTAAGTGTTGATAAAATTAAACTGTGAATTTTCAAAATCATCCAACGGAGGGCTAATATTTTTTTAAGTCACGTTGATTCTGACAGACAACCTATCTAAACTATAAAAAAAATATAAATTTTACTTTTGATTTTGATATTTGATAGATTTTATTACGAATTAAATGTTATTTTATTCACCAGGACAACTTTGGTTGGTAATTTTCCGAGAACCAGGTCTACCTTAAAAGTGTTGGTGATTGGACACTACTTGGTAGTATATTGCTAAAAAAATTTGGTAGGACATTACTAGTTGCTTTCATTGAAAGGGTCAAAGATGTCAACTGAGAAAAAAAAATGAGAATCACAACGATAAGAAATACACCAGTAGGGTCTTTATCAGCAGATTCTAATAGAGCTTACAAAAGGCTTGAAGGATGTTGAAATGAAAATGAAATATTTGACACCCGCCTGAACCGTTTCCACATGTTCTTCTAAGGTCGCGACCACCACTATTTCCAGCGTGCGTTTGGTGGAATGGGTGGGTGGGTGGGTGAGTGTTTTGTGTGTGGGTGTGAGAATTTAATTAGAGGTGGATATTTTAGTTTAAAAATATGTGCATCAAATGGGTCAATTGACTCTATTTTTTTAAAAAGTGAGTCACATGTCATCTTTCTATATATTTTAAAAGAAAAATGATACAAGAATTCTAAATTGACTCCCGATTTAAAAAAAAAAAAATTCTATGCTTGATTCCTACTCTCTCTCTAAGTAGAAATTTTCTATATTTGATCTTCATAGTTCAGTTTTCTTGCATCTGCCTCTAAAATTAATTGGCTATTTTGTTCTCTTTTGTGCTATATTTAGATTTAATCAGAGTGTTACTGTACCACCCAATTTGAGGCTTGTGAATTGAGATATTTGTGCAGGTGATATTTTACCAGCAATTTTAATGATATTTCTCTGTTTGTGAGAGAGAGTTCACTATGTTGATTTGTGATTTTTTTAGTCATGTATTACTCAACCGGACAGTGTTCCTGTACCAGTCAATTTCAAAGCCGATTTTGCTTCCTGAAGGGAAGTTTTTCCTTTTTAAAAAGATACTGAACTCAACATTTGAATCAATAAACACGAGAGCAAATAATCTTTTTCTACTATATTCCCTTCTTTTAAGAGATTACACTAAATTCAATGTAATACATTTGCTATTTACAACTCTATCTTACAGTAGTATATTTACAATCATATTTTTATATCAGGTAATTCACAACTCCTAAATCAAAGATCGAAAGTACTCGGTACTTACACAAGACCTACTAAAGTTCAATCAGCGGCCAAACGTTCCAATGGCACCCACTGGGTCACTGACATGCAGGCCCCATGTAGGAGCTTCTTTAAGGGGACCTGTTTGTCAGTGACCCAATGGCACTGAGTTGGTGCCAATAGGTGCTAAATGGTAGTGGATGTAAACTCAGTTACTACAGCTAACTTTATCTATGCAGTATAAGCAAAGTTTACATGACTAAGCAAGGTGGTATGCACAATTCAAGGCCTGATGAGGCCGAAGTGGCACAGAGTTCTAGCCCGAAACAAACTGCTGAGAAGGAATTGGGTCGGGGACGACTCCTGCGGTGATTTTGGCTGCTCGATCTGGCCCTTCACTTGTAAAACTGTGAATCCTATGGCTTCTCTTACACGGTCTATCATCTTAGGGTCAACCGGATTGCCGTTCGTGTCACGTACATAGAAAATATTTACGGCTTTGTCTCCTCTTGTGGTCACTTCTGCTCTTGTCACCGTTAGACCATGTTCACGGAATATTCGAGTCACCTCAGACAGTAGGCCCACTTTGTCTTCTGTACATAATTCTAGCTTCAGACCCTGTATTGAGAACAATTAAGTACAGGCATTGAAATTAGTAGAACTGACTTCTTGTTTAGTTAATGTATTAATTTACCTCAGAAACCCTTCTTTCTATGGCCGCTTTAAGACATTGGATGACCCGTTCCTTTTCAGCCTCAGAATTAACAGGAGAACCATCTATATGTCTTATATAGAACTCCTTCACGAAGAAAAAATTATATTACTTTTTTAATTTACTCAAAATGAAGATAAATAATAGTTCAATAACAATTGCAATTACAAGTACCTGGAAGGCCTCGGGACCCTCTGCATCAACACTTGCATGGAAAACAACATATTTCATATCTGTAAGCGTGCAAACAGTGTCAAAGAGAAGCTTCGGCCGATCCTTGCACCTGATTGTGACAACAGAGTAATCCTTATCATGCCAATTTCGAAGTGTGACATGTGGCCTTGCATTCATGCCACTTGCCACGTCATCAGGCTTGACGTAATCCCTATCATCAAACATCATCTGATGAAGCCTCCTCTCAGTGTGTGTAGTGCACATGGAGACTGACGTCCTGGGCCCACGTGACAGGTCATGACCGCTTCCTTTCAGCAGATTTGACAGCCGCTCCTTGATTTTGGAAACTCGATCAGGGTCGGTTATGGGTAAGGCGGCTTGTTCATCAGTGACATGTATAACTGCAGCAGCACGTGTGTTGTGGGTCCATATCTCGGCATTTACCACATTGCAATTGAGGTCAGCTAAAACGGCGCTTACATCTGACAGTAGGCCCGGCCTATCGGTGCCAGTCAATTCGATAGAGGTGTAATTAGTTGCAGGGGCGATGCCGACCGATTGCCTCCTTGACGGAATGTAACACGAATCGGCCCCTAGAGACTGTTTTTGTGCAAAGTTAGGGTGATACTTTTTTCCAGAGCAATTAGATTTTGCTAAGGTTTTGTGCTAAGCAATTCCATACCTTTCTAATACAGTCGGTGATTGAACTGAGTATTGCTTCATCCTTTATTTTCTTTCCCCCTTGGTCCGTCACATTAAAAACTGTTGCAATTGCCAACGAAATCTTCAATTGTATAATAATATTTCTAAAACATAAACATAATTGCATTGATAAGAAAATAATTAAGTTGGGAATTAATATATGTTATACCATCCATGAACCAGCCTCCATCAGAGGTTATGTAAGCTTTGCTTATGACAAGATTTAAGTCTGTTAGAACCTGAACCACATCCAAGAGAATTCCATTCTTGTTTGCACTATCCACCTTCGAGATCATAAACTAAAATTAGCAAACCAAACTTAGCTAAAGAATTCAATGAGTAGAATGTATGAGTAATACCTTGACAACGGTAGCATTAGGGTAAGATTCATTGTCTATGATAACCCTAAATAGAAAAATATGGAAATAAATCAATGAAAGGAACCATGTTTGAGAATTTTAGCATTTGAAATTTACAATAATATGATGAAAAAAAAATTTCAGTTATGGTAGGCGTACCTAGGCGGATTCATCTTTTGTATGAATTTCTCGTACTCATCATCACTATCCCACGTGGGACTAAAATCGACATCTAAATTAAGAAAACAAATAATTCTTAAAAAGGGGATGAATTAAAATGAAAGAGGCTTTTTTTACTTTATAAAAAGAGAGCATTTTTTAGAAAGCTCGGAATAAATCAATGGAAGAGGAATCGATTCCTTTGAAAAGATAAAACAACACAGAAACAAAAAATGAATAATTTAAAAGAAAGATTCAGGCAAGATGACAGATTTCGTTAAAAGGAAAACAGATATTATAGTGCGGAGCGAAAAGATTGGAGCCGAGCTCTTGAAATCCCATAGTATCAAATTATTCCACTGGAGAAAAAATTTCAAAATTTTCAAAAATAAAATAACTCTACTACAGGAAGTTATTTAAATAACTATAAAAAAAATCCTTTCTCATCATGGGAGAATAATTTCATGACCTCTTTTACCAAAAGAAAATACAGAAGTAGGTAGAGAAATCAACAAGAACTCTAGAAATACCAGTTTCAAGGAAAAAATAAAGAAGCAACCTTTCTAGTTTCTACTAATAAGAGTAACTAGAAGAGAAGAAGAGTAGAGAGAGTAGTACCCATTGGAAATGAAATTATTTGATTCGGCCTTGAAAACCCTGTCACGAGTCTCGTCTCATCTCTCTCGAATCTGGAGCTACCAAGTTACAGAAGTGGCCTATCCTCTCTTTCTCTCTCCTGGTACCTCCTTAAAAAAACCAGTAGAGGTGAAACGGGAACTAACCCCTGTAATTATGTGTATTTTCAAGAGTAATTCTCTGCGGTACCTGACTACGTATAATAGTCTCAGCCGAACAAAAATTACTTCTGAGAATCTGACTCCCTTTGAGATTTGTGCTAGAACGACTCAGATCTCATTCTACACGGTCATGTATAGCACAGGGTGTTCTATTTTTAAGAGTTGTCTATAAAGGGCGTTTCTGCCCCTCTATTGAATCTTTGCCGTGGAATCTGTCTCCAAGAAATTTACAAAAAAGTAAAAGAATCTACCACCGTAGAAAATATTTTTTAAACGAAAATATTAAGGCGCTGGCTACACGGAATCAATTCACAGTAAATTATTTAAATTAATTACCTGCATATTTAAGCTATTTAATTAAAAAAATAACACGTTTTAAAAAAAAAAAAAAAAGAAGAAGATGGAGATCAAGTTTCTGAATAATAAATTCCATATCTATGTTGTTCCAACAAAAAAAATTCCCTATCCAGATTAAGATCTCATTACCATGACCTCTCACATCCGTGTGTCCTACATCACTAGAGCAAAGTCTAGTTTTTAAAAACTTATCACATTTTAAATTGGATATTAAAGTACCGTGTATATTTTCCTTGTCGAAATCAAGATCATGATTCCAATATAGATTTGTAAATTTAAATACATTTTAAAACATCTTATCAATTATGGCCCATTTTTCTGTTTTCAAACCAGCTTAATATATAGTAAAAAAAATTTCAAAATATGTAAAATTTGGTCTCCAAGTAGATTATAATATAGATTAAACATCTAACGGTTTGGATTTGTTGTTTGAACATCACACAGCTAAATATAGCCTTGGCAGCACCTCTGCTGAAATGCTGCCAGCAGCAATTTAAACAGACCCTATATATATATATATTTTGAAATCATGAGTTAGGAAGTTAAGCCACCCAACACACTTTCAAACTCCTACGTATATTGTAGAAATTGTTTTCAATTTATGAGTTTCAAACTCATGAACTCCGACATGGGAGTTACGTGTCTTTACTACTAAACCAAAAACAGATTCTTACAAATCGCCAGTATTTATATACAGGTAAGAGAAATATTCCAACTCCAGTTTAAAGTTGAGATGCACATTTAGGTTTGTAATATTATGCTTACAGCTCAAAATTTTATCTCACATATCATTCTTCCAGTCATTACTTAACTTCTTTTAATAAGAAAAACTGAATAAGTAATATACATTATGTAATAATCAAATATAAACTATGCATTAGATAGAGATACATTTTTGCAACAATCAAAGATGCAATTTAGAAGGTTCGGAAATAAGGGTGTTCAAAACAACTGTCAACAGCCCCTTTTTTTATTTACCACCCTAATAAATTAAAATTAAATGATTACCACCCTTTTTCTAGCTAATCCAGTGGTAATCATTTAATTCTAATTTATTAGAGTGGTAAATAAAAAAAATTCGGGTCAACAGCATATGGCCTTTGTCTAAAATCGAAAAATAATGTGTAATGCGTAGTAAGTGTACAATTTGCACTTTGCATTGTACAGCAGCAAGTGTGTATTCTTTTTGAGATGAATAATATTTTTTTTTTGAGATGAAGCAAGTGTGTATTCTTTTTGAGATGAATAATATTTTTTTTTGAAATGAAGCAAGTGTGTATTATAAAATATGATAAAAGTTTATGGAGATAGTTCATAGTTGGGGGGTGAATTTACGAGGAATAGTTTCTCGTTGACTATAACTAAGTTTATCTCTGTTTCTAAAAAATAACTAAGTTTATCTTTTACCCATTTAAAATATTCGTATAACATATGTAATTTTTTAGAAGATATATAGGTTCGTAAAATTTTGTCTGCTCCTGAATTATTTTTTTACTCCATCTAGAAAATTCAAAGTCCTAATTGTCCTTTTATTTTTATTAAAAATTTTATAATTGTATGTACAAATTATGTAAGTTAATCCTTTATTTTCGTTAATTTTTTTATAATTTATATTTATCCTCATTGATTCATATACTATGGAGAATTATTCCTATGAAACGATAAAAACCTGACCAATTTAGCCAAGCGTTTTTTGTGCTTTCAATTGGATTTTTTTTTTTTTTACCACAAATTTTGACCGATTAGGATATTGTATTTGTTTCGTTAAATTTAGGCATTGTATTTTATTTTAGAAAAAAACTTATATTATTTTTCTTGATGTGCTTTAAACACCTATGTATTAAGCACACGAAGAGGCATCGGATGTGGCTAGGGGTGGCAACGAGCTGTTAAAGAGTGAGCTAGGTCATACTCGTACTCGGCTTATTGGTATATCAAGCGGAGCGAGCGAGTTTGGATTTTAGGTCCCGAGTTAAAACTATTGCTCAAGATCGACTCGTGGGTCCGAGCGAGCCGAGCTAGCTCATTATTAGCTTAGCAGATTTATAAATTTGTATATTTTTTTCCTGCTATATCTTAAATTTTCATAACACATCTTATCAATTATGGCTAAAACAAAATAATATTTATATGACTAATTACTGAGGAATACTCTTAATTCAATTGTAATTAAGCAAATCAACTACTATAAATTAACTTTACAGCTAAATTCATACATACAAATATATCAAAATCCTAAATTCATACAAATATATTCACAGAATAAATTCATGCATACTAAACCAAACAAATTCATACAAATATATTCACAGAATAAATTCATGCATATCAAACCAAACAAATTCATACAAATTAACTTAATTGCTTATAATTAATTCACACATATTCCATACAAAATTACCAATCAACTTAAATACAGTCCAAAGTGCAATTGTCATAACACTAGCTATAACATTCATAGACAATAATATTTACAATCTGAAGTGAACGGATCCGATTAAACTATTAAACTATGTATATTAAATAGCTCGTTAACGACCGAGCTAGGTCAAACTCAAACTCATTAATTCTGGCTCGAGTATGTAGCAAGCGAGCAAATTTTAACTCGATCCATTAACAAACGAGCTGTTACCGATCGAGCTACGGGCAAATACCAAGCGGGCCACGAGCCACGAGCTTTTTTGCCAGTCCTAGATGTGGCACGTGTGCATATTTTCGTATTTGAAATGCATAAAAGATCGTGCAAAAGAATTTTAAAGCAAAAAATCATGAGCACTTCGAGCCGACATTTTTATTAATATTCAACTTTAAATATAAATATTCAATTATATTCAAAATCCAAAGTTATTTTTAAATATATCCGGTTTGAAATTTTTATTTCAAACTGCAATTTTTTTTTTTTTTACCAATTAGATAAGTTCAAAGTTTTCAATTCAAATGGAATCTCATGGAGAAGCGTGCCTGAACTGATGTCGGAGTTGAAATTATATATGATTTTCTGTACTGTTATATTTAGTGTAGTTAGCGTATTTTAGCGTAGTTAAACGTAATTTAGTGTAATTTAACGTAATTAATGTAATTAGTGTAATTTAGCATAATTATACTAAATTAGTATAATTTAGTGTATTTTAGCTTAATTCAACGGATTTTAGTATAATTAGCATACTTGAGTATAATTAGCTTAATTAGCATGATTTAGGGCTATCAGCGATTAAATTTTTAGGGTCTTCGATGAAAAATAACCACAAAATAAAATATAATATATCTAATTGGAATTCTTTGTAGTAAAAAAATAATTTAGAGTTATCGGCGATTAAACTTCCAGGGTCTTTGGTGAAAAATAACTAAAAAATGAAATACTATATATCTAATCAAATTGAACTTCTTTGTAATAAAAATTAATTTAGAGTTATCGGCGATTAAACTTCTACGGTCTTCGGTGAAAAATAACCACAAAATAAAATAAAATATATCTAATCAAATTGGACTTCTTTGTAATAAAAATTAATTTAGGGCTATTGATGATTAAACTTTTATAATCTTTGACGAAAAATAGCCATAAAATAAAATAATATATCTCTCTAAATGTAACATTACATAAAATCATAATTTCAACTTCGGCATCCAGTTCATGCACACTTCTCGAGGATATTCCATTTGAATTAAAAACTTTAAATTTATTTAACTAGTCCAAAAAAAATTCTCAAACTGCAAAATTAATTTTACAATTTAGATAGATTTAAAAATAACTCTAAATCTTGAATATAATTGAATATTTATATTTAAAATTGGAGTAGAACTAGGGTGTTCTTAAGCTCACCAAAGTATTTGGTGAGCTTAACTCCAAAACCCATCAAATCAGTTTCAAATAACGAATCCGAACCATTGAAATCCGCCTACCTTATGAGTGATGCGTCTACATGTGAAAATTTTAAACATTCAAATTAATTTAGTATAAAGTCAAGCGGTAAAAAAACGTTCAAAATATGAATGCACTAAAATTAATTTATTAACCTTCTAATTTTGACCGATTGACTTTATACTAAATTAATTCGAATGTTTAAAATTTTCACATGTAGAAGCGTCACTCGTAAGATAGGCGGGTTTCAACGGTTCGGATTCATCATTTGAAATCGATTTTATGGGTTTTAGAGTTAAGCTCACCAAACACTTTAATGACTTTAAGAACACCCTAATTCTACTCTTAAAATTGAATATTAATAAAAAAAAGGGAAAATTAGTTCCTTGCCACTTCAAAATGGTGAATTTAGAAAAATGCCACCCTAAAATTTTTTTTTTTACTAAATGTCACTCCAAATTTCATTTATTAAGAAAATTGCCACAAATACCATATTAATGTATAATTTTAAATAAATAATTTACAGTATAAGTGAACTGACCGAAATAGCCTTGATCTTCAAAATTTCTTTCTCTTCTAACGTGAGTCCTCTCCGTGACACTGTCCCTAAACGTCGCCTCCTGATAAAATTTATTTTTCTTAATCCATGGCAACTGATAAAATAATCTTTTCGTCTATAAAATGTTTCTGTGCCGTCCAGTAATTATTTTAGTTTTAATAGTGCATTAATGTATCAGTTGGGTTTGGTGAATTTCAACTGGTATGGAGCAAATTTGGTTCTTTGTGTTTTTCCTTGATTAAATTTTCATTCTGAGATTGAGTTTTATGAAAACAAAGGATAAATACAGGAGAGACAAATTTGGTGAATCTCAAACTCGTCTTTTTATTTTAAAACTGAACAAATACCTCTTGCATTCCTAATTGAGCTTATATTTCGCCATCGTACTATATTGTTTTTGATAGCTTTCTCTAGTACTGTAGTCTCATTGTTAGTGGGGAAGGTGAAGTGAAACATGGATTTTCTATTAAGAAAGGCCTGGTTGAACTCAGAAGCTTAGTTTCTCAACAATGGCTGCTTAGTTGTAGGGATCAAAGAAAATCCATGTTATTTTGAGTGTTAGTATCCTTATTGGAAAACTCTTAGATGTAGCGCCATATGAAAAGGATGTTTCCAGCTTATATTGTTGCTTATGAGGGAAACAACTAGGAGATGACTGGGAGACGAAGAGATAAAGAGAGGAGATGACTTTCTGATCGAACCCATTAAAGAAAGGAAAGGGTTAGGGACTGAGTGTATTTTTAGTATATACGAAAATACTCAACATATTATGTTTATTTTAATTACAAATGTATAATAATATGATATTTGTAACAATTTTCTTATTAAATATAATTTGAAGTGACATTTAACAAAACAAAAATTTTTAAATGATATTTTTTTAAATTCACCATTGATGACATGAAATTAATTTTTCCTAATTTTTTTAATAAAAATGTCGGCACTTCGAGAGTTCGAGTATACGGCCTCAGTCAGAATTGCGACACAAGTGACACGTGGGACTAAAAAATCTTCTCCTTTTCGTACGAGAATCTCAATGGAATGCAAAGTGTATTTTACGATTTAACTTTTTTCGAAGAGATGTATCCTAAATCATAATTCATAATTCATAAATGCGCCGTGAATCCCGTGATTGAATGGGAAGAAAGAAATTTACTTCCCGCAGAATTCTAATAGATGCACATCATAAATAGGCCCAAAATTATAAAAGCATCGGAAAATGGGCCGAGAAGAAGCCCATTTCTACTCTCCCATTTCCCAATTCAATTGCCTTTCCCGATGTCGAGTACCTCGATCCATCCCGACCAAATCGTGAATTCTAAGAGCATCTACATCCTTGAAACTCTTGGAGTTTCTAAATAACTGTTAACTAATTTTTAGAAACTTTATCTCTGGAAGTTTATAAACCCTCACATCCCTAAAACTCAAAATTAGAGTTTCTTAATTGCCACATCAACAAATAAATTACAAGAGAAAAAAATTTCAGCAAATTATTTGACCACGTCAGAGTTTATAAACGGTTTCTTATTAAGAAACTTTGGAGCAAAGTTGCTAAATAAGAAACCCATCTGCATCCCTGAAACTGGTTTAGAAACTGTCACATAAGATTAGAAACTCAAAGAGTTTCAGGGATGTAGATGCTCTAATCCCCCATGTAACTCAAACTTTGAATTTAGATGCAGACCGTCCGATAAGAATCCGCACGAATATTTAAAGAGATCCGTTAATTCTGACCTGGGTCAGATAATCTGATTTATCCAGATTATGATCGGACAGTCCATATACAAAGTCAAAATTTGTGTTACCTCAGAGACCTGATCCCCAAATCCTGCCGCAGCCTTCATTTCCTTTTGCAGATGCAAAAAGTCCCTCTAGTTTTGGGAAATAAATCTGCTGTGATTCTAAAGAGATCGCAGGACCCTGCGATTTCAAATCTAACCTTTAACTTTTTGAAATGCACAAATCTCAATAATACTTATTTTATATACACGAATCTTTAAACAGATAAATGGATGGATATCGAATAACAGGGCCCTGCGATCCCTTTAGAATCACAGCAGATTTATTTCCCTAGTTTTGTCTCCATCTGCACACTGAACCACGCCTCCATTGGTCCACTTAATTCAGTTTTGTTTAAAGCGCCGCGAGTGCCTGTTAGCCGATTTTTTTAAAAATACCCATTTAATAAATAAATTAAATTAAAATATCCAAGTTTCAACAAAATTTATAAAAATATCCAAACCGCGGATTTTTTCCGCGGCCCGGAATTTTTATTCCGGGGCGCGGAAAAAATTCGCGCCCGGAAAAAAAAAAAAAAAAAAATTTTTGGTCCCGACCGCGGATAATATCCGCGGGCCGAATTTAAAAATATTTTTTTTTTTTTTTTTCTTTTTTAAGTCTGGAGAAAAAAAATTATTTTTTTTGTCAAACTTTGTACCTCTGGTTAACATAGCAAAACACCTTCAAATATCATGAAAATTTACCGACATTCATTCTTGACTTCATAGAATAAGACTGTAAAGTTTCATACAAAATCTCAAAACAGATCGTGAGATATCGGCTCTCAAAAATTGCCCGAACTGCTGAAGGAGTGCTTCTGACCCCAACTTTGCACCCCTGATTAACATACCAAAACACCTTCAAAAATCATGAAAATTTACCGACATGTATTCTTGACTTCATAAAATAACACTGTGAAGTTTCATACAAAAGTTCAAAACAGATCGTGAGATATCGACTCTCAAAAATTGCCCGAACTGCTGAAGAAGTGCTTCTGACCCCAACTTTGCACCCCTGATTAACATATCAAAGCACCTTCAAAAATCATGAAAATTTACCAACATGTATTCTTGATTTCATAGAACAAGACTGTGAAATTTCATACAAAATCTCATAACAGATCGTGAGATAATGAAACATAACAAAACTGAAAACTGAAACATAATAAAACATATACTAAGAAAATAATAAAACTGAACATAACAAATCAAAACTCAAACATAACAAAACTGAACTCTCTCGGAAGGAGTGCTTCTAAACCCAAATTTGCATCTCTGATTAACATATCAAAACACCTTCAATCATGAAGCACTCCTTCAGCAATTCGGGCAATTTTTGAGAGCCGATATCTCACGGTCTGTTTTGAGATTTTGTATGAAACTTCACAATATTGTTCTATGAAATCAAGAATACATGTCGATAAATTTTCATGATTTTTGAAGGTGCTTTGATATGTTAATCAGGGGTGCAAAGTTGGGGTCAGAAGCACTCCTTCATCAGTTCGGGCAATTTTTGAGAGCCGATATCTCACAATCTGTTTTGATATTTTGTATGAAACTTTACATTCTTATTCTATGAAGTCAAGAATGCATGTCGGTAAATTTTCATGATTTTTGAAGGTGTTTTGGTATGTTAATCAGAGGTGCAAAGTTGGGGTCAGAAGCACTCCTTCAGCAGTTCGGGCAATTTTTGAGAGCCGATATCTCACGATCTGTTTTGAGATTTTGTATGAAACTTTACAGTCTTATTCTATGAAGTCAAGAATGCATGTCGGTAAATTTTCATGATATTTGAAGGTGTTTTGCTATGTTAACCAGAGGTACAAAGTTTGACAAAAAAAAAAAAAAAATTTCTCAAAAAAAAAAAAAAAAAAAAAAAAAAATTAAAATTCGGCCCGCGGATATTATCCGCGGTCGGGACCAAAAATTTTTTTTTTTTTTTTTTTTTCCGGGCGCGAATTTTTTCCGCGCCCCGGAATAAAAATTCCGGGCCGCGGAAAAAATCCGCGGTTTGGGTATTTTTATAAATTTTGTTGAAACTTGAATATTTTAATTTAATTTATTTATTAAATAGGTATTTTTAAAAAAATCGGGCCTGTTAGTGCTTTATTTGCTCTGACAACCTTCTCCACTTAATTCTATTTATATGAAATCTGTGTGCTCCATTTACATCTTCTTGTTCGATAAGCAAGTACATAATGGGGTGGGCCATAGCACTGCAAGGCGGAGCCGGAGATATCCCTGTAGATCTGCCCAATGACAAGCGGGCCCCACGCGAGGCCACTCTGCGCCGCTGCCTGGACCTTGGAGTGGCCGCTCTCAAGGCCAATCGCTCCCCTCTTGATGTTGTTGAGCTCGTGGTATTTCATTTTTTATTTTTTTCTATTTTGTATTTTATCCATTGTAGTACCAGTAAAAATTTGTTCTTTAAAATGGATTATTGAGGGGGCATAGGTGAGGGAACTGGAGAACTGTCCCCACTTCAATGCAGGGAAGGGATCTGTTCTGACGACAGATGGTACGGTCGAGATGGAGGCGTCTATAATGGATGGTACTAAGAGATGCGGTGCCGTATCGGGTCTAACCACAGTTGTCAATCCCATTTCTGTGGCTCGAATTGTTATGGAGAAAACACCTCATATATATCTCGCCTTTGATGGAGCTGAGGCTTTTGCTAGGGAACAGGTTCCTTTCAATACTGTTATATCATCCTAATTTTGAAATTTTAAGTTGAAACTAAATTTGTGTTATCCATTGCTAGCTTTTAAGCATAGAATAGGGTCATGATTGGTAAGACTCTGAAGTTCCATTTTCTAATGAAACGGGCATTGGCCTTTTTTTAAAAACAAAAATAGGGTCATGATTGATTCTCCTTTTCCACTTATTTTCAAATAGTCATATGCATCTTAATATGGTACAACTAAATTACTTTTACTGGTAAGTTAATGTCATTTTATTTTTTTTCTTACTTCAGGGGTTAGAAACTCGAGATCAGAGTTATTTCATTACAGAACAAAATATTGAAAGACTAAAACAAGCCAAGGAAGCGAACAGGGTTCAGGTATGCTCCTCAATTAGCCAGTATATAAAATGTATTATGATGCATGTCATCCTTAATTAGATGATTAAGGTACCAATCTAGATGGAGGTTTAATGTTGATTGATATCACCAGGGATTTGACTTATTGGCTGGAGTTAAACGTTCAAGACAAGAAAATACCAAACAATGGGGATTAAACTAAAAAAGTGTATAACTTTGTGATATCAGATACCCAACTTGTAGAGTTTGTTACTGTCTGACATCTACCTTGTACCAGAAAGGGACCCAACCTGATGCAAGGGGCTTTACTATCTGATGAGATCTGCAAATTCTGATTTTTCTAAAATATAAAATAAAAAAGCTATTCAACGTGTTAAACTTTAGTATATTTTGTCCTTAAATTGTCAAGCTTTAACTGGGCTTCATTTATTGGGCCCTTTCTATTTTAACAACCCTGGCCCAATTAGAGGTGGTAGGTCCAATCTTGAGGGAAACAATTGATCCAAATGTAAAAAACAAGAAGGCACCTGAGTCCTTTTGTTGTTTTGAAAAGAAAATATCAGCCCCATTCCAGATTAAATCGTTGGATGGTTTTATCTAGGCTTTTTTTGTCTCTCATGGTCCATCCACGTTGCATCATTGATCCTGGAATCTTACAACAAGAAAAAAATGTAGAAGCCTTAAAACATGATTGAAATACTGGATGTATTTGGATACACTATAATGAACTAATATGTCTACTTTCAGATTGATTACACCCAGCCTCAGCCAGTGAAAGAGCAGGTTCCCACAAGCTCTGAAGGCGACAGTCAAATTGGGACTGTTGGATGCGTTGCCGTGGACAGAAATGGCAATTTGGCAACCGCCACCTCTACTGGTGGTCTAGTAAACAAAATGGTAGGTCGAATAGGCGACACTCCCGTCATAGGTGCTGGCACCTATGCCAATACAATCTGTGCAGTTTCTGCTACTGGAAAAGGTGAATCCATAATCAGGAACACAATTGCACGTGATGTGGCAGCACTCATGGAGTACCGAGGCCTCTCTGTGAAAGAAGCAGCTGACCTTGTTATAGCAAATGCACCTGAGGGCACTGTAGGTCTAGTGGCCGTTACTGACAAGGGAGATGTTGCCATGCCATTTAATACCACCGGCATGTTTAGGGCTTGCGCAACGGAAAACGGTCATTCTGAAATTTCCATCTGGTAAAATTTTTACCTGGGTACAGTATTTTGCTTTGCTTTTGGGAGGCGTGATTTTGATTTCAGACAATTTGTAGTGGTTGACTCTGTTTTAGTGGGCTTGTTTGGGCCTAGGAATTTCTGGTGGGACCATCTCCCTTGAATTTAATGAGTGCAGAATAATTAAAATAAAATCAGAATTTCTTTCCTTGTTTTAAAATAGTGTTCTTTCACATGCTCATTCATTGTTGTGGTTGTGTTGGTAGTGGCCAGCCATGATAAGAAGGCCGATCATGGAACCCAAATTTGGATCATTATGCTTCTCTTTCTTTCTTTATTTTTTTTCTCCCTTTTTTGTGCTTGCACTAGACAAATGATCGGATACAAATTGCTAATCGTAAGGTTCTTATATATTAACAGATGTTGTAATTCTTATCTCTGGGTTCTTTCAATATACTAACCACTAAATAAAGTGCTCTGCCCTGATAATCTCACGATGGTCTAAAAGAATTCGTAAAAGGTTGTTATGTAGTGCTTAAATCATAACACAGATGGGTATAGTGAACCTGGTATAAAATATTAATCTATTTCCTGCTACTAAACCATCGTAGCCCTTGTTGGTAGCTGGTATATATTGATCCATACTGTATTGATTAGTACCTAACTGATTTTCATTGTAGCCCTTGTCTGTTGTATAAAGAATTGCCACTTAGTTGAGGCAGGATGCTTCATCAAGTAGGAAAAACTATACAAAAATCTACTAGGGTTTGAAGCTGTTTGGCATAAAAAAGGATCTACGCCAAAGCAGTTTGTGCAATTTGTATTTGAGTGACATGTTGTGTGTGGCATCTATTGGGGCAGAGGAGATCTCCTTCAAAATAAAAGATGTATAACACTGCTTTAGATATATTCCCTTTATTTCGTTTTAATTTACTTGTCAATTGAAAAGGACATAAATGTGAACATAATTAAAGAAAAGCATCTAAGAGAGGACAGAATTAAGATATTGAAAACTACCTTTGGTTCAGTGGGATGGGGCGTCGCACTAAAAAGATAAGTCAAATGATAGAGATTTTTCCCTTTTGTCTAGGCAATTTCAAATCTCTTCTGACTATGTCATCCTTTTTTCCTTTTGCATATAAGAAGAGAACAAGAATTCGATGAACCTTATATCGGTTCGTTAATTAGCCATGCTTATTTCACCCTAAGCATTTCATTGAAGGTTTTGAAATCTGCTACGGAACTTTAAATTCCACCTGTATTTATTTGTACTAGTCCTTTTCAGATTTGATCTCTAGAGAAAGACCCTAAAGAAACTTATTGCCATTCCATTATTGCTTTAGGAAAGGTACTAATCATACCAAAGCATAATATAAATGCATGGTACTGGTCCAAATAGAAGGTAATTTAGGTGCAGTTAGGTCTTAATTAAAGCCAGTGTGTGCAAGTGATGAATATATAATGAATTATTGATACTGGTGTAATTAAATAGGTAGAAAGGGTTGAAAGGGATGGCGGTAGTCTTTGGTAGAGGGGAATATATGGGGACCACTGGGGCAGAGAGAGAAAAATAGAAAAGGAGAAACTTTAGCCACTAGTATGAAAGGAGATATGGAATCAACCAATAGGAGCTCGCTTTTCTTTGCTGTAATCCTCGTAAAAGATCTGGTGAGAGCTTTTGGGACTTGCCTCTTCTTCTCCAGATATTGATCTCCAATCCTTATCCATGCTACTATTTAGACTTTGAACTCTTCTGCTGCATTTTTGGATGTTATTTTATGTGCAGCAGGTAGTCGTCAGAATCATAGGTTTTATACAAAATTAATATTTGTCAATTTGGTTCTCTCGAATGATAAATGATATACATTAATTACATTTGAGAATAATTAAATTATTTAGTCATGTGTGATTGTAGAAAAGATGATTCTAAAATGAAAACTGTTTTTTACCACAGAGTCTTTGAATGTTTGATACAGGCAAAATGTAGCTGTTAACAATTCGCTCCACATATCGCAACAGTGAAAGGGCAACAAAGGGACCCGGGTTTCCTCTAAATTTGCTATTCGTTGACATTCAAGAGTGGGGAGCAACGGCCTGCTGCAACCAACATAGCAAATTTAGAGGTAGAGAGCATCTCTCTCTCTCTCTCTCTCTCTCTGTATGCATGCATGATCAAACTATCGTGGCCGGTTTCTGTTATTATTATTTTTTTCAGTTGCACAGTGTACGTACAGCGAACCAATTAGGTGCTTAATTGAACATTTTAAATAGTTAGACCCAGAGGTCCAACTGACACACGCACACATATAAAAAAGAGAAGAGAAGGCAGAGAACTAAACCAAGTGCTAATGATCTTAACTGTTCTTTATTATTTGAGCTGAATTTTATTTTTATTTTTTCTGACAAGAGGTTATTTTTTGAGATAAAAAAAATGAAAATCAAGCTATTTAAATTTAAATATCCAAAAAAAATTATCTCATTTAAATTTTTGAACGTAAGACCTTATACAATAAAATCTGATTCTCGTGACAAAAGTTATAATTTGGTTGAAACACATGTTATTACTGCTTTGTTGGTGTAAAACTAGCTAGGGTGTTCTTGAACTCAACAAATTTTTGGTGAACTTAGCTCTAAAAACTATTAGTTAGATTGGCTTCAAACGACGAATCCAAACAATTTAAATCGATATACTTCATGAGTAATTATTTACATGTCAAATTTATAAATTTTCAAATTAATTCAGTATAAAGTCAAGCATTAAAATAAACAAGCCTATAAATTAATTCTAATATAGTCAACCTTAATCAATTTTTTATTGCTTGACTTTGTACTGAATTAATTTGAAAATTTATAAATTTTATATATAAATGCATCATTCATAAGTGCCTAGATAGGTTTTAACATGTTGGATTCATTATTTGAAGTCAATATAATAAATTTTTTGAGTTAAGCTCGCAAATAGAATTGAGCTTAAGTACTCTAATTCTACTCACATTATTGTTATAATTTGTTAAATATAAAATTTGTTAACAGGCGTAAGGCATAGCCATGCAAAGCAAGTTAGTAGAGTTTAAGACGAGTACGATAATACATCACAATTCACACATTTGGAAACTAGATAGTAAGATATCCAACATATAATATCAGAAAAGGAACATTTTTCTAAGCAAATTAGTTACAATTACCTCTGGTTATCCCAAAAAAGATTAATCTACAATAACATCTTCATCTTAAC
Organism: Carex rostrata; assembly: GCF_964058835.1. Taxonomy (NCBI): domain Eukaryota; kingdom Viridiplantae; phylum Streptophyta; class Magnoliopsida; order Poales; family Cyperaceae; genus Carex; species Carex rostrata. The sequence goes on from NC_135937.1 coordinate 4,958,293, forward strand.
AAACTCCCCAACAATTAAGCTTTCAATTAACAAAGGATAACAAAGACTAATTTGAGTCTTGTCCAACCAAATTAATCATACATGATACATGCATGGTTTTATCAATATTCATATCATATCCTTCCTTGTCTCCCTGAAGGAGAAGAACTTCCACCACTGCCACCGCCGCTTCCACTACCACTGCTTCCACGAAACAAGCCACTCCCCAACTGATGTTGCTGATGCTGATATAGTGATCCTGACGTAGGGGACCCACCGTACAATTGTTGACCCATAACCATCATGCCACTGCCGCCACTGCCAGCGCCACCTGAGCCAGTACCATACAAGCCAGCACCATAACTACCACCGACATTACCCCCTCCCCCGAGTACATCAGTCTGTTGTGACGACGATGATGAAGCAGACCCACCGCCGCCAGGTGCACCAGTACCAGTGCCTTGCCTATCCCCCTCGAGTTCACGAAATTTATGCAGGTAAAGTTTGAGGGGATCAATATAGTCGTCAAAACCTAGCGTTGACATAGCCCACAAGAGGTCGTCTCCGTTGATGGTCTTGCGCTTCTCACGCAAACACTTGTCAGAGGCCTCACCGGTTATGAAGCTGATGAACTCCGACACACACTCCTGCACTGTCTCCTTGGCCTCCTTGGATATTTTGGCATTGGCAGGAAGTGCTTTTTTCATTATCCTGCTCACATTTGCTATTGGTAGAAACCTGTCCTGCTCCTTGCCGCTGCTCCCGTTGTTTCCTCCACCTCCAGAATCGTTATCAGAATCTGCCATGCCTTGAGTATTCCAATCACCCAGAAAACTAAACCTCTGAGTGACTAAAATAACAGAAAATACACTCTAATGGAGATCCGAGGGGAAGGAAGAAAAACTTGATTTACAAAGCTTTTATGACATGTGTAGTCAGTGGTTGCATCGGAAGAATTCAAGAAACAAAAGAAGACAGAGGTTGTATAGGCAAAAAATCCTCAAAGTTGCGATTGCACCTATTTGAGGCAGGAAAAACTGTGGTCGTCTCCCTTCCTCTCTCTCTGTCTGTCTGTTTTCTCTCGCTGGAATGCTGGATACTGAGTGGGGAAGGGAAGGAGAAAAAAAGGGGAGAGAAGAGGAAATGGGAGAGGGAGGTTGGGGCCCGTCGGATCTGGTGTAATAATTATCGGATGGAGGGTGTCACGTGGAGGCGGCACAGCCGTTATTAATTGATAAGAATAGGCAACGTGGAAATACTACATGCCGTGGATAAGCTTTCCATATGCTGATCTAGACCGTGGATAGAGACTGTGGGACCTAACCTGGAGGTGGTCACTGGTCGGTTTACAAAAAGGAAATAGTTGGATGGGCCAAGTGGGCTCTGGGCTGGGCTAGTTGTCTAAACTATTTGCCCAAAGTTGAAAGCATTGCTTCCCTAACTAATCCTTGAAGTTGACGACCTTTTATTCGTATCTGATCATTTTTGTTGTAGAATCAAGTTGCCGTTCCAAATAGTTGGATATATCCATGGATCCATACTGTGTCATATTCCTGTTTGCACTAAATCCAGAAAGTAGTAACACGCAATACCGAGCTTGACTCGCAGACAATCAAACATGCAACACGGATAATACAAAACCCCAAAATACACTATGTTATTCGAACTCTAACAGACTAACCATCAACATGCACAAAGGTCTAATTCAGTCTACTTAGATCTGTTGTCAGCCGACTCTGAATTTTAAAACCTAACTCATCCCTCCAGTTAAAGCAACATAATACAAAAGTGAAAAAGCTAGAGATGACAACAACTCCTTGCTATAAAACTTTTAAATACTACAACAATGGTAATTAACACATTACACAATATGGACAGAAATGCCCAAAGATGAGTCGCACCCCAGCAGAGAGAACCCCAACAATGGTAATCAAGCCTTCACACCCTTTGTAGATGAGCCTTTGCCTTTTGGAGCGGGTGCCTTCTTGACAGGCGCTTCATCCTCTTCTTCATCCTCATTTTCTTCGGCCTCATCTGCCAGCTTTGTCAGCTCTTCTTGGATCAGCATCTTCACAGTCACTTTCTTCCCTGTCATGTCCATCTTGTAATGTGCACCTGCTCGTGACATTCATTTGTCCTCCTAGTTAGAAATAGATAGACATACAATGACTAACTGGGAATTGACAAAGAGACTATTGCATATTACCTAGCTTCTTGAGGATGTCGGTGAAGGTAGCCTGAAAAATGACAAAGCAATTGGTAATAATTCCTCGTACCCATTTCACTCTATGATATTTAGACACTAACTTGAGAAAAAAGCAAAAAAGGGGGGAAAGAACATACCACATTAAAATCAACTTTCTTGAGTATATCAATGATGGTGGCACGTAGCTCTTCCTTGCTGGGACCCGACAATTGTTCAGCCTCTGCTGCTTCAGCAGATGCTTTACCCTTGCCTTTTCCAGTTGGAGCAGCCTTTTTGCCTGGAGAACAAATCAACAAAAAATTTAAAATAATTCTTGCAAATTGCAAACAAATGGTAAAAATCCATGCTCTTTGAAGTAAAACCATAAAAACAAAAGAACAATTTCCAACTCATGGGTGGAGCTGTGTTGATTAGGGGTGGGCTTAGCCACCCCTATAAATTAAAAATGAGCACTTCCATACTTTATATTATATAATTTTTATACAAGTATTCATATCTTTTAGCACCCCCTTATAAAATCAAATTACACTACAATTAACTTCTTTAGCCCTTTTTCCAACTTGCTAACCTCAGAGTAATAAAGCATAAATAGCTTGGTTAAAAAGGTAAAAGAAGGGAAGACATATAAATAAAGACTATACCAGAAGGTTTTTTGTCCTTGGGAGCAGTGGTATCAAGACTTTTTCTCTTACGCGAGAAGACCTTAGCAGTGCCTCTGGCCTCTCCCCTCTCCTCATCCTTATCCTTTACAGCACATGAGGCCAAGTTCTTTGAGGAAGAAGATTGGGCCTTTGCCTTTGCTTTTGAAGGAACTACTGCCTTCACCTTCTTAGCAACAGACTCCTTTTTCTTCCCGCCTCCTCCAGATGATCTCTTCCTTCCCGACCCATACTCATCATCGTCATCTTCTTCATCATATTCTTCCTCTTCCTCGATTTCTTCTTCTTCAACCTCTTTGTATTGCTTCTTATCTACTATGGGCGCATCTTCCTCCTCTTCCTCCTCATGTCCCTGTTCCTCTTCTTCCTCACTCTCTGTGTCCCCTCTTCTTTTTGAGCTAGATTCTTGCTTCTGTAATAACCAATACAAAAACAATGATGAGATAATAGTTTATTTATTTATAAATAACTAAAAAACATTCAGCAAGTGAAGTATAGAACGGCAGTATATAGTTGAATTGGGTAATTGACAGAGAAGGCCAAAAAAGGCATGGGTTAACTAGGTAAAGATCCAAATCAGGCCTAGAGAGATACAACCAGCAGACATAGTTCCTCTTTTATATCAATCAATAGACCAAGGGGAATTTATGGTGAAAGTTCTTAATCGCAAATATACCTTGCGAGACTTCTTTGAGGGAGTAAAGTCTAGGTCCTCCTTTGATGCACTTCCTCCTCTTGAAGTTCTCTTCCTCTTGTTGGATTTTGTTGGCTGCAATACAACATTTCCAAGAATACCCAGTAAATACAACAACAACAACAACAAAGCCCTTAGTCCCAGACAAGAATGCATACAAAATTGAAGCAGATTCCTCAGATAATAATGCAAACAAAATGACAAAAGGTAAATTTGAGAACACACCGTTTCCTTGTCTGAAAGCGAGCCACCTGTTGATGCATGCGGTTCAGCAATGAAATCCAGGAGCCTCTCTATTAGATCTTCCTGTTGGTTACAAAGTTTGATTTGCAAATATTAAAATATTATCAAAATGAACAGGATAGGATCACTGTAATGCTCAATGAATACAGCATGTGCCAACAGATTTTGAGATGGATTACAAGTCCTTTCATTTTGGCAAGAAATGAATATTTTAACCTCTGTAAGATAGTTGATCACATAAAAAGAAAATTAACAGCCCGCCAAGGAAAACTGAGCAAAGCACATAATAGAACGCAGAAAACAAGTTTTTAAATCAATTCATCACTAAGGTAAGACCAGGGAAGTGTAGTATGAAAAATCGATATGGTCATCCTAACAAGGTAATTTATGAAGAAGGGTAATGCCAAGATTTTGACACCTTCTTGTTCGTGATTTTGGAAGTAGAAACATTAAATAGATCACACAGTTCTAGAAGTGTGTCTTTGGTATATTTGTCCAGTCTCTCCTTTGCCTTTGCTCTCTGTTTTTCCTGCATAAAAAGGAAACCGGTCACATATATTGGTCGCCAATTCACATGGAAAATATAGACGTTTTATTATGATGAGGAAAAATACATACATCACTTTCATGCCAAACAAATCCAGAGTATTGGAGTATGTGGTTTTTGAACTCTAGCGCCTGAAAAAGACAGAAACAGTTAAAAGCACATTTTTAGCAATGATTTCCTCAATATTATCACATAACTCAGTTGCACCATAGCAATGAGGTGCACAGCAGTACTGATCAGTTCCTATATGGTCCAGGTACAGTTCTGTCACCTTACACCAAACATATTCAAAATAAACCACTTTTTTTAAAAACAAATCCTATAGTATTTGCAAAAAGGTTTTATCACCTGCAGTAAAGAGATTAAACATGGACAAAAATTTTATTTCTCCTAATATGACATAGAGCAACCCTAGTTTGTTGAGTTGTAAGACATTGACCACAATAATAACTTTCTATTGTAGAATTGTAGATCAAATATTTCTGTATATAACCTTCAATTGTGCATCAGCTATTTCTGTATATTGTTGTTGCTACGTTCTAACAGTCTTCTTCTAGAGCAATTATAGGGATTGTAAAAAAAAAATTCCATAACAAGTTCTGTTTATTTTTGTTTTAGAGCAAGTCAAAGCATCTCAGGTAAAACCATTCTATAGTTCTGCATTCTCCCAAGTATTCACTTAAGTTAGACAAGCCCTTGTACTTTACCATACAAAATAGTAGTAATTTGACAAGTAAATTATGAGATGGGAATCGCGAATTGAAGCTCCTGTTTTAATTCGCACCCATATTTTGCGTTTTCAAGGTCCAAGCAGCTGATCCAAACTGCTCAACATGATCTCTATATTAAATGTGCATGAGACCAAATTTACAATTTTTGGAACTTGTTTACTATTTTTTCAGATAGGTACAGAATCGCTGTTTTTATAGTCCAGAATTTTCTGAACAAAAACAATTTTGTACCCTATCTAAAAAAATTTCCAGAAAAATTAAAATTTGGTCTCCAAGCACATTTTAAAATGGAGATCATGTTGAATGGTTCGGATCAACTGTTTGGACTTTAAAATCGGAAATATTAACACAAATTAAAACAGGGCTTTAATATGGAGGTAGAATTATGGAAAGGAAGATCAAGGTTTCATTAATTGGGAAAAAAAGTTAAGAAGTAAATGATGAAGACTTTGACCAAGGAAAATAAGAAACATTCATATTATTGATAACTCAACAAGATAAAGAAGGAATTAATAAAAAATTCCTTAAAATCTATAACAGGGGTCAAATCACCCAAGTGCCATGGTAATTTATGGCCATTCTCCCACCAGAAAAGGGTACTTCCCAAAGAGGACCGCCAACTATTTGATAAAGCTTGAAAGAATATACAAATAAGAGATGATGAGTAAACGACGTAATTCATGTGTGGGAATAATGAATATACTAGCATAAAGTGTATGCAAATTATACACTTTAAGTTCAGATGCACCAACAGTAACTAATTTTGAAAAGAAAAAAGTACAAAGATAACTCGCAAGAATTCTGAAATCACCTTCCCTCTCCTTCCAAAAAGAGTGAAGTGAATCGTTTTTATATCTTCAGGCTTCTTCCTTGCTAATTTACGTGCCACTAGAAACAAATTTGGAAACAAAAATATTCACTTCAGATTGCAATGAGCAATCAAAACCAATATAAAAAAAATAATTACAGGTATAGATAAACAAATAGATTCTTTCCGAAATAACAACAATGTCATAAACTTGTGACAGAGCATGAAAACAAAATGTTGGTCCAAACAGCATTCATGACCATAGTGCAATACATATGGAGGCAAGAAAACAATATTTGATAGAAAGCTTCGAAAGCTAGTTATTACATACAACAAGAACTCAATAGTTATTGGCACCTGAAAAAGTAAACGTATGTTCCACCTGAAATGCCTCAACTGGTAAGTGCTTTAAGTACTTAATAAGGCCATCTAATTTACATTTTGAGAAGCACTCTTTTTCAGTTCTAGAATATTGGTTAACAAACTTATACTGGAAGATGCAATTACTGACTGTTATATTGCTTCCAAGAGCTAACCAATTCAGTAAACCTTAGAAGGAAGCATACCTTGTGAAATATCTTTCAATGGAGTTCCACGGCCCTGCAACAAAAGTAAAAAAATAATAATAATAATTAAAAACCAACTCCAGATCACAACAAAAAAAACAATATAGAAAAATGATATCAACGATAATATAGCGAAAAAAACCTTCTCAATCTGAAAATCTCGGTTGGGCTCCTTTTCAATAACCTCCACAAGCCTCTCAACCGTTTTTCTCTCACGCACAGGCCGATCAAATACATACGAGCTTAGAGGGGGGCTTGACAACTCCTTTGCCTCCTCTTTCTTCTCCTTACCTTTCCCTCTCTCACTACTTGCACTGCCTCCCCTCGGCCCCCTCTTCCCTTTAGTTGCCGGGGTCTGTGTCTCCACCTCCTGCTTCTCTTCTTTAACTCCTTTCTCTTTCACAGTTTTCCCAGATTTTACATCCTTCACTTTCTCTTCCTCTTCTGCTTCTGCTTCTGTTTCCTTCTCTTGATCTATTCCTTCTGCTTCTGCTTCCTTTGTTTTCTTAGTTGTAGCATCAGTCTCTTTCTCTTCTTCCTTCTCGTTCTCAGTGACTGGTACTTCTTTCTTTTTTTCTTTGTCCTTTGGTTCTGTCACTTCACCACTTGCATCCTCGCCCTTTTCCTTTGATGTCTCTGCTTCTTCAGTATCTTTTGTATCCACCGTTTTAGCATCCTCGGTATTTTCCTTACCGTCAACTTCCATGTCAGCAGCATCTTCTCCACCTTTCATTTCTTCAACCTTGTTTTCCTTGTTATCATCAACTTCCATGTCAGCCGTTCCTCCAGCTTTCTTTTCTTCGACCTCCTTTTCTACCTTGCTTTCATCCTCTCCATTCTGAGTTTCTATTTTTCCAGTTTCTTCAGCCTCTTTCTTTTCACCAAGGCCAGTTCCAATTTTGTCAGAATCCTCCTTTTCTACCTTACTATCGTCTTCAGCTTCTCGCTTCTCTTTCTCTTCTGATTTTTCAGTGGCCTCTGCACCATTTTCTCCTTCTTGGGGCTTCTCTTCTCCAGCACCCTTTGCCTCTTTATCATCCCTTTTCTCCTCATTTTCTTCAGACTCCTTTCCTTGGATGGGGTTGGGATCTGGAGGAGGGGCCGGTTGTGCCGACCCGTTTGCCATTGGGCTTTCTTCTATTGCAGGGATTGGTTCTGGTTCAGTCATACCAGCCTATATTAAATTATACCTTCAAGCAAAAAAAGTAGATATAAAACCCTAATTTTGTTCTGGGCAGCTTTCTAACGAGTGCAAATAATAAGGCAACTCCTAAATCAACAGATTTTGGGGAATAAGCTTAAAAATTTACAGTTACAAAATTTATTGAGGTTGAAGGGAATTATCACGAATTCGTCAGAAACATCATAATTTCTAAAGCCTAGAGGTAAAATATACAAAAGGCAGGAAAAATTGGCTGTATTCTGCTCAAAAACCACACAGAGAAACTAAAGCAAGCAGGGTTCTCTTAAAAGGTTACAGGATTTAGGAAACCCTAGCCAGCTTGAGCTCACTCATTTAAAAAAAAAAAAAAAAAATCAGTTTGGAAACAACTAATTACCAGCAAAAAAAATTCGAAAACAAACTATTTACCGACTACAATTGAATCTTACCCGGAACAATCTAGCAGTGGGGAGTTAAGAATCGGTGAAATTTCTGCTAAATAACCCCTCTTTTCCCTTTGAGCGAGCTTGAAGAGAGGGGGGAGTCCAATAAAAAGGTTTAAAAAATAAAAAAGAGGATATTTTCTCGCCTCAGACACCCCAAAGGGATTTTATTTCCTTTTCACACACAGTTATTTATACGACGGATCCGAAATTTAATTCCAATCCAGTTTTATTTCGGTTTGGGACCACATTGTAACTTAATGGGTCCCCCATCCTACCTGGGTCCGCTGTTTCATCCAGCCGTTTTTCGAGCATTTCGCCACGTTATGTCCTACGTGTCAGTCTACTTACTCTGCAAGTGGGTCTGGAATTCTTGATCCGGGTACCGACAACCCGGCTTATGCGCGAGAGATCATTTTTAAGTTTTCACTGTTTAAATTTATTTTCCAAATTTAAAACTATTCGATTTCAAAAAAATTGGAATGGAATTTCCCGTTGCATGTTAAACTGCTTGTAACTTTCGCTCTCGAGAGAGCCGTAAGAATGAGAGAAATTATACAGTAAAACCACTTATTTATGCATCTAAACTTGTTTGATACAAGCATTAACTGTTAAAATAACTGAATAAAAATTTATGTTAACATGATATGGAAGAGAATGAAGAATTGCTGTGACATGATTTAGTAATTATATATTATTTTATAATCTAGGTATCAAATTTTTTTTTTTTTAATTTGATTAGTCATTTATGATTTGCCAAATGATTGAAATATAATACTTATACTTCAGTTTACTTTTACATTATTAAATAATTTGATAATCGAATGTTGTTCATTTTTATAAAGTTTGGAAGTCAAATCACTCAACTATTTGCTATTCACAAAATATTCTTTTATTTATATTTTGGATATGTAACATTCCATGCAGAAGGTATTACTTTTGCTATGAGACAAAAAGCTGATTCTCAAAATTTAATATAAAATTTGATATAAAAAAATAGAGATCTAACTAAACCAACTTCCATTTTACAATGTAATTAGGATCAAACCATCAAAGTCTCACATTGATTTGCCTCATTTTATTTTCTCATTTTGTACCATTATCTTTTATACCTCACGGAATTATTTTATAACTTTATGTTAATAGAGTAGTATTAGTAGATCGATAAACACGACCTTTTAAGTAAAAGGTAGAATGACAGGCTTAAAAGTAGTAGAAATTATATATGAAAAGATGTTTTAAAACGAAACTAGTTTTATAACCTGAGGCTTGAGTATTAGTCTCTGATTCAGTGACAGTTTAATTAGGATCAAACTGTCAAAGTTTCGCATTAATTTGCCTCATTTTATTTTCTCATCTTGTACTATTATTTTTTTATACATCGCGGAATTATTTTATAACTTTATGTTAATAGAGGAGTATCCGTAGATAGATAAACACGATCTTTTAAGTAAAGAGTAGAATGAAAGACTTGAAAGTAGTAGAAATTATATATGAAAACAAAGAATATTGCTATATTAAAAGATGTTTTAAAACAAAGCTAGTTTTGTAACTTAAGACTTGAGTATTAGTTTCTGGTATAGTGACAAAAGCAATACGTTATGCGTGAGAGTTTGCATATTTAAAATTCAATTTTTTTTTTTGTGAATACTAAATTGTTAGATAGTTTGACTTTCAATATTTACTTAGAAAAAAAAAAATTAAATCTTACTGTCAAACAAGGTCCTTTGTTTAAAAGATGGAAATATAAAAGAATAAGTGCTACTCAATTTAAGAATGAGATAATACTTTGTTTGAAAGAATAATAACTGGTACAGGAGTAGAGTAGGACAAAGATAAAGATAATTAGATGGCAGAGCTGTAGTCAAAAGTTTCATTAGAGGTAGACAAATAAAAATATTAAATTATTATTAATATTTTCATTTAATTTTTATCATTAAATTATTATTAATTTTCATTGGAAGCAAAATTGAGAGAATCTGTAAGAATCGGACGAATCAGATTGAAGATTCGATTTTTTTAGCAAAATTAAATTAAGATAAAAAAATTAATGTGAAGAATTAAGGCATTTCTTTAAAAAGCTTTACAGAAGCTGTGACATCGTAAGAGATGCTCGAACTCTCGATTTTTAAGTAACCACAGTTATAAAAAAAATTCCTAGCCAAGTGTGTTACTGTCCCCATTTCAAGCATTAAGTATTAAATTTTACTCTAAACCATAACTTAGTTATCCTTCTCTTAAAATTCGGACCATTTTTGAACAATTGAACCTCTTAAAAATAATTTTATATTTTATATTAAAGTTTTGTCTCATTCCTTTGAAAAAAGAAAAGAAAAAGGTTATGTGTAGTTTTACTATAAGACTCTTCTTCCTGTCCCTCCCTTCGTTCTATTTTTGAAAATGAAAAACTCAGTCAAATTTACAGTGATTTGACCGGTTTCACCGAGAACTGAGACTCCTTATAGAGTAGACAAAATTCAAATTCAAAAGTAGAGACAACTCATATCCAACCTTATTATATACGGATCTAGTAATTATTTTTCAAAATTTACGGGCAACTGCTTACTCCTTTCTGAGTGTAACTCCACCCTTGTAAATAGATTAGCGGGGGCAAAAAATTTGGTGAGGCATAAATCTATAATTTCGAAACCCTCCCAGTTCCAAATTGGTATAATTATATATATTTTTTTTTTCTGCAAGAGACGGTGGTAACTTTAATATTTTAGTCATTCTGCTCCCAAACAAAGTTGAAGGTGATAACTTTTATTTCTCTGTCAAGCATGAACATAAAAAATAAAAATAATATCTTTATCTCTTTTCTTATTCTTCTATAAATCATAGGCTTTGCAAATAAGAATCTCGATCCTTCATTAATAAATTTTCTAAATGAGACTATGCACTAAGTCTGGACTACCAATAAATGAGCAAATTATCATTCCATGTAAATAACCTATTTCAAGTAGGAAGCGTATCCTCTGCGGGGCCAATCGTTGCGAAGCTGTGCGGAGCTTTTAATCTGATCCGTTCGTTTCGGATCGGACAGACCAGATCGATCTTGCAAATTTTGAGAATATATATATTTTTTTTCAATTTAGGCAAGATCTGATCTGATCCGTTCGATCCGAAACGAACAGACCAGGTTAAAAGCTCTGCAGGGATTGGCTCCGCAGAGGATACGCTCTCTTTCAAGTAGGTAATACCGAAATTTTTATTAATATTAATTTTTTTTTTTGAATTTTACATTCTGTTTATTAAGATTTCAAAAAAAAAAATCCAAACCGTAGTTTTAATTTACGATTTTAAATCCCAAAACTGCAAATTTAATCCACAGTTTTAACTCTCTCAAAACCGCAGAACAAATTCACAATTTTGTAGAACCAAAAATTAAATCTGCAGTTTTGAGATCAACAACACCGATCTTCAGATTTCCTCCCAACTATTTTTAAGTGAAAAACAACGAAAGACATTAGAAACGATAAAACAGATAAAAATTGAGTGCATATTCTCTGAGACAGTGTTATTAGAACTGGACCGGACTGATCGGTTGAACCGGATTAAATCGGAACCGAAGCCCTTTCCGGTTTGGTTCGATTAGGAGACCACTTCTGTCATTGAACTGTTAAAAACCGGTTTAATGGGCCGGGTTTTGATATAAAAAAAGCGAGTAGCTCGGTTTTAAAAACTCAGTTTTTATGCTGGTTTACTTTGTACAACTTTTTTCTTGCATTAAATATGAAAGAGAAGAAATTGTACTGGCTAGCTTGTCACATCCATACGCCATCACATGTAAAGTCAATAAAGTAGAGGCTATGTTAGAATGTATTTTATTCAAAATATTAGATATTCTAAGAGAACAAATTATGTATACATGATTATAACGTCTCAAGGAGGCAAGCTGTGCTTAAATTAAACTATATATATTTTGTGTTTAATTCTCTTCAAAGTAATAATGATCACTATTTAATTTATTCTAATTTTCATTATTTTTGTTAAAGTTTTATATTTTTATTAAGATATAATTTATTATTTTTACAAATTATCAAACAAAATAAAAGCTTTATCCACCTTAAAAACGTTCAATCTTTTTTAATAAAATCACTATTATTACTTTATTTGAATGTTAAAATTTGAAATATATTTATAAATACTTTTTTATATTATTTAATATGTATGTATGAAACAAATATTATATAAAATATATGATTATTTTATAATATTTTTCATATCTCATATACGTAGATATATAAATAAATCAGTAATTGAACCGATTGAATCATCAGTTCGACCAGTAAACCGTTTACCTAAAGTTTTACCGAGTTGATGTTCGGTCCGATTCTGATAACATTGCTCTGAGATATCTCAACTTTTGCATGACCGATGTGTCCGGTGCCTATTCGGAGGGAGCGCACGGAGCCAAGATTATTTGAGCTTCGAGATTCGTGCAGAACGTATTTGAACAGTTCAGATTTTCCAAAAAGTCACGCAAAATATGAGATATCTCAGAGGATGCGAATTCAGAAAAATTACCGTCTTACTCAGGATTTTCTATTGCATCTCGTAATGAAATAATAAAAATACTTCCCAATTCACGACATATTTCATTATTTCTAGAGCATTCTAAACAAACGACAAAAATATAGCCACATAAGATCTGAAGAATCTGCCAATCTCCTCCACGCCCGCATGTGCGTGACATTGTTTGGAAACTTCATAAATAAACCCGGTCTTTAACGAATACAGGAGCCTTGTTTCCTAAGATAGCTGACTGGGTGCGTATTGGGATAATTTTTCTTGAATCGAAGGTAAACATGATTTATTCCAAATATTAGGTGGTTTGTTAATACTCACGCGTCTCACAATTCCAAATAATCAATCACAGTTTGAAGTCTGCTGTTGATTTCAAAACCGCAGATTTAATTTTCGATTTGTTAATTTGTTTTGTGGTCTTGAGAAAGCTAAAATTGTGAATTAAATTTGCAGTCTTGGAGTCTAAAACCGTGAACTAAAACTGCAGTTTGAACATTTTTCGAAATCTTTTCAAACAAAATGTAGAATTCATAATTTTTTTTTTGGATATTAATAAAAATTTCGGGACGTAATATGAGATATCAAACTATTTTGATGGAAAGTTGTTTTCCATTGAAATTTCGGCAATCCAAATTCATCAAATAATTTGATGGAAATTCAGTGAATTTTCGTCAAATTATTTGACGAATTTATTATTTTCAGAATTTTATTGAAAATGTGTGTATTCTAAGAAAATTTGATATAAAATTTGAATATTAATAAAAATTTCGGTCTTGTCTGAAACTCATTTCTTTAACTCTCTTTCTTTCCTTATCTAATTTTTGAATTTGACAAATAGGGAAACAGAAGAGGAGGCGCTGCTGGCATTGCTTGCCAATGTGTGCATAAAATTCAGTTATGAGTGCATTCAAATTAAGTGACCGTTGTGTGTGCATCTTTATGTTTTCAATTAATTATTTAATTTAGACCATATTTGTAATAGAAAAATCGCCAAAACTGACAGATAATGACTAAGTTGTATCATGTACAAGTGCATAATTTATTAATTATGAAGTAAATTGTTACATCAAATATTATGCTTGCTTTTTAATAAACTGGGGGTCACTATTCAAGTTATATAATCATCCAAATCTATTGATATGCTCTAATATAGTTGTTAGTGAATTTATTCGGCTAGCTAAAAAAGATATATCTAAAATTAATAAATTATGCACATAGAACTGTGTGGATTTATATACAACATCTTGTGTGTCTATTTATGTTTTTAACAACAAGACTTACATATCAAGCCATATAGTTACCAAAATCAACAAACATCTTCCAAATATTGTCGTATAAATGAGACATGGATTTTTATTTTATTAATTTTTAAATAAAAGATAAACAAAAGATCAATACACAAGGAAATATTAATCGCTTATAAAAGAAATATGGATTTTTTTTTATTGGCCGGGCAGTGGGTATTCAGTATTCACTGTAATAAAAAAATGCAAAAGTTTTTAATGTATTGAATTGAGATAGAGAAAGGATGCCGATTTTTTTATATATATCCAAAACTTCAATCAAATTACAAAAAATAACCGAAGCACCGTTGAAATTCGATTTTTACCCAATCCGGTTATCCAATAACCGGATTTTATAGAAATGTCCGGTTAACCACTCCCCGGACTCAAAATGCACAAATCCGGTTAATGGTTAACCGGATTTGTGCATTTTGCCTTTTTTTTTTTTTTTTTTAAAACAGAATTTTTTTTATTTTTTGTATTAAAATATTAGAAATATTGAATATATTTCTTTGAAAACAGATATAATACAATATAATTTGATTTATTAGAAAGATTGCAACAAATAACCCAGATCAATATTTTTCAGATCAGATTTTTCGCGGCTGTAAGAAAAATTAATATATTTCTTTATGTGTTATTGGAAAAAAATAAAAATAATTAGATTCTGAGTTATTGATCCCGGTTCAAAAGTCACTTCTAGGTAATTCAGAAAATATTGTGACCTTTCTAGTACATTTAATTAATAAAAAGTTGTATCTATTTGAGAATTCTTTTTGAAAAACAATAATTAAATAAATTAAAGTTTTTGATTTTTTTCAAAAATAGATACAACTTTTTATTAATTAAATGTACTAGAAAGGTCACAATATTTTCTGAATTACTTAGAAGTGACTTTTGAACCGGGATCAATAACTCAGAATCTAATTATTTTTATTTTTTTCCAATAACACATAAAGAAATATATTAATTTTTCTTACAGCCGCGAAAAATCTGATCTGAAAAATATTGATCCGGGTTATTTGTTGCAGTCTTTCTAATAAATCAAATTATATTGTATTATATCTGTTTTCAAAGAAATATATTCAATATTTCTAATATTTTAATACAAAAAAAAAATTTCTGTTTTCAAAAAAAAGAAAAAAAAAAAAGAAGGCAAAATGCACAAATCCGGTTAACCATTAACCGGATTTGTGCATTTTGAGTCCGGGGAGTGGTTAACCGGACATTTCTATAAAATCCGGTTATTGGATAACCGGATTGGGTAAAAATCGAATTTCAACGGTGCTTCGGTTATTTTTTGTAATTTGATTGAAGTTTTGGATATATATAAAAAAATCGTTCAAAATTGTTTGTATGTAATATAATATTCGTTTTAATTTTGATGGAGGTGCTTGTTTTCAACATCATGAGCATTTTTTTTAATTTTTATTAAAAAGATAAAATTGATAATATATAAATTTAAAATGAGTATTATTAGAAAAGTCAACAAATAAGATATATTTGTGATTTTTTAAAATTTTAGATGGATAAATACGATATTATGAATTTTAGAAGAAAAAAATACATAAATTTTAAAAAAATTGGGGTATACACGCACTAGTAATGACCAAATTACTGACGCCGATTTTTTTATTTATATCCAAAATAAAATATAAATTTAAAAAACTAACCAACTAGCTAATGAAATTGCAAAACTATCCAAACCGGTTAACCATTAACCGGACTCAAATCAAATTTCCGGTTATTGGTTTCCCGGATCCATTAAAATAGTCCGGTTAACCATTAACCGGAAATTTGATTTGAGTCCGGTTAATGGTTAACCGGATTTGTGAATTTTCCTTTTTTTTTTTTTTTTTTTTTTTTTTTTTAAAACAGAAATTTTTTATTTTATTTTATTTTTGTATTAAAATATTAGAAATGTTGAATATATTTCTTTGAAAATAAATGGAATACAATATAATTTGATTTATTAGAAAAACTGCAACTAATAACCCGGATCAATATTTTTCAGGCCGGATTTTTCGCGGCTGTACGAAAAATTAATATATTTCTTTATGTGCTATTGGAAAAAAATAAAAATGCTTAGATTATGAGTTATTGATCCCGGTTCAAAAGTCACTTCTATGCAATCTAGAAAATATTGTGATCCTTCTAGGACATTTAATTTATGAAAAGTTGTTTCTATTTTTGAAAAAAAACAAAAACTTTAATTTATTTAATAATTGTTTTTAAAAAGAATTCTCAAAATAGATACAACTTTTTATAAATTAAATGTCCTAGAAGGATCACAATATTTTCTAGATTGCATAGAAGTGACTTTTGAACCGGGATCAATAACTCAGAATCTAAGCATTTTTATTTTTTTCCAATAGCATATAAAGAAATATATTAATTTTTCGTACAGCCGCGAAAAATCCGGCTTGAAAAATATTGATCCGGGTTATTAGTTGCAGTCTTTCTAATAAATCAAATTATATTGTATTCCATTTATTTTCAAAGAAATATATTCAACATTTCTAATATTTTAATACAAAAAAAAAAAAGGAAAATTCACAAATCCGGTTAACCATTAACCGGACTCAAATCAAATTTCCGGTTAATGGTTAACCGGACTATTTCAATGGATCCGGGAAACCAATAACCGGAAATTTGATTTGAGTCCGGTTAATGGTTAACCGGTTTGGATAGTTTTGCAATTTCGTTAGCTAGTTGGTTAGTTTTTTAAATTTATATTTTTAAATTTATATTTTATTTTGGATATAAATAAAAAAATCGGGAAAGGATGTAATGTGCAACATCGGCACAGCAACTAAAGCTCGTTGGCCTCAATATCAGGAATTTCGATAGAGAACTCCTGCTCCATACTACTTCAACTCTGTTCACACTATCTAATTAGCTCAGATACTTTGCAGAATCAGCTCTCTGTCACCTAAAAGTTAAAATTAACTTCAATTAACATGCTCCAACAAATTCTGCTCTATATATATATATATTAATGAGTTTGGCTAGTATAACATCAGTGTCATTTCAGTTTATGTAACACCAACTTCAAAATCTATCAAATCGACTTCAAATGATAAATCTAAACCGTTCAAACTGATCTACTTCATTAATTGTGCATTTACATGTAAAAATTATAACCTTTTGAATTTATTTGATATGAAGTCAAGCGGTCAAATGTGTGAGTTTTTAAGTTAATTTTAATGCATTCATTTTTCAATTTTTTTATCTCTTGATTTGATACAAAAATAATTTGAAAATATAAAAAGTTTGCATGTAAACGTATCACTCATAAAGTAAATTAGTTTGAACGGTTTGGATTAATCGTTTGAAATCTATTCAATTAATTTTGAAATTAGTGTCATGTGACACTGATGTCATACTAGCCGGATTCTATTATATTAATATATATACATCAATGTGGTTCCATTATGGTTTGGTACTAGTAACAGTAAGATTATCGTTTTCTATTTTACATTTGCTTACAAAAAGTGAACGGACTTATCTTAAACAAGATGTTTTATTTATAACCTCAAAGGTTGGAGAACTAACTTTGCCGTTTTTAAAAAATGTTTAATTCCTATATATGTTAATTTTTACTGTAATTATGTAGGAATATATCTTATTAGTTTCCAGACATGTTTCTATCCAATTTACTCTTGAATATTGGATAAAAAACATGAATGAAAATTCATTCCTCAATTATTAATAAAAAATTCTTGTGTTGAGCAAAAGACATTATTTTCTTGTTTTTGCTAATATTTTTCTTTACGACTGTCAAAAATTGCATATTTTTATTTGAAGAACTCTGAATCGAGGTGTATGCAATATTTTTCTTTTAGTGATAGAGAATGCTCCTAAATCTCTCGCCATATTATTCCTTCATGTGCTTAATTTTCAAATCTTTTGTTGGTTTGGTTATCTGTTCATAATTTTGGCACTGAATGTTCTCATTAATTTCACAGTTAAAGTTGATTTCAACAAGGATTAATCTTATCTGAAATTTAATGCGATCTAACAATGTATTATCTATATTATTTATGGAGTTATCTTTTGGTTTTTAAAATTTTTCGGAAATGATTAAACAATATTATAAAAAAATATTAAATAATTTTATTACAAGGACCTCATCTTATCTGTTAATGTAAATGGGTACATCAAAGATGAAAATCCTTGTTCTCTACTGTTTCTAGATTGACAAACATCTCACTTAATAAATGTAAATTTCCCTTGATTGACATCCATTATATTATAGATAAAAAAAATACTCGAATTCTATGCAATATGCAGTACTTTATTGTTAAGCTACAAATGTAAATTAAATATCCCAAGACCGAGTTTACTTGTATCCCACACAAATGTCAATATCAGGAAAAAACAAAACTATTCAAGAAATATTATATAACAAGACGATTGTAATATTATGTAATATGTACACCCAACTTTGTCCCAAATTAATTATTTGGTTGTGATTTAACAAATTAAATTATATTGCATTGAAAAAGTAAAAGAAGCAAATGTGCATTTTCTGATAAACTGAAGATGTAACAATCAGGAAAGTACTTTAATAGTCTAACCGCTAATATGAAAGTTCCTTGCTAATTCCTGTACGAGGAATTTAAATCCTTTTGACACATCTAACTAGATCTCACTGAATCTGGGCCCCGCGCGGATTGGAAATTAGGTGCTTCCGTGCTTGTTACAAATCCAGCAAAATATAAATACAGTCCACAGAGCAACCCTTCTTTGGCCAATTAACACCTCATTCACCTCTTCACTTTCAAAAGAGATCAGTAATGAAGCTTACGCTTCTAGTGAAGACAGTATTGTTTTGCTCCCTTTCCTATTATCTCATATGTCACTTCAAGCTCTTCTCCATTAGTCTCTCTCTCTTCAATAAGAACACCTTGTTTATACTTATCAATTTCGTTCTTCTCCCAATTCTCACCATGCACTATTTCTGCAATACTTTTGTTCCTGTAACAAATGATGATCTCCGTAAAGAGCTCCGAGAAGAGTTTGCGCCAGACCAATCCAATGCCATCAATTTTCCAGGAGCTGTATCGATTCATAATTCCTTAGGCAACGATGAATCGGTCGAAGAAAAATCTATTATTTTGGTCGAGAAATATGCAAACCAAGAAGAAGAAGAAGAAGAAGAAATAGATTGGATATTGTTTTGAACAACCAAGAGTTTGTGCATTACGAATTACAATTGGTTGTGATGGAGGATTTGTATCCTGATCAGGAGAAACAAATTGTTTTGTGTAGACAATTATTAGATAAGATGGAATCGGATGCTTTAAATAGAAAATTCAATGAGTTCATTAGCACACAGAAGAGGAAATGGCGATCGGACGCAACTGAGCAGCAACTTCACAAGATCTAAGAAATTTTTCGGTTTGGATCACGACGTACATATACTGTACATTTGTACCTTTTGTTTTCTTTGATTCCAATATTCCATGTTTGTACAACATTGAATATTTGAAATTCTGTACATAGTGAACAAAGGATGATGCATGGAGGTAACTAAGATGGAAATTGCACCGTTGAATTACTCTGATAATGAAGTATCTTGTGGTGCTTTTCTGATATTAATTAGGAGGCATTTTTTTTTTTTTGAAAGTTTTTGCATATAATTTTTCAATACTTCATTTTTGTGTGTATATTGTAAATATATTTGCAATTACTTAATTGTCACCGTGTAAAGATAATTAAATAAGAAAATGTGTTGAGTTCATCTCTTAAATGACCATTTCAAAGTATAATTTTGAATGCGTTCATGACCTAGTCTTAAAAAAATATATATATTCTAAGTATAAATACTTAACAAGTTGTTTTTAATACATAATAATAAAAAAATGAACGGATGAATGTGGGTTTTATTGAATTAGTTACTTTTAACATGAAATATTATTTTTGTAGACAATTACATCCTAATTTTAACATTTTTTTTTCGTTTAACACATGTACATTTTTTTTTTCGTTTATCACGATCCCAACCGTTGATCTTTGTTGAAGTGCCGTCAAGTCTTTCTTGATGAACAGACGGATGGCGTTGTCGTTCTGCAATTGATTGACCCCGACGACGCCCGAATTCATATCCTAACGTAACAAAATATTTTTGTTTGAATCACAATTGTCAGGTCAGAATCCGGACTAATCCGGTCCGAGGTTGGAATGAAATTGGAATGTAAGGAGTTACTTTAATAGTCGTGTGGATTCTGATCGGACGGTCCAGATCTAAATAGAATATTTCTGTTACATTTGGTGACACGAATTCGAAGACGCACCAATGGCCTCGTTCTTCTCGAGTTTGTATCCTCCTAGGTACCTGAGGTGTAATTTATATGAAAATATAGTCGGACTAAACTTAATCTAATGTCTATAAAAAATTAAAAACTATAGAAAACCTATTTTGAGATTTGTGCCGGATTAAAAGAACGGTCCAGATTTAAAAATATCACCTCAGGTACGTGGGGATCGGAATTCGTTCCTCTTCATACTCTCAGCCTCCCACTGGGCCTTATTGGGCATACAGGCTTTGGGTTATCTTATTGGGCCTTCAATTTCCACGTCCACACTAGACGCTGTTATGCAATTTTTTTTTTTTTTTTTGGTGCATCCTATATTTTTCACATTTCTGAATTCTGATATTAATGGTTTCGTGTTTAAATATTTGACGACTATATGATGCTTTCAGAAGCCCATTTTTTTTAATATTCAACTTTAAATAAAAAATAATACAAATTCTCAAGTATTCTGAAGAATTTTAAAAATACCTGAGAATTTCGACGGAATTGGGCTGCCGAAATTTTTGACGACCGAGTCATATAAATTTCGTAGTTGAATTTGTAGCTAGGTTCTGGGGTTCATGTCAGAGACCTTTTTTATATTTATATTTTTTTATTTATTTAATTAGATAGTGTGAACTAATTAAATTGTTACATCAAATATTATGCTTGCTTTTTAATAAACTGGGGTCACTATTCAAGTTATATAATCATCAAAATCTATTGATATGCTCTAATATAGTTGTTAGTGAATTTATTCGGCTAGATAAAAAAGGATAAGAGTAAGGCTACGTTGCTATGAGTTGCATAGAGGGCCTCTATGCAACGGCTTAATATTTAAGCTTTTAAAATTCTAACGGTCGATTCAAACCGTTCAACATGTTCTCTATATGAATATGTACTTGCAAACCAAATTTTACATTGTTTAGAATTTTTATACTATTTTTTAGATAAGTAGAAAATCAAATATCTGAATGGTGCATAATTTTTTAGATCAAGTGATTTTCCACCTATCTAAAAAAATATAAAATTTGATTTGCAAGTACATATTCATATGGAGATCATGTTGAACGGTTCGAATCAACCGTTAGGATTTTGAAAACTCGAATATTGAGCCGTTGCATAGAGGCTCTCTATGCAACCCATAGCACCGTAGGCTAGATCAAACAGATATATCTAAAATTATGCACAGAACTGTGTGAATTTATATACAACATCTTGTGTGTCTATTTATGTTTTTAATCAACAAGACTTATATATCAAGCCATATAATTACCAAAATCAACAAACATCTTCCAAAAATTGTCATATAAATGAAACATGGATTTTTATTTTATTTATTTTTAAATAAAAGATAAACAAAAGATCATACATAAGGAAATAATAATCGCTTATAAATGTAATATGGATTTTTTTTTTTACTTTTTTATTGGCCGGGCAGTGGGTATTCACTGTAAAAAAAATGCAAAAGTTTTTAATTTATTGAATTGAGATCAGGCTTCTAAATAGCTAGCTATAGCTATGCTATAGCTTTTCCGGACCATAAACGCTAAGCTATGAGATAAAATTGCGCTAACTCAGCTACGACTGCTATAGCTATAATAGCTGACCGCTATTACCGCTATATGAGACCCGCTATAGCTACCGCTATGCTACATGGTTTTTTTTTTTGCAATTTATATGGACTTTTGTACTTCTATTCTTATTTCTAATGCTACATGGTCTTCTACGATAAGTATACTAAACCAAACTATATGCTTCTATTTTTATTTGTGATTTATTCTATCATTCTATATCGAGAAATATTCAAATACTAATTTTTCATTGTGATTACTCTTTGTATAGTATTCATTTGTAAAATTATTATCGTTCGTTTCAATTGAAAGCTGATTTTGATTATTATTATAATTATAAAAATTTTAAATATGTATATTGACTTCATTTACCTTATAAAATTAATTGCTCTTTGTCTATTATAATATGTAATACCATGAAGTATAAACTATTAAATAATGTTACTTTTTAGATTTTTTTTCTTCTTATTTGCGTAATTGATAAAAAATATAGACTTAGATTAGTTGTCATTTAGTTGTTACATCAATTCTCTAATATTGATTATGTTGATAATTAGTAGAAATATAGAATATAAAGTTTGAAAAGGGAAATCGCTATGTGTGATAGCTTCCGCTATAGCTACGCTATTCGCAATAGCTTTTTTTTTTGGTCTCCCCGCTATGCCGCTATAATCGCTATTTAGAACCTTGATTGAGATAGAGAAAGGATGTAATGTACAACATTGGACAGCAACTAAGCTAGTTGGCCTCAATATCAGAAATTTCGATAGAGAACTCCTTCTCTATACTACTTCAACTCTGTTCACACTATCTAAGCTCAGATTCTTTGCAGAATCAGCTCTTTTTGGGCTGAAAGTCCGTAAGCAAAGCAATTATATTGATTCAAAAAGTTACAAATGAGCTGTTACAAATGTGACAAATGCAAAATCAGCTCTCTCTGTCACCTAAAAGTTAAAATTAACTTCAATTTAAATTCATTCTCCAACAAATTCAACTTTGTATATATATGCACACAGACTCTGTATATATATATACAGCAATGTGGTTCCATTATGGTTTGGTACTAGTAATAATAGGATTATCTTTTTTCTATTTTACATTTGCTTAGGAAAAGTGAACGGACTTATCTTAAACAAGAGATTTTATTTATAACCTCAAAGGCTGGAGAACATAATTAGAAAAAAACAAAGGGTAAAAAATAACTCCCTGATGAGATATATAAATATAAAGTTATAGGAAAAAAAAAATCCACTAGAGTTTGGCTAATATAACATTAGTGTCATTAATTTTAGCCTATATAACACCAACTTTAAAACCTATCAAATCGACTTCAAATGACTAATCTAAACCGTTCAAACCGATTTACATTATGAGTGATGCGTTTACATACAATTTTTTTTTATATTTTCGAGTTATTTTAGTATCAAATCAAGCGGTAAAAATATTGAAAAATGAATGTATTAAAATTAACTTAAAAACTCACACATTTGACTGCTTGACTTAATACTAAATAAATTCGAAAAGTTATAAATGGACAACTAATGAAGTAGATCGGTTTGAACGATTTGAATTCACCGTTTGAAGTCGATTTTATTGATTTTAGAGTTGATGTTATATAAATTGAAATGACAATGATGTTATAATAGCCACAAACTCTATTATCATATTCACAAAAAGCAAAGCGTAAGGGCAAGTTGCCAAATGGTCCCAACAATTGATACCAAGGTTAGGCTGAGAAATAATGGCAAACTTATGCCTGATTTTTATGTTGAGTTAACCACATATTATCCCAATAACCAGGGGTGGATCTACTGTAGTACAGGTGGGGTCAGTCGCCCCTCTCTGGATTTCGAGTTTTAGTGGTGATTTATTGGTACCGATCGACTCTGTCCCTCCCTGAAATTTTTTTTGCCCCCCTTTGGGTGTTTGAGTTGTAATTCGGGTTAAATTTAGTGTTAAAATCAAAATAAATTTCTTGAATTATGATTGATAATATTAATTATAAGTTATAGAATCAGAAATTATAAGTCAAGGTGTTGAAAAAATAAGTCAAAACATTATTTTTTTTATCGAGTACTCAATTAGTTAATGAGTTTAAATCCGATAAGATATTTAAATCCGATTCGATAATTTTTTGCCCCTCTCTGACGAAAATCCTGAGTCCGCCCCTGCCAATAACTCAACATATTAATTACCTTCCCAGCATTTAAGATTGACCCTTTCTCTCTGTGCTTAGTGAAAAAAGGTTCTTAGCACAGTTCGGGCAATAACTGAGCCTATATTCTGTCGAAATATCTTTTTATATGGAACGAAGGATAAGTTTTTAAAAAATTAAAATATTTCTCGCGATGGAGTTTCTCCCTGGCCCCAACTTCTAACTGGCCATATGATTGATACAATATTAAAAATTAATTTAAGCTTAATTGCACATATCATGAGTTGACTAACTTTGTCCGTTTTTAAAAAAAGTTTAATTCCTATACAATATATCTTATTAGTTTCCAAACATGTTTCTGTCCAAATTACTCCTGAATATTTGAAAAATAAAGAAGAATGAAAATTCATTCCTCAATTATTCATAAAAAATTCTTGTGTTGAGCAAAAGGCATTCTTTCTTGTTTTTGCTACTATTTTTCTTTAGGACTGTCAAAAATTGCACATTTATTTGAAGAACTCTGAATCGAGGTATATGCAATATTTTTCTTTTAGTCATAGAGAATGCTCCTAGTCTCTCACCATATTATTCCTTCATGTGTTTAATTTTCAAATCTTTTGTTGGTTTGGTTATATGTTCATAATTTTGGCACTGAATGTTCTCATTAATTTCACAATTAAAGTTGATTTCAACAAGGATTAATCTGAAATTTAAGGCGATCTAACAATGTATTATTTATATTATTTATGAACTTATCTTTTGGCTTTTAGAATTTTCTGAAATGATTTAAATTTTTTGAAATTTTATCTCTGATCGATGTACCCATTTACATTAACAGATAAGATGAGGTCCTTGGTAATTTCAAATTATTTAATATTTTAATCCTTGTTCTCTACTTTTTCTTGATTGACAAACATCTCACTTAATAAATGTAAATTTCCCTGTTGATTGACATCCGTTATATTATAGATAAAAAGTAAAAACACTCGATTTCTATGCAATATGCAGTAAGATCGGTTACTTGTATACCACACAAATGTCAATATCAGGAAAAACAACACTATTCAAGAAATATATAACAAAGCGATTGCAATATTATGTACACCCAACTTTGTCCCAAATTATTTGGTCGTGATTTAACAAAATTGTATTGCATTGAAAAGGTAAAAGAAGCAAATGTGCATTTTCTGATAAACTGAAGATGTAACAACCAGGAAAGTACTTTAATAGTCTAACCGCTAATATGAAAGTTCCTTCCAATTTCTGTACTAGGAAATTAAATCCTTTTGAGTATTGACCCTGAATCTGGGCCCCACGCGGATTGATAACTAGGTGCTAGTAACAAATCCAGCTTATTGTTTAATTGAGTCCCAAGCATTCTTTCTCTGTCCATAAAATATAAATACAGAGCAACCCTTCTTTGGCCAATTAGCACCTCATTCACCTCTTTACTTTCAAAAGAGAGCAGCAATGAAGCTTACGCTTGTAGTGAAGACAGTATTATTTTGCTCCCTTTCCTATTATCTCATATTTCGCTTCAAGCTCTTCTCCATTAGTCTCTCTCTCTTCAATAAGAACACCTTGTTTATACTTATCAATTTCGTTCTTCTCCCAATGCTCATCATACACAATTTCTGCAATACTTTTGTTCCTGTAACAAATGATGATCTCCGTAAAGAGCTCCAAGAGGAGTTTGCGGCGCCAGACCAATCCAATGCCATCAACTTTCCGGGAGGCAACGATGAATCGGTCGAAGAAAAATATGTTATTTTGTTTGAGAAATATGCAAACGAAGAAGAAAAAACTATATTGGATATTGTTTTGGACAACCAAAAGTTTGTGCCTTACGGATCGGAATTGGTTGTGATGGAAGATTTGTGTCCTGATCAAGAGAAACAAATTGTTTGTGCAGAAAATGAATTCGATAAGATAGAATCGGATGCTTTAAATAGAAAATTCGATGAGTTCATTAGCACACAGAAGAGGAAATGGCGATCGGACGCAGCTGAACAGCAGCTTCAACTTGTCATTATCTAAAAAAAAATTTCGGTTTGGATCACGGCGTACATATATATACTTTACATATTTTTACCTTCTGTTTTCTTTGATTCCAATATTCCATGTTTGTAAAATATTGAATATTTGAGAATTCTGTACATAGTGAGCTACTTCAACGAAAACAAGAAGAAATAAAGAAAATATAAGAGGAGAACAAAGGATGATGCATGGCAGCATGGAGGTAACTAAGATGGAAATTGCACCGTTGAATTACTCTGATAGTGAAGTATCTTGTATGGTGCTTTTCTGATACTTGGTAGGGGGCATTTTTTTTTTTTTGAAAGCTTTTGCATATACTTTTTCAATACTTCAATTTTGGGTGTATATTGTAAATATATTTGTAATGACTTAATTGTCACCGTGTAAAGATAATTAAATAAGAAAATGTGCTGAGTTCATCTCTTAAATGACCATTTCAATGTAATGACTTAGTTGTTTTTAATATATAATAATAATAAAATGATTGGATTACTGTGGGTTTTATTGAATTAGTTACTTCTAACATGAAATATTATTTTTGCAGACAATTACATACTTCCCTTTAACATTTTTTTTTCCGTATAACACATGTACATTTATAATTCTCAAGACGTGTTTGATAA
This sequence comes from Carex rostrata, assembly GCF_964058835.1. Classification (NCBI taxonomy): domain Eukaryota; kingdom Viridiplantae; phylum Streptophyta; class Magnoliopsida; order Poales; family Cyperaceae; genus Carex; species Carex rostrata. Next base: position 4,984,829 of record NC_135937.1, read on the forward strand.
TGATATGAAAGTGCAATGATGACAATCTATGTAACTTTTTGACCATCATTAAACGTGTCTTAAAAATTATAATTTTTTGTGACTAAAAAACGTTAAAAGAAACTAACTAAATATTGCAAAAATAACATTTTTGTTAAAATAACCCGTTCAACATTTTTAAAAATACATAATCATACAATCATAATTTTTAGGATTACATAAGTTTAAAGGTGCAACATCTCTTAAAAAAATAAACTAAATATATTCAGAAATAATTAATCATGAGATGAATACTAAATTAAGATCTGGATTTCTCTCATGACTCAATAAGGTAGAGAACGGGTCTTTGTTAGTTAATTAGAGGATTGAAAGGCCCTTAATAATATGAAAATGAAAATCGAACACACTAATTATAAATTAATTTGAAACTTGGGAGTTCTAATTCAACGCTCTTATAATCATATGACGTAGCTCATATGACATCACTATGCACTAGTCATATCATTTGCATTAAGAATTGCATGGTCGGATAATTTGAGTTATAAGAATCCTCTTAAAATTTCGGTACTATTGTATTCACGCCTTTTTCTTTTTTGCGAGGTTTGCTTCCAATTTGTTTTCAATATGTTCAAATTTATAAATTGTTGCTTTATCTCTCTTAGCAATCATGTTTATTACTGTCAGTATTTTTTTTTCGAATTTTGCGAAGTATTTTATTACCATCGGTAATTCCACGCTATTTCAAAATTATATTCAAGATTTTGAAAAAGATTTTTGTAGTTGAGAAAAGAAGACTAACTGATATAGACAAATGCATATTCTCAGAATCTGTTGAAGTACAAGAAATATATTTTATAAATCCGTGTGGAGATAAAGCAACAAGAATTGACCAATTAAGTTACCAAGTCTTTTATAAATATGACAAGTCTATACAGCTATTTAAAACAAAGCAAAAACAAAAAAAGTACCAAGTTCACATAACAAGCACACAACTATGTAAAGCAACAACATAAGAAACTATCAAAAACATCAAAATGTGCATAAAACTAAGTAATACATATCTAGTAAATCTTCATCACTCTCCTCTTCTCCAAACATTGGAGATAGAGGGTTACCAGCTCCAAAACCCTGCATATCCTCTGAATTGTCCACTTGGAAAATGGACATTAGAAGGTCCACTACTTGAGCAAATTCTGGACTTCTTATCTCTTCCTCCTGAATTTGATCTAGGAGATCCTTAACATCAGAAAGAAGCATTAGACTCAATTTTAAAAATGAATCATCTAATCGAGATTGACACCAAAAGCTAGCCAATGAAATAATTTTTGTTCCAATAGATTTAATCGGTAAAGGGTTAGCATCATTAAAACAAATTCTATTTCTTTCCAACCAAATAGTCCATAAAATGGATCCTCTTAATAGCTCAACCAATAACCTATCTTTTAAAGGAATATATGCATCTAATACCCATAAATCCTCTAAAGACGCACAAGTAAATGTAAAATTATTATGATCAACAATCCAATTCCAAATTAATCTAATGTAAGAACAGTGTATAAAAAGGTGTTAAGTATCTTCAGGTTGACCACAAAAAACACAAGAGATATCATCTTGCCAACCTTTGACAGCTAAATTAATTTTAGTTAGGATTTTGTCTCTTCTAACTAACCATAAGAATATTTTTATTTTCAAAGGAATATGCGATTTCCAAATAGAATTGTACTCCTTATTAGGAATACCTCTATATTCAAGTCATTGATAAAAATAATGTACAGTAAAATTATCATCCTTGAACCATCTCCAAATCAATATATCTTCTAATTGATCAGATAAAGTGAAATACTGATAATATAGATATAAAATAGTTGGGTGTAGGAGTGTCAATGACACACTTTTATCTGTTTACCGTATTGTATCTAAAAACACGAATAAGAGTAAGATTTTTTTTTTCCATTTAGCTTATTGGGTAAGGGTAATGATTTTTTTTCGTTACCTTACCTGTTATCATATAAGATTACTTTTATAAATAAAATTATATACATAGATATATATATGTACGAAGATGATACATGATACAATAAAATTTTGTATTTTATTAAATTTTCATAATACAAATTAGTTGTATTCATTATTATTCTTTTGCTTTTGTCTTGTTTTGAAAAAATATTTTATCGAAAGCACAAATCGGATGTCAATAGTATTTTTTATTCATTTATCTGATCTATACCTTATTCGAAAAAACGGATAAGAATAAGAATTTTTTTTCGTTATCATAACGGGTACGGATATGAAAATGCCTCGACCCAACTCGCATCGTATCCGATGACACTCTAGTTAAGTGGCTTGATCAGTTGATCTCCAACTATTACTTAAAAAAAAATAGAAAATTCAAAACTGAATATCCGATAAAGACATCATGATCATTTTAATATTAACAGTACTTGACTTGTTTAAAATAGTGCTAACCGATAACTATTGTAAAATGTAATGTCTTTTATAACCGTCTAAAGATTATAGTGGAGATTTCAAGGTAAAGATAATGACATGTCACTAGTTAATTTTTTCTTATTATTATTGGTTCGAGAGGCTGTGTGAAATCAAAATAGCTCGGTCAATATGTTTACTAAAAGTTAGTTACAGTGTATTAATAGGAAGGAGATCACCTACTTCCGGGTGCAGAAAAATCCTGTACTCTCAGTCACTGCCGAGTGGGGCCGGTCACTATTAATTTTTAAATTGGGGGTCCACCGACAGTGACTCTAAGAACAGGAATGTATTAATATACATTTATTTCGCTGGTTTAGCTAGGCCTTCTACATTTGAATGGTTAAAAAGATGTTTGAATTTCAAAGGATGGATGATTTTCAAAGTAAAATTTAACATTTTCATATTTTATATTATTTTTTTTCTTAATTTAGTTTTGCCAAAGAAATCAAATTTCCGATATGATTCGATCAATTCTTACTTATTTTTTCAATTTTGCTTCCAATGAAAATTAATTAATATTAGTAATAAATTAAATAAAAAAGTTTAATAAAAAATAATAATATTTTTTGTCTGATATATATCCGGAAGAGAATCTGCAGCGATTCTTTGGAGTCGCAGGCTCCTGCTTTTTCAAATATAACTATCTATTTGTTTTGAAATTTGTGCATAAAATCAATTGTTTTTTGAGATTCGTACATTTCAAAAAACTAATGGTTAGATTTGAAAAGGCAGGAATCACTGGGATTCTTTGGAATCGCAACAGATTTATTTCCTATACATCCAAACTCTGTATGCGGATCCATATCATGTACGGTACAGAACTGTGTACAGTACTCTCAGTTGGGTCAAAATCACATCGGTTCATATTTAGAAAATTATAATATAGAGGATTTGTTTTGAGATTCTTGCTGGGTTTCACTCGGATCAATTCTGCTCACTGCGGTATTGCACTGGCTTCCAATTCTCTGTATGTATGGAGAGTGACAAATAAATAATTCGAATTCGGTTCGACGGGGCTAAAAATCAGTGATTCGGAAATAATTAAGGTAAAATTGGGGAATGATTCGGTATCACAAAAAAGATAAAAAAAACCAAAAAAAAATATCCGTATTTTATACATGTTTTATTTGTGAATAAAATGTATTATAAGTTTATTTGCGTTTTATTTGATGTTTAGTTTGAAATGTAAAAAAAAAACAAATTAAACACGAAAAACTTACAAATTAATCATGTATCTGATTACTATGTAGAATGTAATATGCAAGAAATGCTCTTATGCTTGGGTGGATTCAATCATGTGTTGTGTCATGCTGTTTTTGTGGTATTTTATGAACAATTTTCAGTTACTCTGATGAAAATATTAAATATCAATATAAGTATATAACCCATTACTCTTCCATGATCGACTCGTTTCACGGGAAGCCATGTGATTCAGGGACCTGATCAAAGCGCGGTGATCCATCTCACAATTACCGGACTACATCTTGGGTCCAGTTCAATCTGAACCGTTAGAAATTAAGATCGAACAGCATAGTATGCCTCCAGTTGTCCAGTTCAATGTGAAGTGTTGCGTCTGAGAAACTCATGAGTGGGCCCTAACACGAGCTTTCTCTTATCAGTTAGAAGATAGATTGATTTGGAGATGGTCCAAGGATGATAATTTTACTGTATATTCTTTTTATCAATGGCTTGAATATGGGGGTATTTCTAACAAGGAGTACAATTCTATTTGGAAATCGCATATCCCTTTGAAAATAAAAATATTCTTATGGTTAGTTAGACGGGATAAAATCCTTACTAAAATTAATTTAGCTAATAAAGGTTGGCCAGGTGATATTTCTTGTGTTTTTTGTGGTCAACCTGAAGATACTGAACATCTTTTTATACATTGTTCTTACATTAGATTAATTTGGAATTGGATTGCTGATCATAATAACTTTACATTTACTTGTGCATCTTTGGAGGATTTATGGGTATTAGATGCATACATTCCTTTAAAGGATAGGTTATTGGTTGAGCTACTTAGAGGATCTATTTTATGGACTATTTGGCTGGAAAGAAATAGAATTTGTTTTAATGATGCTAACTCTCTACCGATTAAATCTATTGGCACAAAAATTATTTCATTAGCTAGCTTTTGGTGTCAATCTCGATTAGATAATTCATTTTTCAAATTGAGTCTAATGCTCCCTTCTGATGTTAAGGATCTCCCAGATCAAATACAAGAGGAAGAGGTAAGAAGTCCAGAATTGGCTCAAGTAGTGGACCTTCTAATGTCCATTTTCCAAGTGGACAGTTCAGATGATATGCAGGGTTTTGGAGCTGGCAACCCTCCATCTCCAATGTCTGGAGAAGAGGAGAGTGATGAAGATTTATTGGATATATAGTCCTTAGCTTTATACTTTCAGTGTTTTTAGTAGATTCTTATGTTTTTACTTTTCTTAATTGTGAGCTTGTTTCTGTGAACTTGTTATTCTTTTATTTTTACTTTTGTTTTTATAGTTGTATGGACCTGTTATATTTGATTTTGGTACCAATTTGGTACTAAATCAGATATGCTTTGATTTCAAATGAAATCGGTGGTATATACCACTTTTCTTCAAAAAAAACACGAGCTTTCTCTGAATGTAGGCATGTAGCTGATTAATTTCTGCGGCTCTATTAGCTATTTGCGACGAGATGAATTTACAAGAAGTTTACCGCTCCTGTTATCCGGTTATAACTTATAAATAACCCGCTTATTGGATCAAGCTGTTAACAAATCAATGTTGCCACTAATTTAATTTAGAATTAACGATTTCAAATTGACTTCTAACTTGCTTATCAGCTCGCGAGCTAGCTCGGCTAAGCATCAAATTTGTGAAATTGTATGAATGTGTGCATTTTATACTGTTCAAGTCGATTGAACTTGATTCAGCTCAGTCCAAAAAATTTATAGAATTTATTTTTTTCTTAAAACAAGATTCAACCAGACTCTACAAGCTAGCTCATCAGCTCGCAAGCTAGCTTGGTCCAACTCGTAACGATTTCAAACAAAGATTTCAGCTCAGATTCCTAAAGTTATTTCGCTCATGATGAGTTCAAGTTAGACCCAACTAGCGATGACAAGCTCATTGCAACTGCCGTGCAAAATATACCTACAAAAATTTAAACAAAAAAAAATATTTGAGTACGTTTACAATTCATCACTGTCAATCTCTTGTTTAAGCCTCTTTATCTTTATCTGTTCATGATATTTAACTATAAAATTTTATAGTTATTAATAATAATGTACTATAAAATTATATTATTTATATAGATTTATAGGTTTCGTAACATTTTGTCGTTAATAATTATATAATTTTATTTAATAAATAACTATGGTGAACAAATAAAGAGGTGTAAAAAGACAGCAGTGGACGCTTAAAATATCCCAGAGTATATCTATATGACTATATCGTCCGATCTTAAATTATTCGTGCACCATTTTTAGAAGTATAGATTATTTTCATTAAACACACAATCCGGACATGTGTATTCTTATATATTATGGCATCACAATTAGCTCGTTGATAAAGCAAATTAAAGTTGAATAGTCGAAATGCAAACGCAAAATTATATATATTGTACCAAAAGGGCCTAATATATCCGCACCGAATTAAATTTTGGCAGCTAAATAGGAAACAAAGATCATGGTGCAGAAACTGCAAAACTAAATTGAGATGCAGCTGCATTATTTAATACACGTTTGCTATTATTCTGAATTTACGAATACTTACAAATTTTTTCATTTAGTAAAATGTGAAATTACTGTGTAGGTGCTTCTTATTTAAAACAAAGAGTATCTAAATTATATTGGAATGGCTGTAAGCCTGTAATAGATCTGCCTTACTCCATTTTTAAGCAACTCACCTACTATATTTGGGCCCACTCTTTGAAGACTTGTTCGGCCCGATTTAAGTTAGTTCCAGCAAAGTAAACACTTCCCTTTCTATCTTTTGAAGTAGGCCCTTTTCTTAGGAGAAAAGGTCAAGGCGGTTTCTCTTTTCTCCGAAAGATCCGCTAAGACAAGTCAATGCTCATATAATCGGAGTTTAGACCTCCAATTTCGTACACGGTAGACCACCTCGGCCCAATAAGACACCTCTAACTATACACGTGGACGGATTTGATTGGGTTAGCCGCGTGGCTGCGTAGGAGACTCTTTGTTTCGGTATCCCTATATCCGGCCTCCTAATTCGTACTCCATCTATTCTTCCTTCTGTTTCTTTCTCCCCCGAAAGAAAAAATAAGGATAGTTAAAAGAGCCAAAATTCGATTCGGATCAGATCTGTAGAAAGTGGTCAAAAGAAACAATGGCGGGAGGTGGATTTCGAGTATTGCATCTGGTGCGGCCGTTTCTGGCGATCTTACCTGAAGTACAGAGCGCGGATCGGAGAATTCCGTTCAGGGAAAAGGCGATCTACACCATAATCGCTCTTTTCATTTACCTCGTGTGCAGTCAGCTGCCTCTGTATGGGATCCACTCCACAACGGGTGCAGATCCGTTTTATTGGATGCGGGTTATCCTTGCTTCAAGCAGGGGTACCGTTATGGAGCTCGGTATCACCCCTATCGTCACATCCGGCATGGTGATGCAGCTCTTGGTCGGATCTAAGATTATTGAAGTCGATAACAGCGTCAGAGAAGATCGCACTCTCTTGTAAATATCTCACCTGATTTATTTTTTCATTTCCTTTTTTGTCTTATACCAGCATAGATTACAATTTAGCCTAACTTATTAGGTATTTACTTGGTGTTAGTTTTGGATCTATATAAAATTCCCAAGGACCTGTTAATCCAGACATGAAGTAATTAATAATAATTGTATATATCCATTGAAATGTCAGAAACGGCGCACAAAAGCTGCTCGGATTCTTGATTGCTATCGGCACAGCCGTAGCATATGTTGTATCAGGAATGTACGGCACGATAGCCCAACTTGGCACCGGCAATGCCATTCTGATCATTCTGCAGCTCTTCTTTGCTGGCATCATTGTCATTTGCCTAGATGAGATGCTTCAGAAAGGCTATGGTCTTGGCTCTGGTATCTCTCTCTTCATCGCCACCAACATATGGTAATTCCAATCCCCTCCCCCCACTAAACAAAAAATCACTTTCTGCTTGATTGGTAATTCAATTATTTAATTCATATCATCCTTATAATTTCATTATAATTGGTGTGTACAGTGAGAACATCATATGGAAGGCGTTCAGCCCGACAACAATAAACAGCGGAAGGGGTGCAGAGTTTGAGGGAGCGATCATTGCCTTGTTCCACCTGTTGATAACAAGGACGGACAAAGTAAGGGCTCTGCGTGAGGCCTTCTACCGCCAGAACCTCCCCAATGTCACCAACCTCCTTGCTACGGTGCTGGTTTTCCTCATTGTCGTCTATTTCCAGGGATTCAGAGTTGTGCTCCCTGTCAGGTCCAAGAACGCTCGTGGCCAGCAGGGCTCTTACCCTATCAAGCTGTTCTACACCTCCAACATGCCAATCATTCTCCAGTCCGCTCTTGTGTCCAATCTCTACTTCATTTCTCAGGTATGGTAGTAGATTTGATATCACCTGTTGTTGTTATTGTTGTAAAATGGAGTGTTTATTTATTGTAAATATGTGTGTTTTTGGAATGCAGTTGCTGTACAGGAAATTCAGCGGCAACTTCTTTGTCAATCTATTGGGCAAGTGGCAAGAGTCTGAATACTCTGGTGGTAGTGTGCCAGTTGGTGGCATTGCCTACTACATAACTGCTCCTTCAAGGTTTGTGCTTTATCTTTCTTTTGTTTTTTCTTTTAATCATTGGTTATAAGTTTAGTTGATTGATTTATTTATGAATTGATTGCATCTCTGAATTGTTTTGCAATTTGTGCAGCTTGGCTGATGTCATAGCAAATCCATTCCATGCACTGTTCTATATTGTATTTATGCTGTCTGCTTGTGCTCTCTTTTCAAAGACCTGGATTGAGGTTTCTGGATCATCAGCAAGAGATGTTGCTAAGCAGCTCAAGGTATACATATTTTGTAATACAATATCGATAATCAATTCATCTTATATTTGAAATAAGAGAGTTCAACTCAAAATAATGAAATGCTGATGTAATGTAGGAACAACAAATGGTGATGCCAGGCCATAGAGAGTCAAACTTGCAGAAAGAACTGAACCGGTACATTCCTACTGCTGCTGCCTTTGGTGGAATCTGTATTGGTGCTCTGACTGTGCTTGCTGATTTCATGGGCGCCATTGGTTCTGGCACTGGAATTCTTCTTGCCGTTACCATTATTTATCAATACTTCGAGACTTTTGAAAAGGAGAGAGCTACTGAGCTTGGTTTCTTCGGGCTGTAACTTGCTTTTAATTGCCTTTTTTTTTCTAATTTTTGAACCGTTAATACAAAGGGAGGTTTGGGTGGCTTGAAAGGTGAAAGAAGAGTAGATTGAAGGCCATAACTGGCAAAAATTTTCCATTTCATAAAATCCCTTAATGCCCTTTGTTGAAGGTAGATGTGTTCATGCAAATTTAGGGAGATTCAGATTTTTGTAATATTTTCTTTTCCAATTCGAATAACTTTTTGATAGCTGGTTGCAGTTAGATTTGTTTATGCAAATTTATGGGGTAGCTGGTTGACTTGATATAGAAGGCCCTTCCTTGGTATCCTTTACATCAGGTTACTGTTTGTTGATTCAAATTATGTAGTATGGTTAGAAATATGGATCATGTTATCTTAATATTATAGCATTCCTTTTGTTTCTAACCTATAGCTGATATCATCATTCATCAATGGTTGAGTGCTGTTTTACTGTAATGTTTCAGTTTTCAACCTCAAAATTCAGTGTTTTTAGAGGTGAAACCCTTGGATGATTTGTTAGAGGTCGAGACAATAATTCCAGTTTCACGAGTAGAAAATGACTTTTGAGCCTTCTCCATATGCTGAAAGGGTGGTTATTGCGAGATTAGTCTTTTGCTTGTGAGTTTGTGCAGTTTACATTAATTCTCAGAATTCGCATCTCACGTAAGTTAACAGAATATTTTTGTTTGGATCCATAAGAATTTGCACGAATATTTAAAGGGTCACGTGTGTTTCACCTCGGGCCTGGTTGACCCCAATTCTATCAAACGGTCCAAATCTAAACAGAAATATTTCAATCGGAAGGTCAAATGTAATTCTCAAATGTTAATTTTGTTGTTATTTGGCAATCCTTAACTTTTGCTATGTTCGGATGTTAGACTAGTGTTTGGTAAATGCCCCCGGGGGCCCAACCCGGACCGGTCCGCCCGTGCCCGTGCCACGGGTATGCACGGGTACACGGGCACGGGTATTAAACGGGCCGGACCCGGTTTTTTGGAAAAATGCCCGTGATAACCCGGACCCTCGTACCCGTAACCCGTACCCGTGACGCCCGTGCCCGTGAACCCGTGCGCCCGTGCTCGTGAGCCCGAGGAAGATTTTTTTTTTTTTTTTTTTTTTTTTTTTTTTTTTTTTTTTTACTTTTGATCTAAAATTCAAAATTTAAACTCAAATCCCCCCCCCCCCCCCCTGCCCCACAGCCCCACTTTCTACCCGGACCCCTACCCGTTTTTTTTTTTTTTTTTTTTTTAAAATTCAAATTTTAATCCCTCCAAACAAAATTCTATAAATATACACCCATTCCTTACAAATTTTCACATCTCTCTCAATATTTTCATCTCTCATTTTCTCAATCTCAATCTCAATATTTTTATTATTCTCCAATTTTAATTTTATTGTTAAAAAAATATAGTAGTTAATTTAACAAATATGCAAACACAAACACGCAAATGCAAACGGAATTACGAAGGTATTCTCGAAGATTTTCCCGCGAAATTAAAAAGGTAACATTAATTTTTGGTAGATTACATTTTGGTAGATTAAATTTTGTTAGATTGAAATATTGAATATTAGATTTATTTTTGTAGAGTAATTTAAAAATTAAATTTGATGTTAGATTTATTTTTGTAGAGAAATTTAGAATTTAAATTGAATGTTAGATTTTGTTTATGTTAGATTTATTGAATGTTAAGTAATTAGATAGGTTAGATTTTATTTTTGAAATTCGGATTTATTTTTAATAGGTTAAATAAAGATGTTAGATTTTTTTTTTTTGAATATGTGAAGTAATTTGATTTGTTTTGAATAGGTTAGATTTTATTTTTTGAAATTCGGATTTATTTTTAATAGGTTAATAAAAGATGTTAGATTTTTTTTTTTTAATATGTGAAGTGATTTGATTTGTTTTGAATAGGTTAGATTTATTCTATTAAGAATGAGTGCCAACACAGCGGAATCTCATACGCGAGCTCTCAGCCCGATTGCAGAGCCCTCAGCGGAATCTCGTACACGAGCCCTCCCCTACTTCCGCTCAAGAGATCTCGAGGAACTTATGAAAGAAGAAAACCCCGAGAACCTTCATGAAAAGTCCCAACAACGTACAAACAAAGAACCGGTAGATTTTTGCAATCCCTGTTACCAATATGGGAAGAGGAGTGAGATGTTCTGTTGCGCGGAATGTTTGCAAGCTTTCCACCCTTCCTGCATTAGCGCCTACCCGACACACACAAGGGAGGATATAAGGTTCAAGCATTTTATATGCCCACCCTGCGCCTTAGACAAGTCTAAGCGAAGCAGGCAAAAAAGAAAACGAAAGAAGCAGTGGAACTTTGATTCCGATTAGGATTATCTCAACGTTGTATTACTTTTATTTTCAAACGCGACCTATCAGTTGCTAGTTGTAATTTCCTTTACTTCAATGTTAGTTTTCCTTCATTTATCTCAATTAATTTTTTACTTTCAAAATTGAGTATTTATGACTTTAATTCACAACAAATGAAATTTTTATCTTTTGATTTTCTTATTTTGTCTTGTATATATGTATTATTTATTTTTATAGGAAAGATATAATTACATAAGCAATTAAAATGTGTTAATTATAACAAAAATTATTGAGTTCAAAAACAAATATAATTACTTATATTTCAAATGGAGAGTGAACAAATAAATCAGAATTTTTATAGGTTATAAAAATAGGTTATAACCTATTTTTAACAAATATAATTACTATGTCAAATGAATTTTAATAGGTATGAATTTGGATTTATAATTGATTGATTTTCAAAGAAAAAAAAACAGAAAAAAAAGAACAAAAAAACAGAACAAAAAAAAAAAAGCGAAAAAAAAACAGAAACAGAAACACAAAAACAGAAAAAAAAAACAGAAAAAAAAACCGGTCCGGGCCCGGACCGGACCGGACCGCCCGGCCCTCCGTACCCGGACCGTCCTGCCCCCGAACCCGTGACGGGCACGGGTATTAAACGGGCAGGGCAGGATTTTTGAAAAAAAAATCCGTGATGCCCGGCCCGTTGTACCCGTGTGCCCGTGACGCCCGTGACCGTGGCTACCCGTGCCCGTGCCCGGGTTTTGCCCGGACCGCCCGGCCCGGCCCGTTTACCAAACACTATGTTAGACTATCTGCGCCATGTACAGTTAAAAAGGGACTAATGGACATCTCCATTTAATTTAAAGGGTATAGTGGTCAATTTCGTTTTTAAAATAATTAAATTAAATTAAAATAAATAAAAGGGGATAGAAGAGAAAGTTATTTTTTTGTAGAGATATTGAATATTACTGTGATTTCATAGAAAAATTGGTTATTTTAAAAGTTTGCATGGGCGCACAAAAAACTTTCTCTAAAAAAATTAAATTGCATTTGAATCCAAAAACTGATAGTTCGATTATAAATAAAAAAAAAACTAATGTAAAAGGAAAAGATAGCGTGTGGTGTGTATTATCTGAATGAGACTTTTTCGCAGTATAAGAATTATTATTCCTACTCTTCCTCCATAAAGAAAAAAAAAATCAATATCTTTATAACCTAAAAATCTATCCTTTCAAAATAATTTTGAATCATCAAATTTAATAATTTAAGTTTAGCGTGACAATTCGTCTTTTTCTTAACTACTCTCAGGCTCTCAGGGCACCGGTTAAGAGTCTTTCGTGCTGTATCTGATTACTTTGTGGTACAAGTATAAGAGATAAAAATATTTCTTATTATTATTATTAATAATCTGAATTTCATTATGGTTTCAATATGAAATCGGTGAGCAATGCCTGCTTTTATAAATAAATAAATGATTAAATAATAAGAATCTAAATTTCATTCTTTCTATTACAAAGTTGAATTAGGGTATTTTTAAGCTCGTTAAAATTTTGTTGAGTTCAACTTTAAAATACATCAAATTAACTTTAAACAATGAATTCAAACTATTGAAAGTTTGAAATTGATATATTTCATGTATAATACGTTTACATGCACAATTTATATATTTTTTTAATTATTTTACTATAAAATCAAGCAATTAAAAAAACATATAAATAATAATAATAATAATAATAATAATAATAATAATAATGCATTAAAATAAATTTATAAATTTTTTGTTAACCGCTTGACTTTATACCGGATTAACTCGAAAATATATAAGTTTTGCAGATTTGTTTCAACTTTGAAATTAATATGATAATCATAAAATTGAATTTACTGAACTCCCTGACGAGCTAAAACATTCTAATTCTACTCTTATTTATAACTTGTACAAACCAGTAAAATGTATCTATCTGATAGTAAATATAATAACGGGTCCGGAAAGATCTTTTTTGTTAGACTAGTGTAAGACTACAATTTAGCCAGCAGGGAATCTTATCCGAAACCACTTGTTCATATGTGATTGTAAGCCTATAGCTTATTTTCTCGGACACAGAAAAAAGAGAAAAAAAAAAAAGGAAAACAATGGCAACTGCTCTTTCTTCTCATCTCGTTTCAGGCAAAGGCAGCGCCTTTTTGCCCAAACCATTAACCTTCAATTCACATAAACGGGGTCTTGCGAGTCTCAAACGAACAAAAATTTGCGCAAATTTTGGTAAAGCATTCCTTCGCCGAACTGCATGCATTCTACTTAAAATTTTATTTTTGCCTTAAACAATAATCATTTGTTATATGTAGGTGGGGGTGGGGGAGATGGAGAACTCAAGCAAGGTGCAAAGAAAAAATTCATCACTAGAGAAGAAGAACCTGAGCAGTATTTTTTTTTTCTTTTCATTCCTATTTCCTTCTTTGTTAATTGATATACCAATTCCCTCAAAACATTAGTAGTTATCCAGTGGGGTCCCTACAAGGTAAAAATAAAATTACGTAGATTTGGGGTTAATTTTTTCCAAAATTTATCTCTAGCTTGAGCAAACAATTTTTTTACAATGTAAAAGAGAGATGTGAGATGAACAGACACCGGTACCTGAAAGTTTTGAAACAATAAAACTTAGAGATAATGTCTGTGAATTATTTTTCATTCGCTGCTGTGATCCTCATTTTACAATATTGTATTGATGGCAAAGAAAATAAAATTTGCAGATTTATCTGCAAACATGTTTTAGAAGCGTATAATTCATTTTAAAGAATGCAGCAGAGAAAAAGTCATGATGTTGTCTTGATTAGTAAAGCAGAAAAATCTGAGCTAATTTATCAATACATGCAGGTATTGGCAAACAGCAGGGGAGAGGAAAGGAGAGAACCCCATGATGACACCATTGCCATACATCATAATATTTGGCATGTCTACCCCCTTCGTCATCCTTGCTATTGCCTTTGCTAATGGCTGGATCAAGGGACCCGGTCGATGATCTGACCAGACAAGTCATCAGAGAAGTTGAGTCAATTCCTTGCTTGAGAACCACAGCCACTTCCAGTAGCTTTCTGCTCCCTTGCGCTAACCAAGACATCTCCACAGTTTTTGTTTATTTTATTTTTCACTTGTGAGATTGTTCTTTATACCTTCAGATGTGGTGTTAAAGGACAAAATACAGTAGACTTCTATTTAAAATTATGCACGTAACAAGAGTCAGACAGTCAGATCAGAACCTGTAATTTGTTTCCAGAGCAATGCTTTTTACAGTTTATGGAAAAGCATCTCATGCAGAGATCTAATTTTATTAAGTCAAACTCATGGTAAAGATAAATAGCATCAAGAATCATCACTAGTACCAGCAAAGATTTATCTTTTAGGAGCGATAACACAAGTAAAAGCTTCACGCAGAAAGAAGTAGATTTCTCAGTTGGTCTTTGTATTCTTTCAGAGTTTATTTTGATAACCTAAACATGCTACTTAACAACTATTCAACTAACTAAATTCTTTACATTTCTTTTTTCTCAAAATCAAAATCATGTGCCAAAACATATATTAAAAAGTTCCACAAGCAAATTTTCTCATAATTCAGCGATGACACTATCGGCCCTTGACGCAGCAGTTTTTTTTTATGACACACACATCACTCTACCTCCTATCTGTTATTGACTCTCTAAATTCATATCTGGTCTTTCAAATCAACATTAAGTAACCACAACAATGCCAGTTACAAAATTTAGGGACCCAAATTACTCTGAAATATAATTTTCTTTAACTCAACTGGGGTGGCGGTCGAACTCAGACTCATGGCAATGTGGGTCAAGCCAATCCCGAGATGGCTCCTTCATGGAAGCGGCACTTTTATTTGTTTGATTTCCACCACCCATTAGCTCTCTCAAGCTCTCAATTCTGTTCTCACGGCCATTGGTTTTCACAACAGATTTTTTATCGGCTTCTCTCAACTTATGCTTCAATTTTTGCTTCCTGCTAGTACTAGTATTAGCAGTGGCACTTGAGTCAAGACCAGTACTGCTATGAGGCTGTTGTTGAAACAGGCTGTCAGGCTCCAATTGTATTTTCTCCTCAATTTTGTTAGCCTGCCACAATCATTTATTATGGACATCAGCACATCCATTAATATGATAACCAATCAACTATTTTTTCTGTACAATTACTCATCTGATTAATGTTAATTTGATATATATAGATAATTTATGTTATATGTATCAACAATTCAACACTCACCTCTGGGTTTGTGAGATTGGCTGATGCAGCAGTGGTGGTTGCATAAGGGTTGGCACCATCATCATTTTCAGAGTTCCCAGATAATATGCTAGGAACCACAAATCCTTCTGTGTCTGAAATTGAATTTACACTAAACTAATCAAGTACGACTATCAAACGAAATTAATCAATTATTGTCTCAAAATACCATATACACATAGAAATACTTATCCCAATTTTTAAATTTGCATATAGTGTACTTGGCAGGAAACAACATTAAAAGAAAAAAAAAATTAGGCATGTTATCCTATATTTTACTAAGGAATTGAATTGTCCTTGACAATCACTACAGGCTATGATATCAAATGACAAAAAGAAAATCAGACGTATATCAGGATAACCCTACCCATCATACTTGCTTACTATAGATTTGACACGATGTTTCTCCTAACTACAGTCCACACCAACAACTGCTATGTAATAATGGATCAAGAATTTCAATATTTTGGGAACCACTCAATCAGAATGAGATGCTGTAGTAGCACCCTTTAAGAAAAAAGAATGTGCTTTTCATCTGAGCTATCATCAAATTTGGATTACTTCACAGTAATCTCAACCTATGCACTTAAGCCATAAATTCATTATTGTGCTACTGCTTAGAATGTGGCACCAGTAGAACTATTCAAGAGCCACCAGTGATCCAGTGCAATTCCAAGTACAATTCATTATTATCTCCCTTTTTTTTCTGTTTAATATCGGGTAGTTGGATTTTTCTGAGTACGAAATAAACAGAGCTACAAAAATCCGAACTCAAGCAATAAAATTGGTAATTTAAAATCTCAAGAGAGAAAGAGAGACTAGGTTGCTACCCCAATCATCAGCGTCATCTGTGGATGTGGATAGTGCGGCGCCGGTGGAGATCGGATTCGGGTCCATCTGTCGGTCACCCGCGACAAAGCCCCAACCCAAACCGCCTCAATTATATGAAAAAAATAATTGGGGAAATTTGGGAAACGAATTCGACTTGTAGCAGGGTTGGCCGATTGATTGCTGGAAGGCCGGAACCATGCTCAATGGCAGTTTGGTTATTAATTGAGTACCTAAGGATCAATTGTTAGCAAACTATGATTACCAACAGGCCTTAGTTGGGCCCATAGAAAATATCAGCCCTGTTTGGATCATAAAGGGCTGAGGGGCCCATTCAGTGGGATGGGACGCCTTGGGCAAAGTTCGCTTTATTTGTACGGTCAAATCAATGCCTTGTTGGGGTTACTGTTAAGTATCTATCCGGGTCGATACCCAACCCAATAGACTTGTTATTTGGTGGGGTGGTGGCCTGGTGGGAGTGGGATGCTTGCTTTTGGGATTCTCTTGGATTGGGTTGGCACCGTATTATCACTGTTCATTTTGACCCAAGGTCCGTTGTTATCATCTCATGCGCAATTCAATATTGAGGTGGCACAATGTATATCGTTAGTACTTGGTACTACGTGATAATTTTCCTTCTCCAAAAAAAGAAAGAAGGTATGTAAAAAGGGCAAGTATCACTCAAGAAAGAATAGCATAGGGCAGTCCGGGCTTGCTATAAATAGGTATGTCATGTAAAATAATTCAAGTCTTGTCACTATTACGACATGACATTTGTGTTGATTACATGTCATGTAAAACAATTCACTTGTTGTTACTATCTCTCAAAAATAATGACATGACATGCGAACTGATTATATTATGACACGTGATTATGAAACCATGTTTAATATTTTATTTTTCATTTTTTCACTGTATTTAATATTTTTTTTAGATTTTTACTTCCTTAAACAAACTTAAATTTGCAAAAAAATAGTTAAATATGATCAAATTTTGTAGCCAAGTTTGATCATGGTATGTGTATTATGGCATGGCTAACGTATTGTGATCATTCACATTATGTGACTATTAATTTTATATATATTTTTTTTATCATGATACAACACAACACGTGAAAACTTGACTTGAAGATAACATGAGTGTAACACTTCGATCTTATTAAATATAATTATAGCATATCATGTTTCTTTGTTCTAATTAATAATCACTCATTCTTGCATTGTCCATTAACACAACAAGTTTGATTTTGGATGAGATTAAGTCAACAACACTTTAGGAAATGGGTCAGTATCAAAGATCGATATTGTTGAATTTTCTTGTACCTTAAGGAAAGACTTCCAAATTGCATTTCTGTTTGTATTCAGTGCACTCAGTTGGACCTTGTAGCAACTTAGAAATGAAATGTGCTTTCAACATACAGAAAACAAAATATTAATTTAGAACAATCATATTAATGATAATTGCTTTGGTTAATTATTGGATAGAGATGGTCAAGAGGCAAGCTAGGGATTTGGTTCCAGCGTAGATGCCAGAAGATATAGAAGTAGTGCCCCTGTAGATTTGGGATCCATAAGATACACATTTGGTGGTGTACCAGCGTTCTGGGGAGGAAGAAGAATAATAATCCAGCAATACTGCTTAGATGCTGATTATCTATATTAATTAGCTTTCAGATGTTATGATATGTAATAATTCAGTGTTATGCTGATTGATGTAATAAAGTAATGATGAACTTCTATAGGATTTAGAATTTGAACTCTATTGTAGCAGTTGTGATATTATTACACAACTAGCTAGCCTGTTGTTTGTATTTTGGACAAGTTTTTCAATGAAACGAGCGTTAGACTTTTTCCAAAAAAAAAGAAAAAAATTAATAGATTTTTTTAGTACAAGAAGATATCGATGCACTCCATTTCTTATAAGCATCAATCAGGAAGCGAATCCAGCAAGGTTTAGAAGAAGAGGTACTTGCCTGTCCAGAATACGGATATTGGTAAAATTATATCCTTATTCGCTTTTACTTTTTAGATATGTACCATTAATACAAATACGAATTGTATATTAAACTGATACGAATTATATAATTCAGATATATACCTAATTTAAATATTGTGATAAATTCATATGTTATTAAATAAATTATTTTTCCATTAGAAAATAAAAATAACATAAAATCATAAAAAATTTGGATATTCAATCATTGTGATAAACAAAGTAATATTTTTTTACTGTTAAACTTCTTATGTCATTACAAAATATATATATCGTCAACAAAATTTAATCACCAACATAATCATATTTTTAATCAATAAATACCAAAAAAAAGGTATTCATTTCTATTTATATATGATTTCAGAATAAGTGGATAAAAAAATACAGATACGGATAATTATCGGTATCTGCTTTTGAAATTAAAACCGTGTCCATATTCGTATTCGTATCTGCATAAATCATATACGTATATGCAAAGTTTTAGTATTCAAATATTTAAATCCGACAAAATTCGAATATAGATCCAGATTTGAACTGATAATATATCCTATACACTTGCACTTCTACTAAAATGAATTGTTCTGTTTACTCAATTTATTGACAACATGTTGTTCTAAAATGACTGTTCTGTTTACTCAATTTAATGACAGCCTGTGTTGGTGCATTAAGCATATCTTTATCAATATTCATATATTCCGAAATAAAAATAAATAAAAACTGTTTATAGAAGAATATATATATCCAAGTCAACCACACGCGTCACAGCCGCTACAATTATTTTCACCATCCTGCCATTCCTTCCGAATCTTTTGAGTTAATGCATCTCGATCATTCAATTTGTTTTGAAATTTGTACGAACGAGATCTGTACTAATATTAAAGAACTCTCTATATTTTAGACATAAATCGAATTAATTCCGAAGATTTCTTTTGAGTTTTTTTTTTTTTTGATAAAAGTGGATTGTACCACCAGTTTCATTAGAAACTAGAATATTGTCTTACAAACAAGCAAAGTCTTAGGGGAAATATTACAAAAGAACCAGTCTAGCTGTTAAGCAGCTAGGGTGAAGCTAAACAGGTAGAGACCTGATACAAACATAATGCAGGTTGCGAGAAAAACATATATCACATACAAAAGCCAAAAATAGTAAGAACTAGTCATTGAACTAAGTAGGACTATGTAGTAACAGTAGCAGAGCTTGTATGAGAAGAAGTAGTATGAGCAGAGGGTTCTTCAGAGGATTCAGCAAGTTGGAAGTAATCGGCATCTATAGCATCAAGCTCTGCCCTGTTTCTCAGATAGTCAGAGAGGTCTGAACCCTCTAATCCAAGAGAGGGATCGGCCTCTGAATCCCAGGAGCTGTTGTCCCCCTTGGACATATCGGTCTCCGAAAGAATTATAAGAGGACCTTCCTGAGACAAGTAAGATACATCTATAGGTAAAACAAGAGTTAGTTTAAGATAAGATTCGTCACAATTTGACTTGCACCAATATGTTGTAAGAGAAATTTCTTTTTGAGTTAATGCGGAGGATACGCATTCATTACTTCCCTGCATATATTCCTTAATTTTTTATGCCTACTGCCGCCTACATAGCACATTAGCACTCACTGCAAATTGCTTGTGTAAGCAAAAACCAAAAGTTACAATTAAAACAAGGAAGCAAGTGGCCTCACCATTTTTAGGCTTTATTCCTTTGCTGTACTTAGTGATACTACCTTATCTATCTCAATCTATCAAATACCAATAAAGAGACTACTACTCAATTTTGCGAACATCACAAATATCTCAAGTAAATATCACCCAATTCCGGTTTGACCCTTCAAAGTTACCAAATTTTTATAGTTTTATTCCTTCTCAATTAATCGATCACTACACGAATATTCCCTCCAATAAACAAAATGGAATGGGCACTTCCTTTTTGTTTTCCGCCAGACACCTGCTATTTTTTCAATTTCCTACTCAACTATTTCTCATTTCTTCATTTTTCTATTTTCACCCTTTTAATTTATTTTTTTATTAAAGAAATATAAAGATCTAACTTTCAAATTTTAATGTTTATAAATGACCTTCTATGCAGATTTTAAATCCGCAATCATGCAGGGGCGGACCCATGTACATTCAGGGAAGGGCAGCTGCCTCCTCCAGGATTTCGAGTTTTAGTAAAGATCTGGATGTTCCGATCGATTTTGCCTCCCTGAATTATTTTTTGCCCCCCTTCTGAATGTTTGATTTGTAATTCAGGTTAAATTTAGAGTTAAAATTTAAAAAAATTTCTTGAATTATGATTGATAATTAGAATTATAGATTAGAAAATTAGAAATTACAAGTCAGAATATTGAAAAGTATAAGTTAAAACATTGGTTCTTATCGAGTATCTAATTAGTAAACGGATTTAAACCCGATTAGTTATTTAAATCCGACTCGATATTTTTTTTGTTCATTTTGACGAAAATCCTAAGTCCGTCCTGTCTGCAACTTTCTATACATATAACATTGTCCTTTAACATTATATTTGGACGTAACATGAATGGATAAGGTTCCATTAATAATGAATTATCTTAATCATTTTGACTATATATGTTTCAAATCATACTTAAATTAAATAGATATGTTGTTAGCATTATTAATTAGTTGTATGCAATTTTAATATTATTTGATAATTTACTACAGATAGTTAAGTTCAATTATTATAAATATCAAATTATTCAGCAAATGTTAAAATTCGCATCAAATTTCATTATTCTTTATGTATAAAAAATAACAGTTAGAATTTAAAAATAATATGTTATTGTTTATCATATTGAGAATCGAAGGCGATCCGATGAGTATTGAACCAAATTAAATATATTGTTAGATCAAATTTGTCCGATTTGCAACAGATACGTACAAACAATTTTAAAATTTACACTAATCAAGTGCATACGAACTTGATGTGTGGATCTAATAATTTCAACCGAATATCAAAACAAATTTGTTCTGATATCTATTGGACTGACCTTCCTCCACGCCCCACTTGAGAGTTGAGGGGATGAAATGAAATATATAGCAATGAAATTTACCCAATTAAAAAGGTTGACATGAACTTTTGTGTCAACTATAAAAATGTTCCCGACAAAAAGCCTCGGCTGTGGTTAAACGAATAACGACTTTCTCTTACTAAACTTTTAAGGTATCATTCCATAAAATTCACACCACAACATTATAGTGTTTTTTCTTCACGATGATACCGGCCGGACGAATCTGTGGATTAAAAGGTAACTGTACTTGTGTTGCCCGGATATAGACATTAACACAACATATCAAATTTCAAAAGAATAAAAAATTACGATAGTGCTGCATATATTTTTTTTGTTGCTTTTTGTTTCTCACCCCTATGTATTTGTACAGATATGTGTCAATTGTCATGCATGCACGGGGTTATATGCGTATATAATCCGAAATTACCTAAAATTCTGCAAATAAATAATGACAATGTGATTAACTTAAGTACTTAGCTCCGCGAATCTGATCTGTGTAACTGCGTACAAGTCAACAGTTAGAGTCATAGGCATATTCAAGTTATGGGGTCAATTGACTCTCGTTTGTTTTTAAAATTTTTGTACTTATACACAATTTTCTATATAATTTCAAGTAAAATGTCATGGATACTGTAAAATTGTTCCTCATCTGCAGTTTGAAAATTTTATATGATTGAGCTTCATTCACATTTGACCCCATACCTCTGGCTCCGTAATCAGATGAATTTCTTGTACACATTTCGTTCATGAAAAAGATACATAATGATGCAAAATTAGATTCTTGTGAACAAAGCTCAATCAGATAGTTATTGAGAGTTTAGAATGGAATTCACTTGATTTAAAAATGTTTTTACCTCTAAATAAATAATTTCAGATATAGAATTACTTTTAATATAGGATTATAGAACAAACTATACATGAAAATATTTGAAGGGAATCGGTGGTCCTTTGCAGAAAACCATTCAGATTCATCCATCTGGACAAAGAAACTGAATCCTCTATCTCCCTGGGGGCAGGAATTTTCTGTCCCCAGAGTCACTGCGTGTGGATCCGAGGTGGACCCCCAGTTCAAAAATTAAAAGTGAACGGCCCCACACGCAGTGACTGAGGGAACAGAAAATTATTGCACCCAAGGAGACAGAGGATTCGGAGTCCTGGACAAAAGGTGATTTACTAAATTTATACAAATGCTCTGTAGTCTGTACCCCAGCTGAGGTGTGAATTTGGGCCTCTCATAAATCTACGTGGATGACTCGTGGGTGATGACATGGGCGTAAAAGGCTGTCTGTTGAGCGCCAGCACAGCGAAAGAACGTTTCGCGCCACGACAAGCTTGTGCCCCTCTTGGCGCCACTTGCGATCAACACGTGCCCCCAAAAGGAGCCGTTGTTGTCGTTTCGTCCCCGCTTGTGGCCCCACGCAGTCAAACGCATTCAACGATTAATTACTCTCCTAACCCTATTATTAACGCCCCTCTTAAGCAAAATTTATATAATCTAATTGATCCCTAGGAGGAATGTTGGAGGGGTAGCATCGTCATTCGAGATCCGATACATCAATGCAATATCTCAGTAGGCTGTTTGACTCTTAACTTTGTACGAAAAATGTTTACTTATAATTCACATATTCCACGTGGCACATAATTATCAGGATAGGACTCAACTAGTACCGAAGTACACCCTGCCATGTCATCCGTAAAGTTTTAGAATAAGATTCCAGGGTTTTAGAGCAAAACCTCCTTCCATGCCTTTATATACGCCGTTTAAGAAACCTCCATCCGAAATTCTGATCAGTTCTTCTCGCTTTCCATTTCTCTCATCCGACTATTTCAGTACAAATTCTCCAATGGTGTCTAACGGAGGCGCGAAAGCGCACTCGATGAATGGAGAAGGAGATCACGAGAGATGCATAGTGGAGGAGGTGGCGCTGGTGGTCCCAGAAACGGACGACCCCACCCTCCCAGTGATGACCTTCCGAGCGTGGCTCCTAGGCCTGACGTCATGCACCATGCTGATATTCCTCAACACCTTCTTCACCTTCAGGACACAGCCGCTCACCATCTCGGCCATCCTGATGCAGATCGCGGTGCTCCCGATCGGACGGTTCCTGGCCACCGTGCTCCCAAAGAAGGAGGTCAAGCTGTGGGGGGATTGGGGGTTCAACCTGAACCCGGGCCCATTCAACATAAAGGAACACGTGATAATAACGATTTTTGCGAATTGCGGAGTGTCGTTTGGGGGAGGCGATGCGTACTCCATCGGCGCCATTACAGTGATGAAGGCGTATTATAAGCAGAGCTTGAGCTTCCTCTGCGCTCTCCTCATTGTCCTTACCACACAGGTTCCGCACTTGTTTATTAATTTCCCTTCCAGTTATTAATTTTTCGATTCTTTCCTTTCTTCTTCTTTTTTCTTGTGCTTCTAATTAAGTCTTGTAAAATCGATATCCTGAAAACAGGCTTAGGATTTTGAAGTAGAGTGGAGCTCTATTGTTTTATTCTTTTAGATCGGTGATTACATGCATGCATGCGAGTTGAGTAGTTAATTAGCGTGTTTTTCTTAAAAAATTAGAAAATATTTGTTCACGTGGGGCTAATCACCTGTAATAGTTAATTATTTCCTTTCTGCGGGCGGTTCTCTTTAGTTGTTTCGAAACGGGTCGCTAGCTGACATGCATGCGTTGCGTACCATGGGCGTGCAATGCTTCATGCTTGTACCATGTACACATGGTCCTAAAAAAATTTCATTCTCATTCCCCGCAAAAAAAAAAAAAAAAAAAAAATCTCATTAGGCACTATTAATCCACTAGATCCACTAGCTAATGCGCCGAAATCCAAATCATCACTTTATTTTAATATAATTATTGTTTTTATTACCAACAACAACTTTCAGGCCTTGTTTCATTCAGATCCTGTAAGCCTGGCCTGTAACGTTCTGCAATAGGGCCCATGGGCCTGGCTTAATTAGGCGATTCCCTATTTTGTCTCTCTTGACATTAATCAATTAAACTCTCTTAACTCTCCAGCTCCTTTTTACAAATGAAAAATCATTAAATTGACAAATGGAAGATCAAACAATCCTCTAGCTCTTGACATCAAAAATTGGAAATCATTAGTTCCCATTATCTATTAATCATCAGTTGCTTTTACATTTTATCAGAATCATTTTCATCCCCCTATCTATCACTATATATGCACCACTTCACACAAAAGGATTAGATTAAAAATAGCCACTAAATTACAGATGTAAAGAATTATCGGATCTATATTTTGATCCTGTGAGTTATAAACTATCATATGAAAAAAAAATATATGTGCAGATTATAGGATATGGTTGGGCTGGCATGTTAAGGAAGTATCTGGTAGAGCCAGCTGAAATGTGGTGGCCTTCTAATCTTGCTCAGGTTTCACTCTTCAGGTAATTTTCTCCTTCATTCCTCACTTTCAAGTTGGTCTCGATGTATGTCGTAGTTGCTCTTCGAGTTGCACACATTTTGTAATATTTTGTTTAATTGACTGTTTTACTTATTACAGAGCATTGCACGAGAAGGATTCAAATTCCAAAGGGCCTTCACGAATGAAATTTTTCCTGATATTCTTCTTCGCTAGCTTTGCATACTATGCATTACCAGGCTATCTCTTCCCGATTCTGACATTCTTTTCCTGGGTCTGCTGGGTTTGGCCACACAGCATCACGGCACAGCAGATCGGGTCAGGCTATCATGGGCTCGGTGTCGGTGCATTCACTCTGGACTGGGCTGGTATCTCTGCTTATCATGGAAGCCCACTTGTCACACCGTGGTCCTCTATTGTCAACATAGCAGTTGGCTTTATCATGTTTATTTATATCATCGTTCCGATATGCTACTGGAAGTTCAACACGTTCGATTCATGGAAGTTCCCAATATTTTCAAATCAGCTTTTCACTGCAACTGGTCAAAAATATGACACCTCCAAAATATTGACACCTCAATTTGATTTAAATCTTGCGGCATATGAGAGCTACAGCAAGCTTTATCTTAGCCCACTTTTTGCACTCTCGATTGGATCTGGGTTCGCAAGATTTGCAGCTACCCTCGTCCATGTTCTCCTCTTCAATGGCAGGTATATATGCACATGAATCAAGGCTCTGGGTCAGAACTTTTGTTTGTAATCTTGTTTATTTATTTTGTGTCTGAAAATTTAGTCTGTGTTTTTTATCTTGTCAGTGACATATGGAGGCAGAGCAGGTCGGCGATGAATACAATGAAGGTAGATATCCACACAAGGTTGATGAGAAACTACAAGCAAGTCCCTCAGTGGTGGTTTCTCATTCTACTTGTTGGAAGTGCGGTGCTTGCCCTGATTGTATCATTTGTGTGGAAAGAGGAGGTTCAGCTGCCATGGTGGGGTATGCTCTTCGCATTTGCTTTGGCCTGGATCGTTACATTACCTGTAGGTGTCATCCAAGCTACAACCAATCAGGTTCCAAGAAATTTCTTCTCTTTTTAATCCCTTGTAACTTATGCAATACATTTTAATTCATCATTTGTACACAAGCTTTTTTTAACCTGCTTCTCAAAATGCAGCAACCAGGGTTTGACATTATAGCCCAGTTTATTATCGGGTACATTCTTCCGGGGAAGCCGATCGCAAACTTGTTGTTCAAGATATATGGTCGGATCAGCACTGTTCACGCTCTCTCCTTCCTAGCGGACCTGAAGCTCGGACACTACATGAAGATCCCGCCGAGATGCATGTACACAGCTCAGTTGGTGGGGACATTTGTGTCAGGGATAGTAAACCTGGTGGTAGCATGGTGGATGCTAGAGAACATAGAGAACATATGCGACATAGATTCTATCCACCCGGACAGCCCATGGACATGCCCCAAATACCGCGTCACCTTCGATGCTTCTGTAATTTGGGGCCTCATTGGTCCAGCCCGACTCTTCGGCCACCATGGGTTGTACCGTAACCTTGTGTGGCTGTTCCTTGTAGGGGCTCTCTTGCCAGTCCCTATTTGGGTACTCAGCAAAGTATTTCCGGAGAAGAAGTGGATCCCGCTTATCAATATACCCGTTATTACATATGGTTTTGCTGGGATGCCTCCGGCTACACCGACCAACATTTCAAGCTGGCTGGTGACCGGTACAATATTCAACTACTTTGTGTTCAGGTACAGAAAGCAGTGGTGGCAGAAGTACAACTATGTGCTGTCGGCAGCACTGGATGCCGGGACAGCTTTTATGGGGGTGTTGTTGTTCTTAGCTTTGCAAAACAACAATATTGAATTGAAATGGTGGGGCACTGAGATTGACCATTGTCCTCTGGCATCCTGCCCGACAGCACCGGGCATTTCAGTTAAAGGCTGTCCAGTTTTCTAATTCTTAATGAATTATTTCTTTGTACTAATTAGATAGCGAGTTCCCAAAAAAAAGCAGAGATAGAGAGGCCTATACATGATTTCTCTAGGATGGCAACTTTTATTGCAATAAAATTTCGCCTAAATTATTTTGTTTTATTTTGCATTTCATGGATGGATGGCATTACCATTTCTCTATTTTTTTTTAAAAAAAGAAAAAGAAAAACTGAACTAATAGTTGTGAACAAAACTAGTGACTAAAGTCTCAGACTAGCAACATAGACCTGACAGACTAATACCATGAAACCACAACCATCAAAGTACTTGACAAAATTCATTTATTGCCAAACCTTTTAAAATGTTATAATGCGGAGCTACCAAGACCAAAAGGCATCAAAATTATCTGATCCTTTACAATGAAGTGCTGGTGATTAGATATGATCATATGATCTTTTGAAATTAATGCCATTTTTTCATGCATGAGCAAGGTAAAACTGCTCTTGTATAGTTTGTATTGGATCGAAACAATTATAGTATATGTCTATCCAGTATCCACAGTTGTGATGGCACAAGGCCCATTTTGCTTAATAGGCCTATTTTGCTTATTTAGTAATTGGTAACTAAAACAGCAGTGAGTCTTAAGATGATTTAGCTCTATAAATAGTGTTGATGTAAAAAAATGCAATAAGCTAAGTTATTCTTTTATTGCATTTAATAATTTATTTTTTACATAATTGATACAATATTTTATTAAGTTTGTTCCATTATTAGGAGAATTTATTAGGAGAATCTATAGAAGGGTAAATTAACATGATCTTCATATTAACATGTTAACATGTGTTTGGAGACTAAATTTTACATTTTTTTTAAATTTTTTACTATTTTTATTAAATAAAAATATAGAAAATTCATAAAAGCCGTGATTTTCAAAAATTCTAAAAATATATATATTTGGTCTCCAAGCACATTTCAATATAAAGATCATGTTGAAAAGTTCAAAATCGACTATTTGAACTTTAAAAATAAAGATATAAGCACAAAATAAAACAATCTATTTAGTTCTCAAAGTATCATAGCTCAACTCTGCATATATATAATGTGAGGAATTGACAACAATATTTCAAAGACATACTATTTTATATAGATTTCGAAAAATATTGCACTCGATAAATAAAGTTTTGCTAACTTTTTTATAAAAGTGGGTGCAAAAAATATTGATATTATTGAAATCACAAGATTAAAGAAATGTAGCAAACAGTTGGTACCTATATATCTTAATTTGAATAACAGCCACATAGCAAATGTTTTTAATCAAATCTCGGATAAGAAATTGATTATCTTATTTTTTTTTTTTCAAAAAAATAGATAGAACCGTATTATTAGTGCCGTCTCAGTTTTCGAACAAATTTATAATCAAGATAAAAGTTAATATCTGAAAAATACTGAAATTGCACCATTGAACATTGGTGTTGTCTCAGACATCTGCACCTGGTGGAACCGCTTGGTGTATTTCATAAATAATCATTACCTTTTTCTGAAAAATTAGATATTTGATTTCTAAAAAAAGCAGGATGTATAGAAATGGCCAAGTCTTTTGGTCAGGTGTCTCGGTTTCCGATTAATGTAGTTGTCAATTTTTTTTTTTTGTGGCAATATGCTTTAATTAAGATGCAACATGGCGCACTACATATATAGCCAATAACCAACGACCGGATCGATTTCCCCAGACAAAAACAGAGAGCCCACACAATCTGCACTTGCCAATTTACTGTGAGACAGTGTGCTCCATGATCCATCTCTTCTCCTCGTTCCGACTTTGCCATAGTTGGCAGAGCATTCAGCTCAGCAATTAAAGCAACATTAACTACTAGCTTGGCTACTATTACTTTACCTTTATATAAACCAATAGTCTCTTAGAGTCTTTAGTACTTGTATCATTAGGCTATTATTTTACCTTTATAAAAACCAATAGGCTCTAGTACTTGTATCATCAGCGACAACCTGCCCGTAAAAAATGCCATGTACTCTTCTCCGTCAAATAGTTCCCTCCTCTTTAATTGTCTTTTTTGTTCCCTTTTTTATATATTGCAAAATTTGTAATTGGACCACCTTTTGTAATTAGAAGGGTTTAAATATAAATAGAGTGATGCTATGATGCTTAATTTGAGAAGTAAAGACTTTGTTTTACTTTCTTCTTATATCTCTAATTCTAAAGTTCAAATAGTCAATCCGAACGTCTCAACATGATTTTCATATTAAAATGTGCTTGGAGACCAAATTTTACATTTTTTTTGAAAAAAAATTATTATTTTTTTTAGAATTTTTGAAAATCAGTATTTTTCTGAATTTTTTTATTATTTTTTATTTAATGAAAAACTGTGATTTTCAAAAATTATAAAAAAAATAGTAAAAAAATTCCAAAATATGTAAAATTTGATCTGCAAGCACATATCAATATGAAGATCATGAGAAGTTCAGATGGACAGTTTGAACTTTGAAAATAGCAAGGTTCTAAATAGCGTTTATCGCATCATAGCGGGGAGCCTCGAAAAAAGCTATAGCGAAAGCTATCCCAAATAGCATTTTTTTTTATAAAAATTATATTACATATTTGTACTAAATATCAACATTATTTAGTCTCATTGAACAATAAATAATATCAAATTGATTAAAAAATTATAATATTCATATTGAACCAATACAAAGTCCAAATTGCGACTCAAAATATCTATAGTAATACTAATATCATAAACTATCGATCTTTTTCTATTTAAAATATTTTCAGCATCATAACATAATTTATCTTTTTTCTATTTAAATTTCAAAATAACCTAGAAATTAAAAAAAAATAAAAAATCATACTTCTAGTAAAATAAACAAATGATCCTTGAAGAAATTCTTGTTAGTCCCTAAAATTTCCATAATTTAGCAATTATTTATTTGATTTATCATCAGTTAAAAAAAACCAAGAGCAAAATGAAAAAAATATTATAGCGGACCTGAATTTGATATAATATAATATTCATCAAAATTAAACAATATCTTCACCATTTATTTATTTTAAAGCTCATATAAATTGAAAGAAAAAAAACAGCAAATGTTGCATAGCGGGTGCTATTTGCGCTGTACGCTATGCGCTATAGCAGACCGCTATTACCGCTATAGCGTCCGTAGCTCAAATAGCGCGTTATTATGCATAGCTTAACGTTTAGGGTCCAAAAACGCTATAGCGCGCTATTTAGAACACTGAAAAATAGAGATATGAGCGGAAAATAAAACACCATATTTACTTTCCAAAGCATGATAGTCTATCTCATATAAATATATGTATGTTTATTTTTTTTAATAATAAACATTTTAAAATCCATATATTTTAAAATAAAAATAAAAAATTAATACCACGGATTAATCCGTAAAGTTTATCAAAATTCAGTCTTCCGCAAAGTTTGTTAATTTTGTTTTATTTTGTTACCGGCAGAGATCAGATAATTAGGTATGAGTTATCTAATCAGTTTCAAACTTGTATCTCTGATTTCTCAGAAGAATATTGACTTATCAACTGAGTTAGAGATGGTTCCAATTTTAGCTTATCTTCTTTTATTTTTTTTAAAAGATTCCCATTTGCAATGGCGTCTTTGTTGTTTCACTAGAAGGTTTAAAAAAAATATAAATAAATGAAAACTCGTTATATTTTTATTCCATATTTGCAATTTTATAAATTAAAATATTCCCAAGTCAAAGTAGATAATATGTTGAAGGGAGATGATAAAGATCTCATGAATCATGATTATGTTGTTTTCTACGAATATTGTTCTCTCTAGTCTTTGATATTTCGTTACTCCTGTTATCCATGACTCACGGAGGCACATTATTTGATATTTTACCGCCATGATTGCAACAAACTATCATACCCTGCATAACAGAATTCAATTTTTTTTTTTAAATGAAAAATTAAATAATCAAAATAAAATGGATTTTTTTTTTTCCAATGTCATAGATGAGACCAACTAATTTGATTCGGTCTTATTGGTGTATCTAGAGGGACTGATTTAATGTTTCGACCCCAGTAGTTATCATAAGTTGCAGTATGTTTTCACCACATAAAATTTAAAAGCTACTAAAACTAAATCATTGATTTGATTCTATAGGAATTATAAAATTTATGAGCTTTTTTCTTCATTTTCCTTGTTCCACCGGAGCCCCCATTAGGACTTGTTAATTTTTACTGAGGTTGATGGTGTGATAATTTGTGAAAATCAATTGATTTGATTCTTTAATTTGGTTCCATTGGTCTCTCTCCAATGAGATCGAATTATTGTTCTGTCTCAACTATTTATCTATTAAAAATATAATTCAACTTGATAAATTATTTTTTTAATTTCTAATAAAATTAGAATTAACTTTTAGTTTAGTAACAAAAACAATACCCATAACAAAGACGTAATTTTATTTTATAAGAAAAACTAATAGTATTATTTTATGTAAAGTTTATTTTTTTTAAAAGACAAAAATAAAAACTTTCATAGGGTGCTTTGCACATCTTTGATTATAAATTCCTTTGCCCCTCCCAGCAGCCTGCAATGAGTCAGAATCCTCTACGTTACCTCACACGATGAGTTTAAATTTAGACTATCTAATTATAATTCGGGTCAACCCATACTCAATGCGTAATAAGGGCTTAGGGCATGTTCGGCTCCGTTATTGTTTGCATAGGAACTGAATTTTTTTTTCTCACAAAAATAGTAAAAAGCAGTTCAATTCATATGCCTACACCCATTCCTGATAGTGGGCCGAACAGGCCCTAAATGAATCAGGTTCATACTCAATGTTTGAGGTACCTTAGGTGATATGATTTTGTTTGCAGTTGGTGAGGGCAGACTAAAAAATCTTGATCGCGAAAGTGGTGCTCAAATTTAAAATACCCAATATGTTGTATGTGAATTTTAAACTCAAGTTTCTACAACAATACAGTAAAGTTTTAATTAGGGTTATTCATGAGTTGAATTGAGTCTTATTTAAGAACAATTCGGATTCAATTTGTGAATTAATGAATCGAGTTGAGTTTGAATTGCTAATTCAGTTTCGAGTCAGAAAATTTAACTTAGATTCAACTCACGAACAATTCGAATCAACTCGAGTCGACTCGTGACTCATGAGATAGTACATAGTTTATTAAATTAAAATTTATCAAAACAAAGTTTAACAAAATAAATAGTACATAGTTTATCAAATAGTACACAATTTAAAACTTTACATAATAAGATAGTGGCAAATACATAACTAAATAGTACATAGTATATCAAATTACTACACATCACAAGGTCTAACAAACTGAGTTAGGAACAATTTGGATTCAACTCGTGAGACAACCAAATCAATAAACTCGAGTTATCGGCGAGTTGAATCTAAATTTATTATAAACGAGCTGTTTTTTTATGCATTCCTACCTCTCACCCCTAAGCTACATGTAAACGTTTAATATTTTATAGAAGAAGTTGAATTATATAAAAAGTTTTTAAAAAAATAAAATTTATTTAAATTTAACGGCATAACAGACCCACTGGACAAGGATGGGCCCACTAAGATACTTCAAGATTCAAGCTATGTTGTTGGTTCAGAAATGGCCCACTTATTGTTCATCTTTATTGGTTCTAATGTTTGCAATTTCAACTGAATTTGCAAAATCTCAGTACTTATCTATGTAATCAGGTACTGAATACATGCCAAGCACTGTGCAGCACAGTGGCTGAGGCATATGCCCCCATGTGGAATTCGTATCCTCTGCATTAACTCAAAAGAGAATCTTTTGAGTTAATGAATATTGACTATTTGATCTGCTTTAAAATTTATTCAAACTAAATCTACACTAATATTAAAAAGGCCCCTATATTATAAGCATAGATCGAATTAGCTCTGTTTAAAATCAGACGGTTGAGATTCATTAACTCAAAATATTCTTTTTTGAGTTAATGCAGAGGATATGCATTCTTTCCGAATTAGCTCTGTTTAAAATCAGATAGTTGAGATTTATTAACTCAAAAGATTTCTTTTTGAGTTAATGAAGATGATATGATTCCCCCATGTGGGAGTTCTTAGGTTCGACCTAATTAGCAGGATTCAGAGAGTGTGTATACCTACGGCCTAATGTCCAAAAAAAAAAAAGGGTACAAGTCAGTACCAAACTTTAACATACTGACGTTAGTGAAGGAATTGTTCATATTTTTCTACGTTTTTCCTTTATACTTCGTGGTTTGTGCTAGATGTCAGAAGTTTGGTGTACGGGAACAGATTTAGAATTTTCATCAAAGATAAAAAATTAACGAATCAGATTCAAATTTATTAGTAAATCATAATTAATACATTGATAAATTTGAAAAAAAAGAAGAGATTAACTTATTTAATTTGCACATAAATTTATAAAGAATTTTAAGTAATTATAGTTTTGGACTTTCTAGAGGGGATCAAAAATATTTTCAAGAGTGTGAAAATTTATCTCACTTGAGTCCGTCTCTGTTGATGTAGAAATGAAAAGTTTCATGCAATCGTTTAAATTTTGATGGAGAGACCATGATCGCTATAGAGGTGGAGCGGACAAGGCTGAAACCTAAAATGAATTCTGGTTGATTTAAAATTATATTTGTAGTTTAGTAGTTAGAAAACTTTATAGTTTCGCTTCTAAATATAACCATGTACTAATTAACAAACGAAGAAATCATATATTAGGGTTTTAGGTACACTTCCTGTACTAATTAATAACCAACTATATTTTAGGTCCTTATTTTTTCTTAATTTCATTTAAATTATTGAATCCGGATTCATTGAGGTCAGCAGTGTGTAGCATACCTTGCTGAAACTATAATATCATCTAGTTACATGTTTTCCTTCAAAATACATAGAAAACGGTTTTTTTTTTTATATTGATACTTATTAAAGTAATTATAGCATATATCTAACTTTAATGATACATATTTGTAGTTTTTAGGATACAGATGTTTGTAATATTATTTAATTAAAAAGTAAAATTTGTTTATATATAGAGAGAGAGATATGTTACCATGCTTTGCAAATTAAAATGAGCGTTTTAATTTGTGCTCATATCTCTAGTTATAAAGTTCAAATAGTCAATCCGAACTTCTCAACATATTATTCATGTTGAAATGTGCTTGGAGACTAAATTTTATATTTTTTCAAAAAAAATTACTAATTTTTAAAAAAATTTCAAAATCAGTGTTTTTCATTAAAACTTGGATTCACTATTCTAACTATTATAACCTAACCAAACACCGAATAGTCTATTCTCAATCCAACCAGACATACCTTATATTCTTAGCAATCCAAACACACCCAAAATAAATACCGATTTTTTTATTTATATCCAAAAAATAAATAAAATTTAAAAAAATATCCAAATCCCGACTGAAATTCGAAAAATACCCAAACCGGTTATCCAATAACCGGATTTGGGACATATGTCCGGTCAATGAATTCCCGGACTCAACAAATAAATCCGGTTAACCATTCACCGGAAAGTTGGATTTTGTTTTTTTTAAAACAACGGTTGTATTTTTTTTTTTTAAAAAAGAAATTTTTTTATTTTTTTTATTTTTTGTATTGAAATATTAGAAATGTTGAATATATTTCTTTAAAAATAAATGGAATACAATATAATTTGATTTATTAGAAAGACTGCAACAAATAACTCGGATCAATATTTTTCAGGCCCAATTTTTCGTGGCTGTAAGAAAAATTAATATATTTCTTTATGTGTTATTGGAAAAAAATAAAAATGCATAGATTTTGAGTTATTGATCCCGGTTCAAAAGTCACTTCTATGTAATTTAGAAAATAATGTGATCCTTCTAGGACATTTAATTTATAAAAAGTTGTATCTATTTCGAGAATTCTTTTTTAATAACAATTATTAAATAACTTAAAGTTTTTGTTTTTTTCAAAAATAGATACAACTTTTCATAAATTAAATGTCCTAGAAGGATCACAATATTTTATATATTACATAGAAGTGACTTTTGAACCGAGATCAATAACTCAGAATCTAAGCATTTTTATTTTTTTCCAATAACACATAAAGAAATATATTAATTTTTCTTACAGCCACGAAAAATTGGGCCTGAAAAATATTGATCCGAGTTATTTGTTGCAGTCTTTCTAATAAATCAAATTATATTGTATTTCATCTATTTTTAAAGAAATATATTCAACATTTCTAATATTTTATTACAAAAAATAAAAAATAAAAATTTATGTTTAAAAAAAAATACAACCGTTGTTTAAAAAAAAAAAATCCAACTTTCCGGTGAATGGTTAACCGGATTTATTTGTTGAGTTTGGGAATCCATTGACCGGACATTTGTTCCAAATCCGGTTATCCAATAACCGGTTTGGGTATTTTTCGAATTCCATTCAAACAATGACTAGATTACATATAGTTATATGAGGAGGGTTCAAATGCCTCCATTTTTTGTGCCTCCATCATGCCTCTATTTTTAAAAACTTTAATAATTCAAAACTTAAAACTTAAAAGTCAAAATAAAATCGTTGGATATGATCTACGTTATTTTATCTATGAACGTGTAAAAAATTATGACATTTCAATTTTATTTTTATTGTTATCAAGAGCTTGTAAAAAACATACCAATTTGGATGATTTCTAGATGTTGATTTTTGAACTTAATGATTCACATAAAAACAAAATTGAAATGTGATAATTTTTTATGAGCACATAAAGAAAATAACATAGATCACATCTAACGGTTTTATTTTGACTTTTAAGTTTTAAATTTTGAGTTATTAAAATTTTAAAAGATGGAGGCACAGTGGAGGCACAAAAAATAGAGGCATTTGAACCCTCCTCTAGTTATATTTGGGTAGTCTGATAGAAAAGAAAATAAAAATACAAAAAACTTCGTTACAAGTTGGAACATTCGCTGAATTATTATAAAAATAGAAATAAACACAATAAATTAAATAAATTATGACCTATTATGTTAATCAAATCCGAATTTATTTTTCAAATACAATGTGCCACGACAGAAGAGGTAAAAACCGGCATATTTTGAGCAAAAATACCGGAACAAACAAAAAAAATCACATTTGGATTCTGAATTTATAATGTGATACTGTATTTTGTGGCTAGATAAAGCTGATTGAGCTAGAATATCAAGATTCACAACACTCCGATAATTTATTGTTATTTTTATTTTCAATTTATATTGGATAATTTGGGTCGGTAGACAATCCGAATCAGTCTAAATTGCTTTGTAATTGATATATACAAGCATTTCCTAGTCTCTTTGCAGAACTTCGGAGTATGCTTTTTTTTTTTTTTTTTTTTTTTTACAAAAGAAGAGCAATTTTTCTTTTTGCTATTTTATTTGAAAGAGCGACTTTTTTCCTTTTGCCTACGGACTTTTCTTAAAAAAAATAAAAACGTAATAATTGAGTAGACTTTATTAAATTAACACGTGCTAATTGCTACTGGTGCAGCACTTCATCCTCTTTTGGTTAAAGACTAAAGAGGAACGATTAATGAAACGAAATGGGCCTCAGAACAATGATTCCAGGAATGCGCATCCTCTGCATTAATTAAAAAGAGAATCTTTTGAGCTGCGTTAACTCAAAAGAGAATAATGCAACTCAATCATTTAATTTTAAACGGAGCTAATTCAATTTTTGTCTATAATACGAGGGACTCTTTAATATTAGTGCAAATTTAGTCTGTATAAATCTTAAAACAAATTCAATGATCGAGATGCATTAATTCAAAAGATTCATTCTCAGTTAATGTAGAGGATACGAATTTGGATCCCAACCACAACAGAACGATACAATTGGCTCCACAGTCCACACAAAAGCAATGCATATAAATAGGGATAAATTTTGTTGCAGGTTGTTCAATCATATTCTTTGTCACGAACTTATCACTCAAGTTTGAATTACTTCTCTATAGCTACTGAAATTTTCATTCGTCTTAATCAAATTATTCTATAACTTTTTCGTCTAAAACAATGAAATATAACTTTTATGTTATAATTTTGAATGAAATGAGTATATTCCGTTAAAATTTGAACATAATAAGTATATTCGGTTGATATTTTAAAAATAATGAAAACATCAAATGGGAACGCATCAAAGGTAAATCATTTTTCCTTAGATTCCTTTCACTTATGGATGAAGATTGAAGTTTAAGACATCAAGTTATTTAATATTTACAAAGGAAAGAAATTATATGAATTTTACTTATGTAACATTTCATATTTAAGATATTACGTTTTCTACTAGATAAGAACTGATTCTAAGTACAATTTTTATGGTTAAAATTTAAACTCGAGCAATTTATTAAATTTTAAAAAAATCATCAATATTTTTTAACATTTACTAGCTGTAAATTGTAAGGATTTATTTTGTTATAAATGTATAGCCATGAAAACCGTGACGATAATACAATCTTTCTTATTAGAAGATATATACTTAGTTTGATCTATGAGGAGGGTTCAAATGTCTCCATCATGCCTCCATCTCTCTTCATCATTTTCAAAGTTCAAACAGTCGATCCGAACCGCTCAACCTAACCTCCATACTAAAATATATATGTTTGGAGACCAAATTTTATATTTTTAGGAACTTTTTTACTATTTTTTTAGATAGGTACAAAATCAGTAAATCTGAACCATCTAAAAACAATATTTTTGTACCTATCTAAAAAAATAGTAAAAAAATTCCTAAAAGTATAAAATTTGGTCTCCAAACATATTTTAGTATGGAGG
Source organism: Carex rostrata (assembly GCF_964058835.1). NCBI lineage: Eukaryota > Viridiplantae > Streptophyta > Magnoliopsida > Poales > Cyperaceae > Carex > Carex rostrata. Next base: position 5,022,230 of record NC_135937.1, read on the forward strand.
TTAGATTGAGCGGTTCGGATCGACTGTTTGAACTTTGAAAATGATGGAGAGAGATGGAGGCATGATGGAGGCACAAAAACATGGAGGCATTTGAACCCTCCTCTTGATCTATTATGAGGAAACACTTTTTCACTCTTTAAAAAAAAAAACCATTGTTCTATGCTAAGATAAAATGTACGAAATAATTTCGATGCGCTCTGGATTATCCATCATTTATTTAATGGAATTTATCTTTCAATTTTACTCAAACAAAGTTTAACCACTTCATACTGAAAGTTTCATTTATTTGAATTTGATCGAAAGAAATATAAAAAAGACATAATATGTTCTTTTAAAATTCATATCTTTCTTTTTTATTGATAAAAGTGGGTACCCCCGCCCTCAACATATCTAAGAGAGCATAGAATCAGAATAAGAAGATGCAGAGGAAGCAGTAGTGTAGTCCATATATGAATCATCAGAAGGAGAGGATTCAATCTCTTGTTCAGCAGTAGAATCAGACTCCATTCTGGCTATCAGGAAGTCTGAGAGATCCACCCCTTCTGATCCAGGTTCTGCGTCCTCTATATCTTGAGAACTGCTCCCTACTTGGGTATCTGTAACCGGCAAAGTGTCAGTCTGCCCCCTTGATTCAAGTTATAAACATCCATAGGCAAGATTAAGGTTAGTTTAAAGAAGGTCTCGTCATTTCTAACTTTGCACCAGTAAGAAGTTAAAGATATTATATTAGTACCAATACTGGAAAGAGAAGGAATTGTTGTATTATCAAAATAAATTATATTTCTAGCTAACCAGATGGACCATAACGTGGCAGCTCTAACTAATTCTACTAATAACCTATCTTTAAGTGGTATACAACAATCTAACAACCAAAGATCTTCTAAATTTTCACAATTAAAATTAAAACCATTATGAGAAGCAATCCATGACCATACAGCTTTAGAGAACGGGCAATTAATAAATAAATGATTAGTGGATTTCTCTTCTCCACAAAAGAGGCAGGTGGTATCACATTGCCAACCTCTGTGTGGTTTTAGTAAGTACTCTGTCTTGTTTAAGAAGCCATAAGAAAACTTTTATTTTTAATGGTATGTGTACTTTCCAAATTGTAGCGAAATATGTATTTTGAATCCCACCATATTCTAACCACTTGTACAAAGAATTAATAGTAAAGAGACCATTAAAAGACCATCTCTAGATAATTAAGTCAGGTTCTAGTTTATGAGTAAAGCAAATAGACTGTTTCATGCTATTCCATTCAGTCAAAAGTGTACCAGTAAGTTATCTAGTAAAAGTAAGAACTAATTGTGAATTTGAAGAGGGAGGGAAGGCTTCTGCTACTGTAATGGTGGGATTGGATGCAATTTGAAATATATTGGGATACATACAATATAAGCTACATTCACCACTCCATCTGTCAAGCCAAAAAGCAGTATCATGACCATTTGAGACTATTCTATTAATGCCTAACTCATAAAGTAATCTAAAGTGTAGAATTCCTTTCCAGAAATGAGAAATTTGAGTGATCTCAAGACCTAAAGAACCATATTTGTGAGTCAAGATTATTTTCCATTTCCCTTGTACTGTGGGATCTTTGAAATGAAACCACCATTTGGCTAGAAGGGCTGTATTCATTCTAGTGAGTGTTCGCACAGAATATATGCTACAAAGTTTCATTATAGCAAGCTATACCTTTTAAACCTTTGTTATACTCTGTCAAATCAGATAGCAAGTGCACTATCCTATCGATGAGTATGCTCAGGTATCGATCCACAGGGACGGAAGAAAATGACCGGACTTATCCTAAAATTACTTGATATTCTAGAAGTGAGAGAAATTGGTTTGATTTAATTCTAATAATTCTACTGATTTATGACAAGTTTAAAAAGCAATAAAAGAGAATTAAAGTTGTTTTCAATTGATAAAAAGACATTTTCAGGGTTCAGATTTCATTTCTGTTCGGCCCCGAGGCATACGGCCCGTACGGATTCCCGTACGGCCCGTAGGGGACCCCGAGTTAATGCTGCAGCTACTGTTTTATGTGTTGATACTAATGTTTAGGGTTTCTATCGACCAGATCTAGATACCTAATCTCAACTTTCGCATTTTGGCCTAGTACCCGATTACCGGACTCAAATACTTCCTTCTTAGATGCGTTAAACCTCAACTTTCGCATTTTGGTCTAATTTATCTAACTTACTTGTTGGTTTACTAAAAGTATCCAAGAACTTTCGCCTCAAGGAAAGTTTCACCTTTCGGGTACTCCTTGGTTTCACCCTACTTCATATACTTTATTCGGTTGGATTAAATGTCATAGACTTGGCTCCTAACACTTAGATGTGCGCATTCATCTAACGGGATAACTAATCAATTCAAGCAAGTACAAATAAAGCAATCAAAATACTACTCAACAAGGTAAAAACAAAGCATTCAACACAAAATCCAAGTAGCATGCAAACAAAACCAAACTAGAAACTACATCTTAACCCTAGAAACAAAGTAAATTAGCTACTCATGTTCACAAGATAACACAAATAACAGAAAATAAAAGAGTTCATGACAAAACAATGGAGAAATCCGAAGATCCGTTGCAAACTCGCGTTTTTCACTTCTCTTCCTCTTCTCCTCCTCCTGTCTTTTGCTCCAAGAAAGCTTGTCCAAGTTCCAGTGGTGAATCCCCCTTTTTTGGTGTGAAAATATCTCATTTAATGCCCCAGATCGCGCCCCCAGAGGTTTCCTTTTCGGCCTCCTTAAATTATGCTCATTTTAGATTCCAGCTGGATTTTCCGAATTAGCGCCCTACGGGCCGTATGGGACCCCGTACGGGCCGTATGCCTGTGCTTTGTCTTGGAGACTTTGTGCCTCTGTTGTGGAACCTTCTGTGCGGTTGGGCAGATCTTGTACGGGTCGTACAAAATGTCATACGGGCCGTATGAAAAGTAGTCAGATCCAGTTTTTCGCCCTTTTTCCTGCAAAATACCAAACAAAGCATAGCAGTACCACATTTCATCGACATATAAGTAAAAAGTCCACATTTATAGGCTTTAAAGCACAGGTTTCAGTGTAAATCAGGGCCGTAATTTAGATATAATATGGAGATATCAGTGAGATTCAGTACCCCTAGACCCCTTAATCTTTTCCAAGACATACATATTCACATGTAATAAGATGATATTTCTTATGTGCAGAGGAATTACCCGAGCACAGGAACTACTTCCTTATTTGATCTATTTTGGTACACACTGTTGCAGGAAGTCTATATATGGACAACCAATATAGGGAGATTGTAGAAATGACATAATTATGAATAGTTGCTCTTCCACCTAATGATAAAAGGGAACCTTTTCAAGATTGTAATCTTTTTCTATTTTATAAATTAAGGGATTCCAATCTGCTATACTCAAGGCCTTCCAGTGTAAGGGGACTCCTAAGTAAGTAATAGGTAAAGAAGTAATACCACATCCTAATTGGTTAGCTAAAGATGAAGCAAGAGTTGAGGATATGTTAAGTGGTACCATTGAGCTTTTATCAAAATTTATTTTTAAACCTGAGGCTTCCTCAAATCTTAACAATAAGAATTTTAGATTTTCTATGATTAATGGGTCAGCTTCTAGAAATAACAAGGTATCATCTGCAAAATACAGGTTTAGTATTTTTGAGGAATCAGGGAAGTGGCCTAAACCTTTTATTCTACCCCTAGATTGTGCATTAGTGAGTAATTTATGTAGAGCATCTGCTAATAAATCAAAGAGGAGAGGTGACATAGGGTCACCTTGTCTAAGACCTCTCTTACAGGGCAAATATGTCCCTGTTTCTCCATTAAAGGAAATACAAGTTCTACCACTAAGTAGTATGTCTTTAATCCACTGAATAAATAAAGAACCGAAACCTCTAGCTTATCAAATTTCCAAAAGAAAGTCCCAGTAAACCATATCAAATGCCTTCTCAAAATCTAGTTTAAGAAGGATACATTTCTGTTTTGTGATTCTAATCTGGTGTAATAGTTCATGGGCAGTAACAATGTTATCTCCTATTAGTCTGCATTTGATGTAGGCTGACTGTGAGTCATCTATAAGGGGGTCTTTGACTTTGGAAAGTCTATTAGCCAGAAGCTTGGTTATTAACTTAAAACTACAGTTAATGAGACTAATGGATCTATAGTTTCTAATTGTAAGAGCATCTTCTTTTTTGGGGATAAGGCAAATGGAAGCTAAATTAAGTTTTGAGATATCTAAGGTCCTATTGTAAAAGGCTTGAAAGATTTGAAGGAGATCATATGAAACAATATCCCAAAAAGTTTGATAGAAGAGAAATGAGATTCCATCTGGTCTTGGGGATTTATTTGGGTTGCAGGAAAATAAAGTATGTTTGATTTCATCTAAGTCAAAGGGTTAATTCTAATGAGGATTGTTGAGGGGTAGACAGTTATTCAGAAGAGTTCCATAGATCAGGTTGTAATTTAATCAGTCTATTAGAGGTAGATCGTAGAAGATTTTTAAAATAATATGTAATGTGACCCTTAATGATTTGTGTGTCATAGGTGAGGGTTCCATCTATTTCTAAGGATAGAATGGTGTTTTTCTTTTTTCTTTGAGTAGCTGTTAAGTGAAAGAATTTGGTGTTCTAGGCTCCCTCTAAAAACCACTTTAACTTTGCCCTTTGTTGCCAATATAGCTCCTCTTGATGATATATTTCATATAGGCTAGATTTACAATTTTTCCATTGTGTAAACTCAGATGGAGATAAGGAATTGGATTCATTTAATACTTCATAATGTTCTATTTCAGCAGTAAGAGATATCTTGAGTCTTCTCTTTTCTGCTTGGAAATTTGAACTCCAACCTCTTAGTTTTCTCCTAAGATGTTGTAATTTAAATTTCCATGAATTACCTATGTCTGATGTTAATTGAAATTCAATCCACCAATGGAGTATTAAATCTATGAATCCCTCTTGTGTAATCTGATTATTTTCTCTGCATCGGTAACAAAACTCCGAATCCGAGAGAGTCCCATCCACTCTGCAGCCTCCTTCTGCGACCTTCAACCTTTCATCCTCTCTTTACCCAATTCAACCTCCACAATCGAGTATCCTACTATCTACCGCGATACTATATTATGTCTGGATACATCAAGAATAGAGACTATTCGGAATAGTAATGTGCACATAAATAATATTTTTGTTATTCATAATTGACTAAAAGAACCGTTATTCTCTATTGAATATGTTGAAATAACTATTATTTAGAAGTGTAAAGTGAGAGTAAAAAATATTTCATTCTTGGATTTCTGCCTGTTATTCCTAGGGGCACCGCTAATTAGCTCAAAAACTGAAAATAAATGCGATTAAAAGTAAATAGATGAGTTTAGAGAAATTTGACACGCGGGATGATAACGGAGTTCGGCAAAACAAATGCCTACGTCTCCTAGGCGTCGCAACTTCTTTCTAGGTGTGCCTTTCTATTACCCAATATGAAAGGATTACAATTGTGAACCGTGAGCCCTTACAAAACGGGAAGTCACGGCCAACGAGAGATGAGCGCCGGCGAGCCCTTACAACCAAGGGAAGTCACGCAAGCAACTCGAGGTTTGAGCCGGTGAGCCCTTACAAATAAGGGAAGTCACACAAGCTACTCAAGAACAAGAGAAACACTCAATAGATCACTCTAACCTAATCTAATTAGAGATTAGTGAAGTGGGTTTGAGGTTGTTTGAGATTGATTGAGAGATATTGAAGTTTTAAGCTCAATCAACAATGGTGGAACCAAGCTCTCAGAAAATCACCTCTTTTGAAGTTTAGGGACGGCTAGGTTAAGTGGGGAAGAGACCCCACTGCTCTATTTATAGAGACAGCTCAAAAATGAGCAAATTGAGCTAAAACGTTACAATGTTTTATATTATAATTCGATTTTAGGTTTTCAATTTTCTGACAGCTCAGCTAATCGTTCAAAAATGTTACAACGTTTGTAAAACGTTACATAACATTTTGCTCTGTAAAATCTTGATCAAAAACAGGATTTTTGAAGATCAAATTTAATTAAAACGTTACAACGTTTTGTGAAAACGTTATAACGTTTTAGGACTCTTGTACAACTGGATTTCAGTCCCTTAACATCCTTAAAACGTTATAACGTTTTATGTTTTATCTGAGTTTGATCAAGCTCTTACTTAGTATTTTTGACAGGAGTAAAACGTTACATAATGTTTGGCTCTGTAAAAACAGCCTCAAACTTACTTTACCAAGTACAAAGTATTACAATTTGCATTCTTGACAAATATCTTCATGATTTCTTCTGTCCAAGCATTTTACATTGCAATTCCAATTCTTCTTGAACCTACATAATCTTAAAGTAGAAGAAATCGTAAAATTCAATAATTGTATGTTTTTGCAAATTAGTCAAATAGAGGTAAAAGATTATTGTACGAACAACACTGCCAACACAGTCCTGGAATGACAAAGTTTACACCATTTTTGTCATCTCCACGTCGTAACAATTCGTTTAAAATCTCACTTGTCTATCCTCTTAATTAGCAACTTGTTAACACTATTCTTCCTCGATTACACCTATTCTCGATTCTTATCTACTAATTCTAAATTTTGCTATTCTAGCTACCATCCAAACATGAGATATGAGTACATATCTCATGTGGTAACTAACTATCTCATGTGTTACAAATTGTTCTTACCTGCACTTTACCCTTACCCGCTACGAATTACCTTACATGTACCCTACCCTTACTCATTATGGTTGTTGGATAACAAAACGGCAGTGGATAAAAAACAGGTAATGCTATTATAATTAAAAAAAAAATTATTTACTAAATTAATACCTTAAAACACATTCATTTCACAAATATATATAGTGTTTTAAAGGTCTAAACTTGAGGTTGGCTACTCTACTTACATAAGTATATGAGGGTATATGCTTATAAGTCATTTTTCATTTTCAAAATTCAAAAAGTTGATTTTGAATCATTAGATGTGATCTCTATATTGAAATGTTCTCCGAGACCAAATTTTACATTTTTTCTGAATTTGTTTACTATTATTAAGCCAATTTGCAAATCGTTGATCTAATGGTGGCTTCTGATTTTACTGTTTTGTTAAGCCACCGTTGGATCAACGATTTTCAAAGTGGCTTAATAAATAGTAAAAAAATTCAGAAAAATGTCAAATTTGGTCTCCAAGCACATTTCAATATAGAGATCACATCTAATGGTTCAGATCGACTTTTTGGATTTTGAAAACAAAAAAATGACTTATAAGTATATACCCTCATATGCTTATGTAAGTAGAGTAGCCAATCTCTCTAAACTTTATTGGGATTTGCTAAAATTTATTTACATGTTTTAATAGTTAATTAAGTGTAACACAACTATAAAATAAAGTTGAAGAATTATATTCATTACTCATTAATATATAATATATATAATTTTTTTTTCTATAATTACCCGATCGGATAACGAGCGCGGAATAGACTTTACCTGTACCCTTACTCGTTTAGATAATGAAAAAAATATTTATTCGTACCAGTATTCGTACCCGACAAGTATACAGAAAAAATCTTATATGTACTCATCCTATCGAATAAGGTAAGGAGGTAAATGGATAAAAGGTTGCCATTTCCACTCCTATCAACAAGTCTAAAATATATTTTAAAAACCATCTGATGTAAATCAAGAATACTTGTAGTCATTTAAATAAAACACGATTAATGATTCACATTTATTATTTCAGAGTTTAAATTTTAAATATTTTCTTTAGAATATTGGTAGCTGCTGAATTTTAAATAAATAACGAGGTAAAAGTTACTGTCATGATATAGCACAAAAAAATTGAATATCGTTATCTGTGGTCATTTCAACGGTCAGATCTTTTGCTGCAGACAGTGAGACAGGCACGGAAATCTCTTTTGCTTTTCAGTAAGATTGAAATTTTTACTTGCGCAGTTACATTTGACTTCGAATAAATTAATGATAATGGATTCTTTACCAATAAATTAAACCAACCCTTTGAACAGTTTAATTGACTCTAATATTAAAAATATAACAAATATAGTTTAAAATGTAATTATTTTTATTTAAAGAATGATTTATCTACATAATTTATTATAAAAACATATTTAATCGTGCTGCTCAAATTATAGTTGGGGCTTTTAATTATGGAATTTGTTTGAATACGATTTTGTTTTTGCGTTTGAGAAAGAATGATTAATATTTGTAATATGAAAATGTCTCCTGTTCAAACAAATTACGGAAGTATTTTTATTTTGCTTATGCTTTGATCACTGACAAGGGGGACATATCTGATATAACAACAGGCGAGATTATTTTATTAAAGACAAAATATTCATCTAAATTAAAAATTTGACAAGATCTGCAATTCAATTGAACACCTTTTATATCTTTTGTACGGAATACATTAAAGAGTTAGGCTAATATGACATTGGTGTTATTTGAAACTAAATAACATCAAATCTTAAACCCTTAGATCTGCTTTAAGATTCGTAATATCCGCTTTTACTGTTCAAGCACTTTATTTTGTACGAATCTTAAAGCAGATCTAAGGGTTTAAGATTTGGTGTTATTTAGTTTCAAATAACACCAATGTCATATTAGCCTAACTCTACATTAAAACCATAGTTGTAATGGATATTATTATAGAGTTAGGCTAATATGACATTGGTGTTATTTGAAACTAAATAACACCAAATCTTAAACCCTTAGATCTGCTTTAAGATTCGTACAAAATAAAGTGCTTGAACAGTAAAAGCGGATATTACGAATCTTAAAGCAGATCTAAGGGTTTAAGATTTGGTGTTATTTAGTTTCAAATAACACCAATGTCATATTAGCCTAACTCATTATTATATATGACACCTATCAGTTATGAATTCTGAAGATAAACCTTTTATTGCAAAGATTAAAAGAAACTTCATTGACGCAATAACTTATCGTGACAGCTATTACATTGAATTCGTGTTAAATTCGTATATAAGTCACATATAGAGAGCATAGGCTGTCGCACAATACTTCTACAGTATATATTACAATAATGATGATATAGTAGAATTAGGATTTTCTCAAGTTTATAATTTTTTTATGAACTTAACTTCAGAATTTACCGGATTGATTTATACATATGATCATTCAAACTATTGAAATCAATCTATTTCACAAATGATATATTTGTTTGTAATATTTGTAAAATTTTGAATTAATTTAATAGTGAGCCTATGGTACTATGTATATCACGGGTTGGTTCGTAATACAGATCAATATTTTCGTTTCAAAATTCTAATTCGAACCGTTCAACATGGTCCCCATATGAATATGCACTTGCAGACCGAAATATTTATTTTTTTAAAATTTGTTTACTATTTTTCAAGATAGGTAGAAAATCACTTGATCTGGAAATTATGGACCATCCAAAAATAGTGATTTTCTAAATGTAAATTACTTTGAATATCTATCAAATTTAAATGTAAACACATTAGTAAAAAAAGTACCTTTATAACTCTCATTTCTAATCCATTTAATTATCAGAATTCTTTCTTTTTTAATCGGAGTAAGCCGGCCGTAAGGTCACATTTTTATCACAAACTTCACAACCCATGTTAATATGTTATACTACACTAGGGGCTATCATTCTGTCAAGCAATACAAACACCATGAATCTTTTTGATACAAAAGAACTCGTTGCTCACCTGAGCACTCCCTCTTCTAGTCACACTCCATATATATATATATATATATATACACGCACCCAGAACTGAGAGAAGAGACGTCTTCTCCATTTTCTAAGGATTAAAACCCTAGAAAAAAAGATCAAATACAATCTCCTATCCTAGATATACATACCCACACCACAGACATTATATTGAAGAAGGATGTCAGAAGAGAGGCAGAGAGGAAAAAATGTAGGTGGAAGCAACACGGTAGCACGACGGCACAGTCTTACGGGTGAAGCATCACCATCTCGGCGACGATCTTCTGTGGCGGTCTGGCCTGAGCATTTTGTGGAATCCGTTGCTGTTCAAGTTGCCGTTGACGCCACCTTATCAGAAGGAAGGCTTGCTGCTGGCCCTGCCATTGTCCATTTTTTCCAGGTTAGTTTCCCTTAACATGTTATATCTGTTTTTTTTTTTAATTTAAATTTGTAGTTTAGTTTCTGGTGCTTGTTGCATTAGTATTATAAACATACTGTTTGTAAACTGTTTGGTCCGGTTGTTAAGGGAAAAAAGTGTAGAAAGCGAAAAGGATAAGGATTTTGTTATTGTTTGACATGTTGCTTTTGATATATATGTTGCGTTGGTTGTGGTTTGGGGGCATTTACTTCTTCCATAGAAACAGGAATCAGGATTTGTAGGCAAAATGGGGGGATACGGATATACCCCATTACTCATAATAGGGGAAACATGAAGCAGCACAAGAGAAAGGAAGAGTGCCTTTTATGGATAGACATAAAAATTTAGTGTTATCTGTCTGTCTTGTCTTCTTCTAATATTTTTCTCTTTTTATTTTTTCTTTTATGCCCTGTTTCTCTCTCTATTCCAAGTAAGAGGCAGAAGCTATACTTAGGCCCATCTTAAAGTAGCTTCCTGTCTGAGCTTTATCTTCCCTCCTCTTCCTCTCTCTACAGTACTCTTTCTGCGTATGCATTCAAAATTAGAAATTAAAAGAAGCCTTGCTGGTTCTTTGATTCTTTCACCATGGTCTAGATATCTAGTGACTCTATACTCTTGTAGGCATTGTAAGAGGAGCACTAAAAGCACGACGCTATTGTCACTGTTCCTCTCTCTCTTTCTATATTGTGAAATACTGAGATTCGATTTATTTGCGATTATTATTATTATTTTTACTACTTTGAGTGGAGAGACCGAGAGAGGCAGAGGGGCTTTGATGGACGTGACATACTTTCTAGTGCAACTTTCATGTTATAAATTGTTGAACTCGCTCAGTTTGTACACTGACCTCTGCACACTGCTGCAATTGCGTGACCCCACAGAGAGAGATACCAGAGGTGTCAGTCTCGTGGACCCCACAGAGAGATACCACAGATCTCAGTCATGGTGGCGCAGTTTCGGCTTTTTTGACTTCCTATCCGTCGTTCGATCTTCATCTCCTGTTCCATCTCAGTCGTTCGTTTCATTCTTTCGGTCTTAGTTCTTTCTTGTTTTCTTTTTATTCTGCATTTATTTTCAACTACCAACGGACACAATCCCGCTAAATTGCAAAAAGGTTCACAGAGAAGGAAAACGATTGGCGCTCTTAACTGGATTCTGGATTCGGATCAGTCTGGTCAGACCAGACCCGCTAATTATTATATTAATATATATACCATGTCAAAGCATATCCAAGTCTTTCTGACATTCCGACCCCACGCTGTCAGTACTTGTATAGTAATAAAATTTTGATAAAGTTGATAAAGTTGGTAAATAAGACCTAAGCAAGTAAACCTCGGTAATGAACCAATTGATTTTATATTATGATATGATGAAAGTCTATTGGCTTAATGGCTGTGGTAACATCAACAGTTTGTTTCAAGTAAATAAATAAATAAGTATATATAAAACAGAGAGCTTCTTGGAAATGAAAGTGCGAGAAAAGAAACAATAAAAGCAGTTCTTTTTGTGCATGGGGCGGGCTAATGCGAATTCGTATCCTCTGCATTAACTCAAAAGGGAATCTTTTGAGTTAATGCATCTAAACCATCCGATTCGCTTTAAAATTAGTGTAGGTTAGATCTGCACTAATATTAAAGATCTCCCGTGTTAAAATCAGATGATCGGATTGGTTTCGCTTAAAATCAGACGGTCAAAATACATTAACTCAAAAGATTCCCTTTTGAGTTAATGCAGAGGATACGTGTTCGGCTAATGCTCTCCTCTGTCTCTCGAATTCGGATCCAGTGAAGTACCCAATCTTTGGGTTTTTGATCGTTACCGTTTGATTCGAATCTGCGGTAATCTATCCGAAGTGGAGTGCACACATCTTGAGAGATGAATTCGAATCACGAAGCAATCTCGAACGACGGATTCAAATCGGTCGGTCTCAATAGAAAACCCAAAGATTGGGTTACTTTAGGGGATCCGGACCCCTGTCTATCTCCTGCCAAGACCACCCCACCTTTCTCCTTTCTTGCTTTTTTCTCTGTGACGCGATTCGATTCTTGTTTACCGATCTCCAGGCGAGACCGGTGTCACCGATCCAGGACAGGAGGAGTGAATCTCTTTTCCCAAAATATATTTTTTTTACAAAGACATTCCAAAACCAAACCCCCTCTTGCTCCTCTTTTTTGTTAAACAATTCAAACCTGGTCTCTTTTTTGCCCTTTCCATCTTTCTTTAAAGGCTCATATAGCGCAAGAGATGTTAACTGCACATGCTGGTGCCAGATACGGATAACATTTCCCTTTCCAACAACTTTGCTTTGTTTAAAGCCTAGTTAACCCCGCTCAAGTTTATTTTTTTGTTATATAGATTCTGATAATCGTGGGTTACATGCCTAATTGTTTGTTCTCTCTTTAAAAGTCAAGTACACTACGGTCAATTTAATGGCAATGCTGAGCTGTACCGTACGGTTTGGCGACTAAAAGAAAACAGGAGCATTGTATCTAGGTTGAATTATTATTGCTGTGTTGTACTTTAGTGTGCTTTAAAGAAGTACATTATTGTGTTTAGTACAAGGCATAGGTCACTATAATGCTGGATACGCACCAGAGATTTGAGATGTCAATTCAATCAAATTTACATCTACGTCTAATCACATCGCCTCGTCCGTTCTTTTTAGGTTTTCTCAAGCGATATCATGCATGCACAAGTGATGTGAGATAGATATATTTTCTATGAGTACTCTATGAAGTGATTAGCATCTGCATCTTTGATTGTGAATATTGCACTCATAAGGCTTCTTTTGTACATCATACACGCGTTAACAGTGGCTTGTGCATCTTAAGGTGCATCATACACTGTGACTGTTGTGCTGTCCACACTCCACAACAAAGTTGACTGCAACCCGTATGGGTATCGGTCTGGTGCGGGTTTGCAGCATTCTATTTGCACCCTTTTCGCCACTTCTATATATTCATCCATTTGTCTCCTCATTATTCAAATTAGTTCCAAAATGATCTAGACAGATTTTTCTATGGAGAATAGGGAGGAAAACACTAGCCATGGTTTGCCTTACTCGATTTGAAGTGAAAATGAGCAGCTTCTGCACAAGTCGCCCAGGGTCGAGAGGTTCCTGCCTAGTGAAATTGTTGGACAGATAAAATTTAATCTGTACCAATAAGGATCTCACATTCAACAATAAAATTTTAAAAGAATAAAATCTGAATGAGGTTACTATTTTTAATTATGACTACTTAATTTTGAAAAATGTAAGAAAATTGTGAGATTATAAACTGTAAAGATATTTGTCTAAATATGAGCATGGAATCTAAAAATTCAAACATTTACACTTTGATCGGGAGAAAGGGACAGGGTGTTGGATTTGATATTAAATGCTTTTGCTTGAAACAAATGTTAACAGAAAAAGAAGAGTTCATTATGATAAATATATGAAAAGTATTCAAAACTTGCATTATTTACTATTGCAATAAAAAATCTAATTAGGATTTAATTACAAAGAATAAAGTACGAAATAGTACTGGAGACAGAAAAAATGAAGTGGAGGGGAGCAAAGAGGAGAGGAGAAGGCAGGAAAGAACCCGTATCCTCTGTATCTCTGTAGTATTGTAGAGTATTGTAGAGGATCACTCTCACTTTACGGTTTGAGATTAAATTTCAACCGGTTTGAGATTTGGGTTGTAATAGGGGGCAGTATTTTTGAGCTTTGAGATTTGTGCCAAGTTAAAAGAACAGTCCGGATCCACCAATTAGGGAATCATTCTAAAAGATTCCCTTGTGCGGTACCAGATTCTCTGCACACTGAAATAAATCTGCTGTGATTCTAAAGGGATTGCAGGACCCTGTGATTCCAAATCTAGCCTTTCACTTTTTGGAATGCACAAATCCCAACAACACTTATTTTTTATGCACGAATCTTTAGACAGATAAATGGATGGATTTGGAATAACAGGGTCCTGCGGTCCCTTTAGAATCACAGCAGATTTATTTCCCTCTACACACTGTCCTGTCCAATGATAACTCAAAGGAAAGGTAACTGGGTTACTTAAAGAGATTTTGGATGACCTCATTTCTTCTCAACTCCCGACTAAATCAATTTGTGGTTTAATGCTTGCAATTAGCATAGGTTCCAAGAAAATAAATTTTCTTTTGCAATTTGTGCAGAGATAATTTGAGTTTTGAGAGGGGTCATATTTTACAACATGTGTTTATGTGAATTTAAGGAATGAGCCTATTTTAATTTGAATTTAAATAAAAAGTACAATTTAATAACTGAAATTGTGTAAATAAATATTGGGTGATCAAAATATAATAAAGGGTAAATTGATGTAAAATTACCCTAGTGACTCTTTTTTAATCCATAAAATGTTTCCGTGTTATTGTGAAAAGAAGTGATTTAGATTTCTTGCCATATTGAGCTCTCTACTGTCTCATAGAAGAGAAAAAGAAATGTACAGTGGTAGGTTACCTGTATTGTGTTCCACTTTTGGGTGAATGGCCCTTGTCTCTGGATAGGACCTTGTCTGCAGGATTCTTCAAAAAAGATTCATTCTTTTTTCTTTACAACCTGTCCCATAATCTGATTTTTGTAAGCTTGCAGCCTTGCATGCTCCATTTCTCAAGAATCTATCTATCTAAAATTTCGGAAATTTAATTTTGAATAGTAGTGTTAGTGAAAATGTAACTCTTGATTACTAAAAAATATGAATTGTATAGTTTAAAGGTTCCAACTGAATTAATTAATTATACTATAAAATGCTTTTGTATAAAATGGAGAAGTCTTGCTCTTTACATGTTACTTACAATCATAGTATTATACTACGTATATAATCAGGGATGGATTCTACATAGTATTAATACGGTTAATTGGCGCCATTTGTTTTCAAAATTTGTGTTTATATATAATTTTCTATATAGTTTAAAATAAATACTGTGTAGTGTAAAATAAAAATTGCATTTGTTTTCAAAATTTCCGTGTTTATATATGATATTCTAAAAGTAAAATGCTATAGGTAGTGTAAAATTGATCTTCATATTCATAATGAAAATTTTGTATGAGCGACTCATATTGTGTCTTTTTATTTAAACTAAATAAAAGCATTATAACAAACAATCTTTATTTTAATTAAGTCTTTTTATTTTTGGAAAGAAGTTATTCTAACTAGGTTCAATGTAGACGTGTTTGCATGTCACATTTTGGCTTTGCAGTGCTGGTTGAGATATCGTTTCTAGTACTGTACCAAAAGGGGACACTTGGAAAAAAAAAAGATGCTCCGTTTCTAGTGCTGTACCAATGACCTGACTCTCCATTTACTCACGGGCTACTTCTATAAACATACTATGCATCATTTGTGCCATATACTGGTATATATAGTATGTCCTTATTCAACTGTTTCTTTCATTATAGCAGAATGATATACTTGCTCTTTCATTTCTTTTGACTTTATGAATCCTTCCACTTCTTTATATATATATAGTATGTACTGTTCTCTACTCTCTAGGTTAAGGCCTACTTACAAAGGATGGCAAAGTCCAGTACAGTGCACATTGACTTCTTTTGGAGGTAGTTTGGCAATTATTAGAAGTTTGATGTAACATAAATAGCTATTTCAGCTGAAAAATTGTTGCCAGGTGTGGATTAAAAAATATGGAATAACGTTAGAACAAACTAATTTGCTATTCTAACACATGGGGTCGGATAGTTGCTTAACAGTAGCAGAATTACATTTTATTATTTTTTATTATCATAATCATCATCATAATTATTATTACTGATAATATTATTATTATCATTATTAAAACTATTTTTATTATTTAATTGATTATATTATTAACATTATCATTTGTTACTAGTTACTACTATTGTTATTTCTATAATCAACATCATCCTAATAATTATTGTTATATTATTATAACTTAAATAATCAATTAAAACTAATAATAATTATTACTGTTAATACTACTATTATTATCATAAATTATCTACTACCGGTGGTATCTTAACTATTATTATCATTCATCATCATCATCCTCTATTGGTAATAATGATATTAATAATATTGTTCCCATTGTTATTATTATAATCAATCCACCACTTACCAAAGAACGTTTTCATTTTTCAGACATTGTAAATTACTTGGGTAGGAGCACAAATTAAGGCCCTGTTCGGCTGCACAGTGGGAATGGGAATAGGAACGAGAATAGAAAAAGTTTGAACTAAAATTTACTGTTCACGTGGGAAAAAAAAAATTCAGTCCGAGTGAATTTTTTTTTTCCCACGTGAACAGTATTTTCGGGATTACATCCGAACAGGCCCTAAGGGAACACTATTCACCGTCTATTATACTTTTACTATTCGGATAGCATTATTATGACACTATATCTTTAATTTGCCAAATGAACTCTTGATGATTGATCATTTTGATGCAAAACCAAATCCTATGCATGGGATTTCTGGTACATTTATACTTACAAGCTACTAATTAGAATGTTACTAATGAGTTCACCAGTGAACAATTTAAGTGTTTGAGAATCATCTATTAGCAACTTGTGATTCATAGCACAAATTGAAATATGAATTTGGAACTGAAAATCTGGGTTAATTTACTATTGGTAACCAAAGTGGTACTTTGAAGTTCTTTCTTCTAGTTTCCCTTCCATTTTCGAAAGAAAAATATTTGAATATGTTTGGTCCAAAAAAATGTAAGAATATTTTTGCAGTACGGATCATATATGTCACTGCATGTGTCCATGCATTTTGCACGGTTATGTCGATTAAAAATAATGATGACCAGGTGCATCACAGCATCAGGAAGAATTTAGTGAACTTCTTTGAACTGGATACATTTGAATATTTCTTTCAAAATGTTCCCTTTTACTCTAGTTCTCCCAGCTTAGGTAGTATGAAACCTGAGCTAAATTCGACCTTATTTACAAGTTTAAAATATGAGCTGTTGATCTATATATTTTTTATCTATTTATAACTGTTGATCTATATTGAAATCTAATTATTTTTATATTCATTACTATGCTATATTTTCTTCTTCTTTCAATCAATTTTTCTATTTTTTATCTTATCTTCAATCATGGCCTTACATTTTTCATAATCTGCCTTGTGAAGGTTTGATATTTATTATAATTGATTCCTATATAGATAAATATCTCTTTGGTGTCATCCAGTTTCAATATCAGACATCTCTAGATAAAACTGCTAGAATGCTTTTAGGATATTTAACAGATGACTACAGTACTGGATGGGGGCTGAATTTGGTGGTTAAGGCTATGTTGCATTACTTTTCTTTCAGTTGACTACACTTTTAGATGTCTAATTATGTTTTCCTCTAAATTCCATTTTGTATTTCGACATTGTTTGATAACTGAAGATTGAATTTTTGGATTTCAAATTTGGTTAATTTTAAAAGCTAAAAAAATGAAAAATAAAAGAGAGAGAACAGAGTGGTTTGAAAGTTTGGTGCTAAGATCCTACATTACAAAAGACGCACTAAAATTTTTTTTTTGACACAGGAAGTCTTATAAAGATGATCAAAGTAGTCAAGTTACTGCACAGTACCTTTGATAAAATCAGTAAATGGCCAAAATTTCATTGAAATGACATATTTTTTACTTCTTAGCAGCTCCTTTTTAGTAACTCTATCATGGCTAATACTTGACACAGGGTTCACTCATGAATGGCTTTAATATTTGGATCCTACTTCCACTATGACTGTTCAATTTTTTACACTTCTAATAAATTAACTTCTTCTGTTTTTCTGATATGGATAGTTTTATGTTTCTACAGGTATGATTACTGTAGGAACTGTTCATCCATGTCTTTCAAAATCTTTTATTGAACTTTCTAAATAAAAGAAATGTTAATGGATTGTTCAATGTTGCTTCTTTCTTCAGGGAACATAGGCTTCCAAAGTTTGCTTTGCATGCTCCCGTTGATGTATAACTGTAACAGTCACGTATTGTCCATGAAATGGGCATGTGCTTTCTCCTTTCAAGTATTACTATACCCTCTGGTGTACAACTTTACAGTAATTTCCCACTTTTGCTTTTCTATTTCCTTTTCCTCTGAATAGCTGGGATGATTTCATTTTTACAAGGGAAATTTTATTCGTTTCTCGCCAATTATAGCTTTCTGTAACATTCAACTGAAGGAGTTAAAATATCTCTTTTATCAAACCTTTCTTCAGGGGTTATTGATGAAAAATAACCATATGGTTTCCTCTTAAAGATCAGTATCAAACTATACTTGAAGTATGTTTTCTAAAAATTTGACTGTTTGTGATCATATTTTCTCTCTTATTTCAAGACTTTCTTAAAGATATGTACCCTCACTGAAGTACAAGTGTGCTTTTCTCTTTAAGTTCGGTGGCATTTATTGCTTTGCTTTCATAACATTTATTACCCTCACTGAAGTATATTAAAGATGATATTAAAGATGTCCTGTGTCCATGTTCCAATGTCATGCCCATATATTGCTCCTGCATATGATGTTTTGATATTGAATTTTAGTTCACCTAGTTCTGTGCATATCGAAGGCAACATATGCAAACTGTTACCCATAAATGTTGTGAAAACAGTTGACAATAAAAGCCCTTAAATGACACCATTGTCGTCTTATCTCGTCCGAAACTTCCACACAGTGTTATTCAGATTTTCTCTTTAAATTTTCACTGTATCTACGTTTTTTTTTCCTCATTATTGCAATAAAAAAATAGATATATGCTTACTATCTGCCGTGTACAAGTTCTGTGTCAGTTGTAATAAGTAGTTGAGCTGCTGATAATTAAGTATAACTGTTGCTTTGTCGGCAATCTGCCACATAGGCAATAGACTTGTGTTGATTTTTAGTGGTTTCTATTATGGTATGCTTGAGGAACTTTTGTTCTATCCAACTAGAATGATATATAAAGATAATCTACAGAGAAATGAAGTCCCTGTTGAAAATAATATTTTCCTTTACTTCCAACGGTTATAGTCTCAATGTCTTATTTTTTATTTTTAAATAGTGGTATTACCACTGATTTCATCAGGAAATCATACTGTTCTTACAAGAGTCGGTTTCAATGTGTATAAATAGCATAGGATTGTACATTGTAAAGTATGAACAATCAATTAATAAATCAATAATTTAATCAATTCTCTAGTTTTATCAGTACCAAAAGACTTAGAAGAGGTCTTGAGTTGAGGTTGAAAAACTTGGCTGTTGTTGTGCATCGAGAGGTCCAGTTGGGTGCTGAAATCTGGTAGGAAATAGTTTTCATTGATGACTCCTAGAAGATCTGGCTAAAAGTTTTCCTTACTCTGTTAGTAGTTTCTTTGTTTTTAAAATAAGCACTGTTAAATGATATACCAAGACAGTTAAATTTTCAATGCTATGCAACAGGTATGCTCCACATGGCGAGGCATGTCCCAGTCCGAGATGTTGTGGCAAGATCTAACAAATCGTGTGTGGTCCCACCATCACCGGCAACTCCCAAGTTGGCGTGAAGAGTTCATTCAACTCCATCGCACTGCCCGAAATTTCCGTATGCGCCGCTCTGCCCATTCCCACCTCCTCGCCCCGACTTGTCCTGCGAAATCCTGCTGTTGTCTTTCTATCTCTGACACATACCTTGCTGCCGGCTTTCTTGATGGAAATGTCTGTGTTTTTACACTCCCTGGTGGAGAACCTATTGCAAACTTCAGCTGCCATCCCAGCCGAGACCGTCTCGGGCGCTTCTCCCAATGCATCTCTGGCCTGGCTTTCTTGTCTAACCCAACTCGTGTTGTGTTTGCCTACAGAGATGGGGATATCCATGTTGCACCATTGAATGATGGACCACTAGGGACTTCACACCGGGCCCATGCCGGGGATGTGGTGGTGGATGGGCCCTTGCTTGATTTTTCTGGCAACGACCGATGGTGGATTGGGCTCTTTGCTGGTGCCCCCGGGAGATCGTGGCATGTATGGGAGGCCGATACTGAGCAGCTTATTTATGTCGGGGGATCCTTGACAGATGCGGGTGCACTTATGGGGTGGTACATGTTGACTGATTTTGGTGCGCCAGTGGTGGGTCGGGTCAGGCTAGCCGGCTCCAGAATAGCTGTAGGTTGCTCCAGTTCAAGGATCCAGGTCATGGACTTGGATAACCCAGGGTTCATCATAAATGAGTTGGCAGTACAACAAGGTGAACTAGCTGTCGACTCGGTGGATGCCACAAGTGAAGAAAAGATAGTATACGTGGACTTGAACGGTCTTGCTAAGGTTTGCCGGGTTCCTACACTGGATGAGATATGCAGATTTGATGCACTTAGGAGAGAAATGCAAGGTCAGAATCAGGGAGAGGCAGCACGTGTGGTCGCATGCATGAATTGGGGTTATGTGATCTGTTTCTCTGGCTGGGCAGGAGCATGGGATGCACAGACAGGAGTATTCCTGTACCGTTTCAGGGAGAGGGTCAGGAATGTCGTGGCGGCTGTTGCGAATAACCGGTATGTAGCAGCATGGTCTGCTGACTCTGGCTTACACTTGTGGGATTTTGGTGTGATGTAATTAGGAATTCATTTAGTTTAACTAAGAAGATGTTAGGTGCCTTTTACTTGGTATGGTATATATTAGTATCATTAATCGTTATGATTTATCATTGTTGTAACAGATGTTATAACAGAATATCTTTCCAACTTGCTGTAGGCCTATTCTTGGGATTTAATGTTAGTCATTTATTGAAACTATATTATCAAACAACAATTAGGTCAAAATATTTCCAATCATTTCCTGTCAATTGTGTAACGCATGAGGGAGAGAAAATGAGGATGAAAATTTCAACAGCAGCCAGTTGTAATATTTTTGAACATGACATAAAACTGTTACCATGGACATGTGAGTTGTTTTGTTAATAATTTCATATTCTTAGGAATAATCTTACATCTTCTGGCCCATTAGGCCCAGTAAGGCAGAACATTTTCGGGCCTTTTATTGTTTTTTAATGGTAAGAACTCTACACTTAGCTATCAAGCAAAGTATAAAACATGAGAAATAAGTTACAATTACGACATATTTATTCCGAATGCAGAACCCACCATTATCGACTAAAAAAATATTTTTCAATTAACCATTACTTAAACTGACTCCTTCAAACGAATTAATTTAAAGTTTCAAACCATTACTTAAACTGACTCCTTCAAACAAATTAATTTAAATATGAATTAAATTCCCAAATAAAATGTAAAACAAATAAATAAAATAAGATGGATTAAGCAGCTTGATTTTTTTGTCTTAAATTTAACAGAATCGAAAATGGAATTTTATGTTGAGGGCTAAAATGAATGATAGCTTTTCTAGCATTTGAAGGAAAACCGAATGGAAGAATTAAGCTTCTTGCTGGATCCTACTAATTTGAAGGGAACCTTGTAAGACAGCATTGCTTATCCAAATGGGCCAAGTTTGGGCCGGAAAATTTTGATATTTACATCAACTGTGTAAGATTGGAAGTTGGAACTGATACATGAGAAAAGATAATTGACAGCACCATTTTAAATTTACGCAGCACACGTATAAAATGAAAAAAAAAAGTATATATTTTTTTTTTGCTAAAACAACGCTGGCTATATCTTTATTCTTAGAACATGCTCAAGTTAGTACCGTTTGATTGATGTCAAGGTTTTGTTTCACAATTGGTTATTACATATCAAGTCGGTATCATATTTCCGTTTTATTTTTTACTTTTTAATATATGATAATCAATAAAAAAATTGATACGGAAAAAATTGAAAAATTAGAAGAGAAAAATTGTCAAAACATGGAGCATTTGTTGTGTAGCACAAACAAAGAAGTTTCATACTTTTTGTGATTTTTTGTTTTTTATCTTTCTTTTTTTATTATTTGTACAAAAAATGTCAATCTGCCCAGCCGAAATTGAAATCCAAGACTCAAATAAAACCCTTGTCAGCATGATCATTAATTTTGACTATTGTCCAATGGATGTATAGATCTCAATTAATTAAAATTAATGACTTAATTAGTCAAATGAATTAAAGAAAAAATTGGAAGTACAAACATCGCCGATCATTTGCTGGCCGAATACTGGGTGTAGATTTTAACGGCATATCTTTTACTTCACGCAGCGCAATGCTGTGCAATTCATATTGTTTTTCTTAATCGTCAGAGCTGAGTGAGCCAAAAATTTTCTCTTAAAATCCACAGCCGAATGCTGAATGCTGGATGAGATAAAAAAAAAACTAATAACGCCACTTTCTTCCAGAGAAAATGGACAAGAAATGTAAATCATAATCAAGTTTACCATGCAGAGCCAATGAACCCTCATACAGTAGACAGTAGCAGTGAATTGAGGCACATTGCTTTAAACTTGTATTTTGAGAAAATTAATTCTAACATATATCTAATCTTATTATAGTATATTTATTTAATATCTGAAAAATATTATTTAAATTAAAATTTAAAATTATACACTATATTTATTTAGATAATATATACACACATTAAATTTAGACCAAGTTAGAATTTAATTAGCTAGTGAATTTTAAAGTTAATTAGCTCCATTTTAATACACGCTATTTTATTTTAATAATAGAAAATATTATATAATTTTATTTTTAAAGTTAAGTAACAACTTTAAAAATATTGTAATTTTTTTAAGTAGGGTTACAAAATTAAAATGTATCATTAGTTTTGTGCTCCAATCATGCTTTATATTCTTATCTTCGTTTTTAAAGTCCGAACAACACATGATTTACGTAATAAAATGTGCTTGGAGATCAAATTTTATATATTTTTTTACTTTTTTTTACATAGGTACAAAATTACTTTTTTTAAAAGATTTTGGATCATCCAAAACAACAATTTTGTACTTATCTAAAAAAATAGTAAATGAATTAAAAAAATATAAAATATAATTTGGTCTCAAAACACATTTTAATACGAAGATCATATTAAACGGTTTGTATCGACTATTTAAACTTTGAAAAAAAAAAACTATAATTAAAGCACAAACCAATTGTACATTTTAACCCTACCTCAATATTCTTCTAGTTAAAACACCAACTCTAAAATATCGAATGGGTGTGCTTATAATTGCATATAAGCTACCGTTACAAACAAAAATTGATTTTGAAGTGAGAATCATCCTTTCATGCAGTGATTAAAAAATAATACTCTTCTTCCGCTCCTAACAGTCGAGTTGGGGTCGCAACACAAAATAACACCATTTCATCTATTCATTCATTGTTTCGTCAACCTACGCTACGCTGTACAAAATAAATAAAAATGATATAGAGTCAACTACAAAAATGAATAACTAGTTACTTAAAAACATGTTTGTTTATAATTGACTTAATGGTAATGAATATATTTTTTAATAATACAGAGTTAATCTACACAAATATATCAAATTGAGTATGCATATTTAATCTATGATAATAATTAGGTCAAGATTTTCAATAAAAAATTAAAAACAGTTCAGATCTTTCAGTTGAAATTCTTGAAACAGGTCATTTTTGGTATTTTAGTTCTTTAAAAATAATTTCAATCTCTAGATCCATCTTTATGTCAAATATATTATCATAATCTGATTATCTAATTCAATATCCATTTAACCATATAAATCGAAAACTCAGTTATAAAAAAATATGATTACCTAATAACGATCAATTAATCTAAAAATTCAATTTAAAATATTACATCAATCATTCAGAATCACTCTAATCGAGATTCTAATCAAATATACAATCGAAAACCAATCGATATCAAAATACTTCTTTTTATTTTACCAATTTTCTTTCATCTTCCATCTTCTTATAAAGGAGAAATGCTCTCATTTAGGTGGTCAAAGAGAGCTAAAGAGAGGTTGAGGCTTTTACCATGGAGCGAGCAGCGTAGCAAGGGTGCCCCGTTGGCTCTTCTTTTTTTGTTCATATTTATACTGAAACCTTTTAAGTTTTCTCATATTATAAATAAGTTCAAAAATATAGTGGATCGATATTAATGGTTGATTGAATTTGACCTCATCCTTTAATAAAAATGATTTTGGAGATTACACTGATGAGCTGAAGGGAAAATAACGATCCAATTCACATGCGTCACTTGGTACTTTGCATGAAATATTAAATTAAAATTATTTAAGAGGACTGCGTTGTTTGAAACTTTGAACCACACAACAGGCGGCCGCGTGCATCTATAAAATTATATTTGGATAAAGTTACGTCGTTGTTCTTACAGGAATTGCAAACTAAAAAAATACAATTTGTCATATGAGAAAAAAGAACCAAAAACAAGATCACACCAACACTTTAACAATATTTGGTTGTCCATATAATTACACCTTGATGAGCTTAATACTACAAAAGTCATTGTTCAAACCGCATCATTAACAAAAAAAAAGCCAAAAGATAGAAACGAAAAGAAGAATAAAGGAAAAAAAGAAGAAGGAAACTACGGATTTCTGGCTAGCTAGCTAGCGCCATGTCATATATCATGCACATCTAATATTATTATATGATCATAGGTGAAGGCTAGTATCGATGTCGGTCTCTTCGGATGCAAGCGAGGCGGGTTGAAGGCCGATGGAGATCGACTCATTAGCACCATCCATGAGGCACAGGAATTTGGTTTCGAAGAGCGGCCGGGACGGATATAGAAGGTCCGGGTGAAAGAACCAGCTACTTGGTTTCTCTGAAGTACTAAGAACTAAAACTGATTTGCTTGGCCACAAGGTTGCATTATTGTTCATCCCAAATTGACCTAAACACCTCCCCTCTCTCATTTCCTTCATTCTCTCCAACTCCCTAAACCTCTCTTGCAACAATGCTATGGATGACAACATGATTTCTTTGCTTGGTGTTTCTTTCCTTAGTGCTACGGATGACAGCATGGGAAACTAAAGATGGTATCAATTTGTGTATTTATAAGGAGATATATATATATATATATATATATATATATATATATAATATAACCTGTCTGTTGCATTTGTCTTTCACGGTCGGATAAGTGATGATGGTTCCATTTATAATTTATTGTGATATGTATCTAGAAAGACATAACAAATGTGACAGAACATGAGGCCACACATAGACCAAGAAAGAAGAGAGAGTATGGGGTGTGTTCAAGTTCAAGGAATATGGAATCAATGGATTTTAGTTTTTGGTTTGTTGTGTTAGAGGGGAATCATATGTTGGATGATTGTTTTGTCTTCTATTGCTTGCCATTGTATATATGTGTGTTTATTAAGTGGTATAGTTTGACGGGGGATGTTATGGGGAATAGTGTTCATCACTTTCTATTCCTGTGCATTGCCAGAATATATTACTTCAATCAATGATGCTTTCATTTGCTTAGAGGAACGAGCTGGATATATAGAGTAGCTCTTAGTCAGGGATAAATTGATGTCTGGAAGCAAAGGAATTACATATTCCCGAGTTTGGTGATGTCCTTTCATCACCATATATATAAATAATAATATAATTAATAACAAAGGCATCATTGCACTGGTGCTCTTAGTATAATTCTTGAACCGTACCAGTTTAGAATGTAAAGCGTTCACTATTTAAAACGGTATAGATTTATAAATTCTAATTTATTTGATACTTAGAGGATCTTGATTCGTTAAGGAATATATATGCTTTAATTAGAGGGTCCACACAAGGATAAAATGGGAAAAAAAAATAGTAATGAGTAATTAATTCTATGGGTAAAAAAGAAAGAATTTGAAGAGTTGAGGAACAAATTAGATATATTGAAGAATTAAGGGGTAAATAAAAAATTAAGAAACTCTTAAAGAATACGTACGTGAGAAATTAACCCAAAGATAAATTAATGTCTGTACATTTCTACAATTTAATTATCTAACCAAAATATAAATTATTTATTGTTAACTATAAAGCTCGAGTGTATTTTCTTTGCATTGATTATTATTTTGCACAATTTTAATAATGATTATATATCTAAATACAGGAGTTTTAAGCTGCAAAAGTGATAGAACCTCTTTTGTGAAGATGTCAAGTGGAGCAGTATTGTAAATGGATGACTTGTTAATTTGTAGTGGTCGTTTTTCTTGTTAAAATGCATATTTTTTGTTCATGTGGATAATATATCAGCACAATTTTTGTTCTTGGATTGTAAAAATAATAAAATAACTAAATTGTATTCATTTGAAAGTTTGCTAGCTAATTGGTGAGATATAAAATAAATCCATGTCAGAAGAAATTGTTCCCATCACTGCACTATATATTGAGTGATATAATTAATTGAATCAAATTAAAGTTTTAATCAAACTACAATATTTTGTAGTATAATTAAATCACTTCGATATTTAATGATTTGTGGAAAATAAATCAAATTTCAATTATCAATTTGTTTCAAAGGGCAAATGTACGGACCTATCAATACATCCAATATTAGTTACTTTAAATTTTTATTCAGCATGCTAGATATTTTAATTTGGGTTATTATGGCGATATTCCTTTTTCAATGATAAAAAGAAAAAGGAAAATTAGACGTGTGTTTGTTTGCTATGGATGTTGGAACACGTATCCTCTTTATTAACTGAAAAGAGAATCTTTTGAGTTTAATACATGGTGGCCGTCTGATTAGAATCAGAGCTAATTAATTTGGTCCGTTTATGACATACGAGGCCTTTTAATGTTAATGTGGATCTCAATCGGACAGTCTAAATCTATTAACGCACGATGAGTTAATGGCTTAATGCAGAGAATACAAATTCTGGATGTTGCGGTATGGGGCTCTTTATACAGTAGTTTAATATTATGATAATTAGAGTATTTATCCCGTCAAACAAAATATTACAATGTTATATAAAAATAATAATTATCTCCAGAAAAGCAAAATAATAAAATGTTATATTTAAATATCAACCATGATCTAACATTATATACTAATTAGAAAACAAATACAAATTTCATAATATTTAGGGCTAAAATTGTATAAATATTCCAGTCCAATGTGAGTGGTTAACCTCATATGCGATGCTGACAAGAGCACACCTAAAGCTTGATCAGAAGTGGTTAAGCCATCTTTATGAATTAAAAATTAATAATTTTGTCCTTTATTTTTTATAATTTTAACTTCTTTATAAAATAAGATTACGTTACATTAATTTATTCAGCATTTTCAAACTCAATTTTCTAGTTCCGTTCTAACGCTCAGTAATGTCTTTCCAATAATATAATCTATAATCCGGTAAATTAAAAAAAAAAAAAAAACAGCAAACAATGTGAGAATTTTGCTCTTTGGAAAGAGAAAAAAGTACTATTTAAAGTATACGGGTATAATATTTGGAGAAATGAATATGCAAGGACACAATGTGATCAGATCAGTACTGGTAAATATTTAACGACATACTGAGAATGTTTCTGACATAGATTTTGTCACGGAGCAAATGGAGGAAAGTGGCATGCGGCGTTTGCAGGGAATTAAGAGGTCTTTTCTTCCTTAGTGGATTGCAAAAGTAAAATTGCCTTTATTCCCTTTTAAAATTCAATTCCCCTTGTCTCGAGTCTAATTCCCTCTTCTCACACATTTTCAGATCTCTACGTCTTGACCAGCTTTTGTCTTGTACGACATGTCCGATCCATCATGGGTAATGGGTTTACCAATTCCTACACCGAGTCTCTATACATATATAATATAACTATACATGCATCCATGCACCATGCATGCGGGATTTCGTTTAATTTGGAATAAATTTAGACCGAGAAGAATTAGTCTGAGCATGCTTCAGTATTGCAGTTTGTCGTCGTACGAGGAACCCAGAGCTTCCAATTGCTATTTATTGTTTACTATGTATACATAATTATTTTAGGGAGAATATTATTTCAAAAAATTTAAATTACTTATTCTTCCCCTTAAAATGTATAATTTCATATTTACTCTTTAAATTTCAAAAACTCAGAAATCTACAAGATTTTTTTTATTAAACTCATTTAAAATTTTTAAAGTATCCATGTTACTGTTTATTAAAAAAAAAAACATGTTTAATATGAGAGCAAACGGTTCATTTTCTTACCAGTGATGTGCACTAAAGTCTATGTCTATATGTCATTGTATATGCATTATAAGTACATAAATAAACTATTTGTGCATTCAGCAATCGACTAATTAGAAGATTGTGTATTTTTTTCTTACACGTATTATATATTTTTTATTTCTTAATAAAGAGTAAAATGAGAATTTTATAAATTTAAAATCACTTTTAACATGAAAGATAACAAATTGAATAAATTTGTGAGTTTTTAAATTTTTCAAGGATAAATAGATATATCATGAATTTTAGAGGGAGACAAATACATGGATTCCTCCATTACAAGAGGCAGTGTGGGAATTTCCAGATGAGCTTCTCTGTTTGTTCTGTTTTTATTATTTTTTAAGTTAACTAGATATATATTAAAGAAGGTAATGTAACAGCTAGTGCGTGTCATACCTGTGTACTCCGGGCCTCTCCCAATTAAGTGGAGAGACATTTTGCAAAGCCCCAACTATGCATTATCAGATTTCAATTCCTTTTTTTTTTTAAAATAGTGTGGAACAAACAACCTGTTATATGTAGCAAAACGTGCCTCGTTGCAGGAATGCAAGTACCTTCTCTGAGATATATATATAACAATATTGATTAGATTTTTAATTTCTGTTTAGCAACAGGAAATAAATCTGCTGCGATCCGAAGTTCGAGAACAGGAATTTTGAAATTCCTGCTCTTTCAAATCTAACTTATCAACTTTTTTTGTACACGCATTTTGAAATAACTAATTTTTCTGTTTATGTATCTCAAAATAATTTGACAGTCAGATTCAGAAAAACAGAAATTTTAGAATACTGTTCTCACACGAAGAATCGCAACAGATTCGGATCCTTAGCGATAGGCAGCGAGTTAGGGGATAAAAAAACAAAGAAAATGCTGTTAGTAGCTTCAAACTTTTATCACTTTCGTTATAACTTTTGCTCGTGTTAGGTAGATGAGATACAGTGAATATCGAATATATTCTATTCTTTACAATTTATTTAAAATATTCTATCCCGTCCTGTCGAAATAGAGATGCGTCTAAAATCTAAATATATATATGAAAGGAATATATATCCACTCGAAGGGTCTTGTTGGTTTTTAAAAGTGTGAACAATATATAAATTTCAGAGTATTATAGAACTCATATTGGATGAAATTGTACACGGTTCACATGATATCAAAAGACGAGGTTAAACTTTTAAACTACAGGGAAATCAAATATATATTGAAAGTCGACATATAAAATTTTCATACTAAATATAAAGTCAATTATACAATGTGCATAGCATTTTATTCTAAACTATATAAAATAATATATGTAAATGTCAAGTAAATAATTTTTTTAAATAAATAAGAGTTAATTCACTCCATGTAAATTTGCCGAGGCATGAGACAATATATTTCACGAATGAATCCGGATGAAGTTTATCCGAACAAGCAAAATTATCCTGCAAATAAAAATTCTTGACATTTACTAGACAATTTTATTATTTTTATGCTAGTGATATAGTCTCTAAGTGAGGCTATTGTACCATATATAGTGTGGATTGGTTCGTATTATGGATTAATATCTTCGTTTTTAAAGTCAAAGCAGTCAATCTGAACCGTTTAACATAAACTTTATATGAAAATGTACTTGCAGTTCAAATTTATATTTTTACATTTTTTTTTCTAGACCGTTCAAAAGTAGAGATTTTCTACCTATTAAAAAAAATTCTAAAAAATATAAAATTTTGTTTGCAGGTACATTTTATAATAGAGATCATGTCGAACGGTTCATATCAACTATTAAACTTTGAAAACAAAGATAATTCATGATGTGGATCAATTTGCACTATGCACAGTATCATATCCTCACTCATACTCTTCTACTTCGGTTAATTTTATCTTGTGCATAGTGTTAGAAAATCATATATGTTAGGTTTCTGTTAAAATTATTAGAATTGCATAACAAGAACACAAACACAAGCACTTTCATGAATCTCCCTTCCCTCCCTTCGTTTTTATTTCATCCAATATATATATATATATATATATATATATATATATATAGAGTACGGCTAACGCGCTTCCTCTAGCATATGGGCCGAAATGCTTCCGGTGGAAATTTGAAATTTCAAAATCCAAAAAGTCGATCTGAACCGTTCATCTTCTTCTCCATATTAATATCTGCTTGGAGACCAAATTTTACATTTTTCTGAAATTTTTTACTATTTATTAAGCCACTTTGAAAATCGCTGATCCAATGGTTTTACTGTTTTGTTAAGCCACCGTTGGATCAGCGATTTTCAAAGTGGCTTAATAAATAGTAAAAAATTTCAGAAAAATGTAAAATTTGGTCTCCAAGCAGATATTAATATGGAGAAGGAGATGAACGGTTCAGATCGACTTTTTAGATTTTGAAATTTCAAATTTTCACCGGAAGTATTTTGGCCCATATGCTAGAGGAAGCGCGTTAGCCGTACTCATATATATATATATATATTTTTTTTTGTATATTCTTACATGAGAAGACATGAGCCTTATATAGATAATGGGATTGGTAGTCAACCATAATATGCTTTTTATTTTCTTCCCTTTCTAGCCTATTCATTTCTATATTTTACATCAAATATAAATAATATAAGGAAACAAATATAAAGAATATAAGGAAACAAATATTGCCCCTGCTGCCGTTTGCCATAATTGCGCACTACCAAATACATTTCCTTCTGCCATAATTGTCATATTTGCGCCTGCTATAATTACCACAAATATATTTCCTACTGCCTGCTGCCATATTTGCGCACCACCAAGATATGATCTCCTTCCATATTTCGTCTCTGCCATATTTCGGCTTTTCTTCTTTTGTAGATTCTAAATATTACAACGTGTCATAGTGCTAGTTTTGACAGTTTCTTTTTAATCAGTTAATCTGTTGCGCCTGAAACTAAATAAGACAAGGAGGATAAAACCATTTTTTTATTTTTTATGGTCGGAAAAATTATCCATGAAAAAGAAAGAAAAAAGATAGTAAATTTTGGACTTTTATGGTAAAAAATCCATTCACTTCTATTATTTCACAAGAAGGGAATAAAGATCATGTTAAATTTCAAGTATTCAATTTTTTTTTTTTTTTTTTGTGAAAATCTTTGCAGAAGCTGCGAAGTTATGAGAAGGAATGAAACTCTCAATCTTTGAGTACAACAATCCTAAATTGTGCTATCTCCATTTTTTCCAAGTATTTAATTTCACCAATAAAATACAAAGGCTTACTTCCCATAAGAGAATTGCACAAAAAAGTTTTTTTTACCGAAAAATCCTGCTTGCCTCCAAACTAAGCACAATGCAAATTAATTTTCTTTTTATGAACAATTTATGACTATTCCAGTCAAATTGATCTTTTGTTATCACAAACTTCTTCCGTCTCTCGCTGAAGTCTATTAATACAAAATAAATAATGAATTTAATATGTAGTTTAACTGGTTTGTTGTTAGGTTAAACTTTTAAGGTGTCTTAAATTTAAACTTCATCCGTCACAATTAAAATGATAATTAATAAAAAGACTTCCGAGCCTTCTATACTATTTTAAAAGCAAACAAATAGTCATCTATGCTCCATAGGAACCCAAAAATTCAGATGGGAGGCTCACTAAATAAATATTCTATAATTTTATTTTGAAGAGGGTTCAAATGTTTTTATTATATCTTTATTTTTTAAAACTTTAATAATTTAAAATTTAAAATTTAAAGATCAAAATAAAACTATTAAATATGTTCTACATCATTTTATCCATGCATGTGTAAAAAATTATAACATTTCAACTTTATTTTGTTTGTTATTGAGAGCTTATAAAACTATATTGATGTGAATAATTTCTAGATGTTGATTTTACAACTTAATGATTCACATAAAAACAAAATTGAATTGTGATTATTTTTTACGAGCATACAGTGAAAACAATATAGATCACATCTAACAGTTTTATTGTGACTTTTATGTTTTAAGTTTTAAATTATTAACGTTTTAAAAATAGAGACATGGTGGAGGCGCAAAAATAGAGGTATTTGAACACTCCTCTTTTATTTTATGAGGAAGACAAACAGTATATATATTTTTTTTTTAAATATTAAAATACGTAAAGGGAAAAATAAAAAAATTCCAATTTTTAAAATACTTAGCATCCCTCCTCCTTCACTTACTTCCCTGAATTGTTACAGTATATGCTCTCAAAGAAAATGATCATTGTGGTTTAGAACTAAAATACTGATAGTCATTTTCTAGTAAGAGTGAGTCTATGGTACTATGCATATCACGGGTTGTTACCGTGCTACGGCTCTATATTCGAGTTTTCAAATCCTAACGGTCGATCCGAACCGTTCATCTTGTTCTCCATATTAATATGTGTTTGGAGACCAAATTTTACATTTTTTGAAAAAATTTTACTATTTTTTTAGATATTTAGAAAATCACTTGATCTGAAAATTCTGGACCATCCAAAAACAGTGATTTTCAATAAATCTAGAAAAATAGTAAAAACATTTCAAAAAATGTAAAATTTGGTCTCCAAACACATATTAATACGGAGAACAAGATGAACGGTTCGGATCGACCGTTAGAATTTGAAAACTCGAATATAGAGCCGTAGTACGGTAACAAATCGTAATATGCATAGTACCATAGACTCACTCTTCTAGTAATATCCAAGTATGATGTTAAAGAAACGATAAATTTTTAATTTCAAATACAAGCCGATAGACATGGTGTAAGGGGCAGGAGTGCGTATCCTCTGAGATATCTCAACTTTTGTGTGACCAACGTGTCCGGTGCCTATTCGGGGGTGATGTAGGGGTCAGTATTATGTGTGCTTTGAGATTCGTGTAGTGCGTATTTAAACGGTTGGGATTTTCCATAAAGTCATGCAAAGTTTGAGATATCTCAGAGGATACGAATTCAAGGGGCAGTCTGAAAGGCATCAGATCAGATACAGAATGATATATTATCAGAACCGTTCAATCCGTATTAAAATTCGTGCATACTTGATATGTACGAACTTTAAAGTTGTTTGCGTAAATTTTGAAGGCCCGTCGTGCCAACAAATCTGATCCATAATATTACCATAAGTTTTTCGAAGGTGATAGAAAAATCAGTTACAGAACAGCCCAATAAAAATTGGAGCCCGTGGGCCGTCAGGGGAAAGGAAGAACGATTTGACGACAATAATACTTTTAAATGATTTTGACGACAATCGGGTTTTATAACAAATTGCCGCTAGAATTAACATTAGATCTGAGGGTTCAATTTAGATCACATGCATCTGAGTTGGATAGCAGATATTTCTGTCTAGCACGGATATTAGATTGGGACAGATCTAAGTGGGTTCCAGGCTTCCAGCACACCCTTTTGTGTAAAGTCATAAAGTGAGAGAATGACAGAATGTTGGGTTAAATAAAAAAAGAAAAAATGTAGGGGTACTGTGAAACATGATTTTCTATAGCGTAACTGGTATAGATATTAGATCTACAGTCACATTCAAAGTAGGGACACATATTTGATATGTTCTTTCTTAAAGACAGCGTACAACACTTCTCAGGTAATTAAATTATTAAAAGTATGCATCCCATCCCACTCACGACAGGAACGCATATTAGATCTGCTCTTCCTTAAAAAGCAACGCGTGCAATCCCTTGTAATTCAAAGGCAGCGCATACATATCTAATCTGCACTCCCGATAAAAATTGTATTTTCACGAAAAAAAGAGTGAATCTATGGTATTATGCATATTACGATTTGGCACTGTGCTACGGCTCTATATTTGAGTTTTTAAATTCTAACGGTCGATCCGAACAGTTCATCTTGTTCTCCATATTAATATGTGTTTGGAGACCAAATTTTACATTTTTTGAAATTTGTTTACTATTTTTTTAGATTTATTGAAAATCACTGTTTTTGGATGGTCCAGAATTTTCAGATCAAGTGATTTTCTAGAGCCGTAGCACGGTAACAACCCGTGATATGCATAGTACCATAGACTCACTCCGAAAAAAATGTCAATTTTGTTTATTTATTTTTTTAGAAAGATAGGTAAGAAAAAAAAATCGGCTGTATCAGCTATCTTTCTATAAAAAAAAAAAATGGACTGGTTATTTTAATTCTGACTGTTTGATTTAAAACAAACGGACTAAATTGATTCAAATTATAATTTAAAGGACCTTTTTTTTATATAATTCTGATCTTTTTTGTTTCAATTGTATGGCTTAATTTAAAATAATATGA
This sequence comes from Carex rostrata, assembly GCF_964058835.1. NCBI lineage: Eukaryota > Viridiplantae > Streptophyta > Magnoliopsida > Poales > Cyperaceae > Carex > Carex rostrata. The sequence continues at coordinate 5,056,634 of NC_135937.1, forward strand.
AAAGGTAGGTGGCATCAACCCAATGCAGCCATGAGCCATCTTGGGTGTTCATTGGGTCTGGTTTAGTCGTTTTTGAACCGAACCAAATTAGTTTGGTTTTTCTAGTTTAATGGTTCGGGTTGGTTTGTTTTTTAAACCGAATTATAACTTTGGTTCGATTTGGTTTGAAAATTTTCAAAACTGAAATAAGTGAACCGACTAAACTTTTATATATTATTAATTTGGTTCGGACTGTCCCGGTTTATTTCTTAATCAATTGCTTTAAATACTTCGGTTTCTTTCTTAATATTTTAGTTTATTTCTTAATATACTTCAGTTTATTATAAAGCAATTGCTTTAAATAAAAAAATTATATATTTTGGTTTGAACCGAACAAACCAAAATAAAATTTTAGTTCGGTTCTATATTTGAAGCCGAATTATTACTTTGGTTTATCTAATTTGGTTTGGTTTCAACCGAACCAAACCGCTGAACACCCCTACAATCATCTATGCAATGGGATGATGTTTAGTATTGTCTCGTCTTGCAATACTAACGAGTTTGTAAATTGGAATAATTCATCAATGTTTATTAAGAATAGTTCATCAACGTTTAAATTTCGTAATTCCAGTATAATAAGAATATAATCAGAAATAGTTCGGTATTTTATAATGTAAATAAGATATTATTATATTAATATTAGATAAATATTTTTATACAGATCTTAAGATAGAACAAAATTAAAATTATTCAAACTTCTCCATATAGTGTCCATAATCTAGCCGTATCACAAATATTGAAAGCAAACGAAATAATTGAATTTATTCAAGCTAAAAATTTGGATCATAAAAAGATAAATGAGGTTTAATAATATTATAATAATGATGTTTGCTAACTGTAGTATATAATTGGCAATATATATATAAGTTAAACATTGTTACGTGTGAGTATTAATTTATAAGTCTATGTTTAGTTAACTTAAGTTGACACCTAATAATTGAATGGTTGATTTTTGTTTATTAATGATCAATACTTGCACAAATAAGAGCTCATTTTTTTTAATTATTTCTTGATCAGTTCTTTTTTTTTATTGGTTAGCTAGCCAAATGAACCAACCCCAAGTGAATTAAAATATTCTTACAAAAATAATTTATTGTCATGAAAATATATTACAAGAAGTCCGTTATTTACACAATTAATTGGAGAAACCGTCTCTGATGTTTTTAGGAGCATTTTTTTTTCTTTTTTGTAAATTAGAATCCAAAGAAGCTTCTATCTCAAAAATAAATAAGAACATTAGAAACATTTTGTTTGCAAAGGAATATTGGGAATTGAATCTCCTCTCTTCCTGTGGGCAGAAAATTTCAGACCCTAAAATTACTAACATGTGAATCTGGAATGAATTTTGAAGAAAAACTTTATCTAATATTTAAATGGTAAAACTCATTCCAGACCCGCGTAATAATGACTTTAGAGACAGAAATTTCCTTCCCACAGTTCCTGCCCACAGGAGAGCAAGTGATCCGGATTTACGAGGAAAATAATAAATTTAAGTATCAAATTGGATCCATATTACTTATTTAATTATTTTAGTAGATATCGAAGTGAATTTGGATTATATTTTGGATGCTTTAATTTAAAATATTCAGCACAATAAAATACACGAGAAAGGGAACAAATATAATTCTCTTGTATAATAAAGTGCAAATTAAGAACAATGCCTAGATCCAATTAAGCTAACTTGTATGAATAATTAAATTTATAGTGAATTCTTAGCAGATTTTATATTCGGCCTTGATAGATATGCAAACGAGAATCTAATAAGAAAAGGCAGATCTTCTTTAAAAATCTCAATCCATATAATTATAACAACAACAACAATAATACAGATAATAATATTAAAGAAATATAAGTTAACAACAACAACAATAATACAGATAATAATATTAAAGAAATATACGTTAGTAGTTATTTTAAAAAAAAAAATTATGAGTAATTATAACATAGGTTTTCATATAAATTTGTTTTAATAAAGCTCGTCAAAATCATTAAACCGAATCAGAAAAAGCTCGAACTGAATGATTTTTAATTTATTGAAAATATTGTAATTCGATTATTTAACAAAACTTGTCAAAATCATTAAATCCGATGTTTAAAAAATTGAATTGAATGATTTTCAATTTATTATTGATAAATAATTCAAATTAACAATCTAAATAAATTCTGACCTAATATCCATACGAAGAGATTCAAACTTTCGTCATTGTATTATCCAAGGTTCTAAATAGCGTTTATCGCGTCATAGCGGGGAGCCTCCAAAAAAAGCTATAGCGAAAGCTATGCCACATAGCGTTTTTTTTATTTTTATAAAAATTATATTATATATTTGTACTAAATATCAACATTATTTAGTCTCATAGAACAATAAATAATATCAAATTGATTAAAAAATTATAATATTCATATTGAACCAATACAAAGTCCAAATTGCGACTCAAAATATCCATAGTAAAACTAATATAATAAACTATCGATCTTTTTTTATTCAAAATATCTTCAACATCATAACATAATGTATCTTTTTTCTATTTAAATTTCAAAATAACCTAGAAATTGAAAAGAAAAAAAAATCCATACTTCTAGTAAAATAAACAGATAATCCTTGAAGAAATTCTTGTTAGTTCCTAAAATTTTCATAATTTAGCAATTATTTATTTGATTTATCATCAGTTAAAAAAAATCAAGGGCAAAATGAAAATTTTATTATAGCGGACCTGAATTTGATATAATGTAATATTCATCAAAATTAATCAATATCTTCACCATTTATTTATTTTAAAGCCCATATAAATTGAAAAAAAAAACAGCTCATGTTGCATAGCGCGCGCTATTTGCGCTACACGCTATGCGCTATAGCAGACCGCTATTGCCGCTATAGCGTCCGTAGCTCAAATAGCGTGTGTTAATGCTATAGCTTAGCGTTTAGAGTCCAAAAACACTATAGCGTGCTATTTAGAACACTGATATTATATATTAATATCTATGCAAGCAGATTCGAACCGAATCGAATTATTGTATATTGAATGCCTAGTCCTACTCATCGGATCTAGCCTCTGTTTCTAATTGGTTGTGATTCATGTGATCCGAAACTTAGCCAGCCAACTGGGCCTACGCGCATTAAAGAGGAAAGTATATAAAATGACCACTCACTATCGGCACTTGGTTCTTGAGTCCAGTCCACTTCTCATGGGACCCTCCATCTCATGTTATAGGGTCATGTTACTCATGTAGGCTCTGTTTGGTGGAACCGATGGAATGGGAATATGAACAAGAATAGAAAAAGTTTGAATTAAAAATTATTGTTTACGTGGGAAAAAAAAAATTCAGTCTGAGTAAATTTTTTTTCCCACGTGAACAGTCATTTTGTTGCTGCAGCCGAATAGGCCTGTAGCCTGTACTAATGTACATCGGCATTAGGCTGTTTCAAGCATCAGGCTGATTAGAATTTCCACCAATCCGGTTCAATGGGACTGTTTGGCAATACAGCCAGTATTAAATCTCAATATGCGCTAAGAATTAACTAATGCTTGATTGTCTTAATCTGTAAGTGAAAGTTAAAGTTAAAGAAAGAAATAGAAGTGTCTTAAGGCTCAGACAGAAGATGAAGATCCGGACTAAAAGAGATGATCTTAATTCATGCTAAGAAATTGGTATTCGGCAGGACTAAGCGGCTAAGGAAGTTAAAAGAAACTAAAGGAGTCTTACGAAGACTTAATTCCTTCTCGCCGGACAACACCAATGATTGTAATGTGTGCGGCCCTTTAAAATTCGTGCTAATATGTAGCAAATGGTCGGAATCTAAAGTCCAACGGTGCATTAATACTTAATTAATACATAAGATATGAATTCTTCAAGCAGTGACGGAACTAAATGATTTATATTAGAAAATTAAAACAAACAAAAATACATAATATGTAATAGGTGCAATTTAAATGTTAGTCTCCATAATTATAAAGTAAAATTTTAACTACTAAATTATAAATCACTATTAAACTATAAGTACGCATATAATATTTTATGAGAGATTAAATTATATAATTTTTTTTAAAATAAAGTTTAATTAAATTTTAATATACAATTAAAAATTAAAAATTAGAGAGATAGGTAATTGTACCTACAATTGCCTCTAATATATCTTCGGACATGTAAGCATGTAAAGGTTAATTTATTAGCAAGGAGTTTTGCACATAAAGATAAAATATTATATAAAGTGTACAGAATAAATTATTGAATTTTGTAATTAAGTATTGTTGTAGTTTCTATTAAAACTATTACTATTGCGAGCACATTAAAAAAGAAGAGAAAAAATTGCAAATTCAGAAAAACAAATGTTACTCGGTGTAAGTTTTATTGAGGAATCTAAAAGCACACGGTTTACATCACAAGAAAATATAATCATTTTTTTCATGCAAAAACACAATTGTTTTGGTAACCTAAAAATTTCAAACGCCAAAATAATAATTATAACTCAGAAAACTGCTCACTAAAATAAATTTGAAAACTCCTAACAAAACGATCTCTTTAATGAGAGAATAACTCAAAGATTCAAAACACTCTGTATTAAAAACTGAAACAATACTATTTATTAGGCTTAGGCCTTGTTATAAAAAAATACTGAATAATGAATGCATTTGATGTTACATATTTATTAACACCGTTCAATTAAAGCCAGAAACTATTCTTATGAATGCATTTGAAAGTAAGAATAGTGATTATTTTTTTGGACAGTGATAACAATTCCCGCATTTATTCCCGCAGATACTGCCAAAAAAAACATGAGGGGACCGCTCAATCATTAATGACCGTTTAAAAAACTGCGGGTATTTAACTTGAAGCATTAAAGTATTTACCTTGAATTTGTCAGGTATTAAACCCTATGCAATGATCTCTATTTATGAAAGAATAAATCAATTCATTAATTGTCCCCGCACAAAATTTCCTTTTTTTTTGAATTGTCCCCGCACAACTGGGGACCATTAAACATGGGGGGACCGCTCAATCATTAATGAGCGTTTAAAAAACTGTTAGTATTTAACTTGAATTTATCAGGTATTAAACCCTATACAATGATCTCTATTTATGAAAGAATAAATCAATCCATTAATTGTTCCCGCACAAATTTTTTTTTTTTTTTTGAATCGTCCCCGCACAACTGGAGACCATTAAATAAACAATCCTCTCACCCAATGATAAATACTCTGAGACATAATGATAAATATTTTATGTTACATGGGTAAATACTTTACATTATAAGGATAAATACTTTATGTTACATGGATAAATACTTCTCAGGCATACTTGCAACTTTCAGTAAGACATCAATGATAAAAACTCTCATGCATAATGATAAATACTTTATGTTACATGGATAAATACTTTGTATTACATAGATAAATATTTCTCAGACATAATTGCAACTTACAGTAAAACATCAATGATAAATACTTTCAGACATAATGATAAATAATCTATGTTACATGGATAAATACTCTATGTTACAAGGGTAAATACTTCTCAGAAATAATGATAAATATTTTTTTGAACATCAATTAACAGATAAACATTTATTAACGGTGATTGTTATTATATAACAATATAATTAATGCGCAGATTATTTTTCAAGCAATAATTAATGCGGGAATTGTTATTAGAGGAATGCATAATTAATGCGGGGATGGGAGTGGGGGGTTTCTTATAATTAGTGGGGGAGATAAAAGGAAACTTTTAGGAAAATTAGTGGGGGGATATATGGCAGTTATGGAAGAGAGAGAGTGCGGGGAAAATGGGGGGATGGGAGTGGGGGGTTTGTTATAATTATTCTATTTTTTTAATCAAGTCCAGTAAATATTCTTATTTCAAACTTCAAAGTCCTACTAAATTTGGTAAGATACTAAGATACCATGTTAGAGTCATATGATTTGCATAAGATTTGCACGGACACTTCAAAATTGTGCATTACAAGTACGTACGAATCTTGATGCAGATCATACGGCTTTAACCAGACATCAAACCGCTCCCCCTCCCTATTTTTAACCGATTTCCATTCGACTGAAATCATCACAACAGTAGCAATTTTGGTACCAACAGGTACAACAGAAAATTATTACAGATCATACCCATGGCTTAAAAACAGCCCTAGCTAAAAACCTGACAACTAACATCAATTTTGCAAATACAACCCTGTAAAATTAGCAAAACACAACTACTAAAACTTCTCAACTAGGAAGTATCATAGCATTAGCAAACGAACTAGAAGCAAAACCATCTAGATGCATCAGTAGTATCATAGTCAAAGATGTTTGACCCTTCTAACCAAGAGAAGGGTCGTTGTCTGATCCCGGGGGCTGTAATTTGCTGCATCTTGATGAACAAATATTGCACTGTAGAAGATTTGAATTAGTGAATCCCCAAAAAATTGTAACCACTAATTTTTTGGGACTGACAGTAGGTAGGAAGCTTCTCACTTGAAACGAATTTTCGCCAAAACAACTGCGTTGTCGGTCTTTTCCACGTTGAACCTTTCCTCGGTTTCTTTATTGTACAACTTTTTATTCAACTGTTGAAGTCCAACATGACACCTGATTGAACACCGCGTGAAACTGTCGAGCTTTCTTCATTTATAATACACGCAGCCAGAATAATCTTCTATCCTTTTTGATATATAAAAGCAGAGCAGCCAAAAAGAATTCAAACGACGCTAGCTCTTTCCTCTTTCTCTAGTGCCGACCAGACTAATCCAGCGGATTCCATTACTTATCTCGTTAAAAGCAAGCAAACATCCTTCCCTTTTCCTCTCCTCACTTTCTATCTCTTATCCATTTATTTACTTCCTTTCTACGCTGAGACGGCAGTTGGCACCCACTGTAATTTCTCTCCTCTGCTCCTTTCCTGCGTGCTTATTCCTCTGCGAAACCCAAGGTATTGTATGATGAAGTTTGCCATTTAGTTATTTTATTTAAGTTTTTTAGATTACTGGATGATTACAATTGATTGATCTCGTAGTGATTTTCTTTGTTTTTGGGCATCAAGGCCATAGGATCATACTCAAGTTATAACTTTTTGGTGTACATTATATCTCTAAGGATCTATGGATCTGATAACTAATTCCATAGTCCAGACCTTCTCCTGATATTCTGTGTATTATTACGGCCGAATCACGGGTCATTTACCAATCAAATCAATACAATAGGCCTCCTATTTCAGTACCAATTTCACAAATTCCCACACAATTTATGCTTATCTTGCTCTAAATTGACAACGATATAGTTTCCCCAACTACCTGGTTACCTGTAACCTGTCATTGACAAGGGTAAAGATTTTAACAGAGCATTTTTGGCTTCACGCAGCTCACGAATATTATGCAGCGCTGTTTTTGATACTACGGTCTGTGCGCTGCATGAAGAAAAAATTGCTCTGTTAAAATCTTTGGTCATTGACAGCCATATATTTACTACCAAAATGCTCAAACAGTGCAAAAATGACAAAACAAAAGGGTACCGTATATGAAATAAGCATAATTATGAAAAAAAAAAAATAGAACGAGAAGGAATCCTTCGTAACTTTTATTTTCTTTTTTCAGGTTGGGAAAATTGGTTAACCCATTCATGTAATTTGATTGCTTCATCTGATGGCGCAGGATTACAACCTCGAATGCTCTGATTGCCTTTGCTGCTCTCATCCTGCTTTGCTCGTTCGCAATTCCCCTGCGACGCCACTAGAAAATCCTCCAAATTGCTACGCTCTCAATCCGACAGCGTTGCAAACTCCACCTTTCACTGTCTCCCAGCAAGACTGCCAGACAGACGCTATCTATACATCCCCCAGTGTTTCATGTGTGTCAGATGACCTTCATGATCTAAAGTACAGGCTTTTGGAGATTGAGAAAGCAATGATGGGCCCAGATCCAGACGAGACGACTAACTACCCCCTTGCATCAGATGTTGAGAATAAATGGAAGCAAATGAGGGAAATCGTGGCAGGAGGCAATTTGAAGCAAACACTCCTTGCTTGTGCTCGTGCCGTTTCAGATGGTGATAATTTGATGGCTAATTGGCTGATGACCGAGCTCGGGCAGATGGTGTCGGTTTATGGGGATCCCCTCCAGAGACTCGCCGCTTACATGCTTGAAGGTCTTGTTGCTAAACACGCTTTCTCAGGTAGATTCATCTACAATTCTCTCAAGTGCAAAGAACCACCTCCAGGCTCAGATCTACTTTCGTACATGCGCATCATCTACGAGTTATGCCCGTATATCAAATTTGCCTATATATCGGCCAATGGTACTATTATGGAGGCAATGAGAGGCGAAAAACAACTTCATATCATAGACTTCCAGATTGCGCAGGGAACCCAGTGGATAGGTCTGATCCAGGCCCTTGGAGCATTACCCGAGGCCCCACCTTGCTTGAAGATTACAGGTATAGATGACCCAGCAAATGCATATGCCCGTGGCGGGGATCTTAGTATCGTAGGACAGAGGCTGTCTCAAATTGCGGAGTCATGCAAGGTACCTTTTGATTTCCATCCTGTTGAGGTACCCGTTTGTGAGGTGCAAATCGAGCATCTTGGAGTGAAACAAGGAGAAGCAGTTGCTGTTAACTTCATTTTGCAGTTACATCACATACCAGATGAGAGTGTTAATGTAGCAAACCACCGTGACCGCATCTTACGAATGGTGAAGAGTCTCTCTCCAAAAGTAGTTACCATACTAGAGCAAGAATCCAATACCAATACCGCCCCTTTCTTCCAACGGTTTGGTGAGACTCTAGACTATTACAATGCGATGTTTGAGTCAATAGATGTCACACTTTCAAGGGAGAACAAGGAGAGGACCAGGGTGGAGCAACACTGCCTAGCAAAGGAGATTGTCAATGTCATAGCTTGCGAGGGTGCTGAGAGGGAGGAGAGACACGAGCTCTTTGGCAAATGGAAATCTCGCCTCAGCATGGCCGGATTCAATCCAGTTCCCCTCAGCCCGGCAATTCACGCCTCTGTTCGCTCACTTTTGCTCAAATATCACAGGAATTACCGGTGCGAGGAAAGAGCCGGTGCACTTTTCCTTGGATGGAAAAACCGAGACTTGGTTGTCTCATCTGCTTGGAAATGAATCCATTGTTCTTAACGGATTAGTTATACAGTTTGTAGCTGTTGTTATAACTATACTTGGTGAAGTACTGATAGTATCAAATCTTCAGATTAGTAATCATGCTGTAAATGGAAGAGTTATCTAGCTGGTTGGTTAGTTATGTTTGCATTTATCTTTTATGTTCCTTCTTATTTGACATATTTTGTGTAGTGTGATTTGTTATAGCCAAACAAGTTAATTGCTCAATATACATCGGACTGACACTGATGCTGTTCGTTGTTTTACTCTTTGAATTATCCCAAGACTATCAGCATCCTATCGCAAATAATAATGTTCCAAATTTTTAAATTGAAATGGTCAGGATCCTCCTTTCAGTCAATCATAGAATAAGCTTACTTGCATCTCCTTCTGATGCAGTCCAACAACATATTCGGCTATACTGATACTATAGATTCAGTATAATTTTAAAAGACAAAATACACAATGCAGTAATAAAACTTAAAAACTTAACAATGTTTGCTCTAATGTTGCCTTGAATGCTTGCCGATTTTGTTTAATTGTGCAACGGAATTCTTTCACTGAACCAAAATCTTGATTTTTCTCTCTTGTCAATCAAAACCAGTTATAGGATTGATGTTTAATGAGGTAATCAGCCTCTTTGATGATCAAACTCTCATTCATACATGCTGGTGGAATTGTACATTGATTGATATGTAAGACTATTGTTAGTTTGTTACTCTATTCTTTGATTTCTTTCTGATATTGTACCATTGCTCTTTTGAACTGGTACTCTTGTCGATTGATAAATCACCCCATTCTATGTAGTGTTTATTGCTTGGCCCCCCATTCTATGTAGTGTTTATTGCTTGGCATTTGCTCCTTTTCCCATTATCTCCTCTCGGGACTTAGCACCAGCACTAAATTGATTGTGTGATACCAATTATAAACCATGCTCTCTTGATTGATCTTTGAGCTGCGAATGCAAATTTCTTGAGTTAATATCAGTGTTATGTTGTGGTACCATACATATCCTACTGGTACTAGTTACTACTTTTTGGCTTAATGTCTTGACCTAAATTCTTTTTAGCACCTCTCTGTACATTGTTACCAGTGGTACCGATGTTTTCTGGGTACTGGTACACCAATTATGAATTTCAGGAAATCATTTGAGAAACTTTTACAAGTTTTGAGGTCTCTGTTGTAAAGTGAATGCCACTGGTATAGTTGTATATCAATTCTGACCTTTCAGGAAAAAAACTTAAAATTCTGGGGTGAAATCCGTTAAATTTCTCACTTTCTGTGATATACCTTTGTCGAGGGACTAATATGAAATTTTACTGATATTCCTGAACCTTCAGTCATTCATAACGGAGAAATTAATAAAAACGGGATTAAAGCTTTGGGCTTGGCTGATTATAAATTCAACACATGGGCCTTGTCTGTTGGGCTCTTAGACTCTTTGGGAATGAAAGAAGATTTTAATTTTAATGAAACAGGTCTTGGTATCCTTTTGGGTTCTGCCGAGAAATTTGAAAATTGTTTTAAAAACAAGGCTGGGCATTCTGGGTAGGGATGTAAATTCATGTTACGCCGTATCATGATCAAGTCAGATTCAGAGAACAAAATATTTGTCGCTCTCCTCGTAAGTTCCGCTCCAACTTCGTACATTCCGCTCCACCTCCATTAAATAATTAAAGAGACCCTGAGGACGAACGTTTGAGAGTCGTCCGTCCACTTCGCTTCTCCGTCCCGCCCCGCCACCTCTGACCCTCCCTTCGTCTGCCCGGTTCACTTCAACTCACTCCATTTGAGCGGATAATTCTGTCACGACTCAATGCTCCGTCTCACATTTTGAGCAGATGCTTTCGTCCAACGGATCTAGCCACCGCTCATCGGTCCGTCTCGTCTTACCCCAACCGAGCAGATGCTTCCATTTAATAGATCTGGTCATCGCTTTTCGATCCGCTTCGACTCTCCGGGTTTGATTGAGGGTACTGTAAATTCGCTCCGCCCACCCTAGTATCTAATACTACTATATATGAATAAGGTACATGTTGATGTGGTTGTTGTCGATGGTGATAATGATGATGTGTTTTCTTCTTCCTCCTTTATCTTTCCACTGTGGTGGCCTCTTGGGAGGTGAGTGTCTTGATTCGGTCGACTCAGCTCCCGGTCTAGTTTGATTCAGTGCCTTCTCGGTTGAGTAGTGACTATCCTGGTCCGGTTGATTCAGTTCCTTGTCCAGTTTGATCCAGTGCTTCCTCGACTGAAGTAGTGATTGTCCTGGTCTGGTCTGCTGACTGTCCTGGTCTAATTTGATTCAGTGCCTCTTAGGTGCGCATTCTTCTAAGCGATGTTGACATGGTGTAGTCACACTCGCTTGACTGCTACATTTGCATAACAAGAGAAGAGAATGAATGGGCCAATTAACTTGCTAATATGGCGTGAACTGAACATTTCGCAACTACTGATTTTACTTTTCATCTTCTCTTTAATTTTAGCAGTGAGAGATTTTATAAGTAGTTCAGTGTATAGGATACTATATTTGTGTAATAAAAATACCTACGTTGGAACAAGTTTGTAATTTACTCTCATGTTAAATGAAATTGTCTAAGAGCTTACAACCAAAAAAATATATATTTGTCGCTCTCTCTTACCTCTGTGAACCACTTGTAGAACCTGGCACCAGAACCCTCAACATATATACACGCATATTACCTTCGAATTTGTAAATTTAAATGCTTATTAACAAAAATTAATTAAATGTTTACACAAAAAAAAAAAAAATCAGAGTTAGAAGTATAAGCATATCAGAAACTTCTATTGGAGAAATGAGAGGCAAGATGTATGCATATTTTTCAAGGAAATAATTGTTGCCAGAAATTACAACAGGGCAAATGGTTCTAAATCATGGTTCCCAGCTTTTTGCACTACCTTCCCCAATTCTGGAAACAACTTCCGGATCACACTCAGCAATAACAGTATCCCGTATGTGTTTATCAAATGCTTATCAATGCTGGGTAGATGGTTCTGATGCCTCACAGATCAGGATGAATTCAAGTCTTTTGACATTTGACAGGGCAGTTTCACCATTCCATATGGAGACAATTGCATTGTTAATGGTGATACAGGCAGCTGCAATGCTGGAGATAGAAAATTGTGTGTTCATGTCTGATTCAGAGTTACTGGTAAGCACACTACACCCCAAAACAAGTACCGAGACACTGCAGGCTCCTGATTGGCGTTCATATTCAGAACTGGTACGCATACCATACCTCCTGAAATCACATCCATTATACCGTTGTTTCTACACACCAAGAGAAGAGAATCAAAGGGCCCATTTACTTACTACTCTAGCGCGAATAGAACAGTTCTTATATCTAGGTTTTACATATCCACTCTTCTCGAATCTGTAACAGCAGTTGTTTATGTCAGTAGAAAGTGTAGTACTCAGGGGCAGGATTTGAATTTGGGGGGGCGGGCGAAAGACGAAATAACAACCGCATGGGGGGTGCCAATTGGTATGCATATGTAAAAAAACATATGAAAATAACCACTCCAATAAGCAACTTCTGATTTTATGGGGGGTGCCTGGCCCCCCTTTGCTTGTACCTAGTTCCGCCCCTGGTAGTATGTGCCAAGCAGTATGTAACAGTATGGGTGCTCTGCACTGTGTAATAATGTAATAATTCTGCTGATAAATGAAATGCCTATGGGCTGTTCAAACCAAAAATAAAATAAAAAAATGAGCATTAAACTTTTACACAAAGGGAAAACAATTGAAGATAAAAAGTATAAATTTTTCACAATCTAGTAAATTGTCCTATCAACAGAGATGGAATTACAGGTTGAAAGTGAGAGATAGAAATTATAGCCTTAGTACTGGGTTTCTCTTTTGGAAACAGAAAGGTATAAATGAATAGTTTGTACTTTGTACCGTTATATCTACATATGCAAAACTGAATTAGCCACTGGTGCCAGAGTGCCAGGAAGCTCAGGTGAAATTTTGGTTATAGCACAGTATGACTAAAGTGAACATAGGGATTAAGTCGGTGAAATTTGTAGTATTTCACCATATATAGGATGATGTTATTTTAATAAATATATCTCTAATTTAGATTTTTTTTCAGAAGCTTTTTTATATATAGAATACGTTACTAAGAGATTTTCACAAAGTTTTCTAATTTTGATACCTAATAAATAAATAAATAAGATATATGCCGATCAAAACAAATATAGACAATCAAAAATTTATTACCTATTAAATATAGTTAATAATACCTAACAAATATATTACCGATCAATATGCTATATAATAAATATAGCTAATAATACCAAACGATGTTGTATGAATGTATGATAAATATAGCTAATAATACCAATCGATCGATGCTATATAAATCACTTCGAACGCCATTTGCCTATCTACATACTCGAAAAAAAAAAAATTTAAAAAGGCAGCTTCAAATTGCCATTTGGATTTGAATATTTTCAGCGGAGAAAGTTCAGATGGGTATTTCCAAAAATTCAGATCACGGAAAAAGGTAAAATTCTAGATGAAATATTGTTCATATTGCTGTTACATATTAGAACTTTTTAGTAGTATAGTGCCTTCAAAATTCAACTACTTTGATGTCATAGACCTATTTAATGTGTAAATTTGCAGCATCATTAATTCAAAGTTTTTTTAATAAAATTATTTATATATCATAGTACCCATTATATATTTAATTATTATCTTGAACATTTTCTTTTATAATCATTTCATTAATGATGGTAAAATGGTAGCTAAACAAAATTATGATAAAAATGTCAACTCCTTGTACCATTCAAAAAACAGTGATTTTGTACCTAACTTGAAAAAATAGTATAAAAATTTCAAAAATTATAAAATTTCATCCCCAAATATATTTTAGTATGGATATCATGTTGAGCGATTCGGATTGGCAATTTAGACTTTCAAAATATAAATATATAATATGAGGTATGATGAGATATGAAATGCATGAGATATTGGAACCCTCCTCTTATGATATATCTTGAAAACAAAACAAAATAAGGTGGGTATTTGACACGTTATGCGTCTACCTTTAATAATTAACATGCATAAACTAAGAATTTAATCGGTATTTCTTTTACCAAATAACTATATATCTTGAAAACATGAGATATTGGAACTCTTCTCTTATGATATATCTTAAAAACAAAACAAAACAAAACAAGGTGGGTATTTGACACGTTATGCGTCAACCTTAATAATTAACATGCATAAACTAAGGATGTAATCGGAATTTCTTTTATCAAATAACGATATATAAACATGTTTAATTGTTTATATATGAACGGTTCATCTCCTAATTTTCTAGTTCTTCTTCTAACATTTCAGGATTGGATCTACCTCCTCTCATGTCTCTATCAACGTTCGTGATGAACTTTCTAGACTGAATCAACCCCTTCGGACGCCACAACCAAAGTAAGAAAGACATGCTATCCATTATTTTTGTTACGAATTGAATCAACAAAATCAACATATATACTGCTATAAACAGTTAATTCCTTTTTTCTAAATTGATCTTCTCTACAATTTTTCAGGGCTGGTCCTAACCCTTTGGATGCTGTTACAATCGTTCCTGCTGAACTTGCAAAACTTGAGGGCCGTTGTGGCATTATTCTTTTACTAATTGCTTTCACTCTAATTCCAGGTTTCTTTGAATTGATATACAATACCACTAGTCATGCAAAACCATTAATAGTGATATTTGCAGTCACTTCTTATGTCAGCTTGATTGTGGTCTCTTGGCACAAGATGAGGTTTCTAAGAGCAGAACCATATCATGTCGAAATGGTTTATTTATTTGCCTTCACATTCATAATGGAAGTAATTGCGGGTTGGGGCCTCGTAGCCTTGGTATCTTTAACCCTTCACTCGGTTATTTATGCCTTGGAGATTTTTTGGACAATATTAGGTTTTATAATAACAATTTGTGTGGTACTTAAGTTCAAATTTTATGGCTAAATTTTGCGCAATCATATATATATATATGGTTACGCTATGTTAGAATAAAAAATACTAGAAGATAAACGCATGTTTTCTTTGTGTTGTACGCTATGACATTTAAATTTAAGAAAAAAATATAGTGTTGGTTGATGCCAAAGGTTGATCTAGGTATAGTACAGGTTTCTTGCTTACTTTTGTGATTTCAAATTTTTTTAATTATTTATATTGAAATTTAATTGAATTTTTATTATTCATGAAGTTTTTATATAGTTCGGTTTTCTTATGAAATTCAAAACGTATGCTTATAGTCTAGTGGTTAGAATTTAATGTAATAGTTGTTGTAAACATTAAGGATCACAAATGTCTTTATTGTTAATTTCAAGAGTCAAGTCAGAACCTGTTGAAAATAATAAACTTAATTAGTGGTTTAATGTTATAGTTAATGTAAGAACTCTCTAGGGGAGCGTTTAGTTCACGCTATATACTATTCCGAGGAATAGAAGTATTCCAAAGAATGTAATGTTAAGAAATATTAATTTAGAAAATGTGTCATTACTACGTTTGATTCGTACATATATATCGCTTTCACCATTTTAGAAAATGTGTCATTATCGTTTTTGGTTCGCACATGACTATCACTTTCACTAATACTTAGTCATTTACTACTCTAAATGCGAAAGTCATTAACCCCTTTGTGAACTAGTACAAAGCATGTATAGAAATAGGGCTGCTAATGATTAAGGTTCAGTTCAAATTCGGCTCGGCTCAATAAGAGAAGCAAAATGATTCAACTCTTAACTCAATTCGATTTTGAAAGAAAAAATTCAAGTCGGCTCGATTTATGTAAACACGACTCGACTCAACTCAGCTGACGAGCTCACGAGCCTAGGGATGGCAAAAAAGCCCAGTTGGCCCGGAGGCCCGTTCATATCCGCTCGGCCCGCCCTTTACCCGGTCAGCCCGGCGCTGTAATGGGCCAGGTAAGGCCGAGCCTAAAGACGGGCCAGGGCAGTCCTGGGCTTAACTCTAAGCCCACGGGCAGCCCGTTGGGCTTATATGTTAATATAGTAAAATTGAATTTAGGGTTTTTAGTAATCAGCACTGAGCAGCCGCTCCTCTCATTCTCTCTCGCTCTCTCTGTCCCTCTCCTCTCCGTCTCTTAGCCCCCTCTCTACCGCTCTCTCTGTCCTCACTCCGCCACCACTAGATCACCGCCTCCACCACCAGATCTCCGCCTCCGCCACCACAGATGTAATTTCTCTCCTTCACTCCATCTCTCTCTGTCATTCTCTCCGCCACGGTGACTTCTTTCTCCCTCTCTTTCCTCCACCCGTCCTCCGCCAGGACCACCACGGTGCCACCACTCCTTCGCCACGATGCCACTAGTCACTGTATCTGGTTAGTTTGTTCCCTCTCTTCCACTTCGGTTCTTATAGCAATATCCATTTGGGTTTCTTTTTTCTTTAGGCAATTTATCTCAGAGAAGTTCAGTTATTTGGATGTGTATTCTCATTATTTGGATTCGAATTGTTTTAGGTTTGAATTATATTTCAGTTCAAGTCGTTTTAGTTCTTGATCCATAAAAGTTTAAAGAGAATAAATTAAAGTTGAAAAATAGACTCATTATTTGGATGTGTATTCTCATTAAAGATGTGTATTCTCATTATTTGGATGTGTATTCTTTAGGCAATGTCATAGACTCACAATTTTTTTTTTTTTCTCAATGTCATAGACTCACAAGATATAGTGCAAAGTTGAAAAATCTAAGTTTAGAGGCATGGTACTGAAGCTACAAAAGACTGTTTTGTTGCACTTCTTTTTTATATACTTCTAAGGTAGATGAGGGTTTATTTTATGCCTAAGCTATCATATCTTTTGGTAAAATTTTGTTCATGAATTCTCTTGTAAATTTAGACCGTCCATTCAAAATTTGTGATCTAATTTTGTGATTTTTGCAAAATTGGCAAATTTTATGTTTATATTGTATACTTAGGCAAGCTTACATTTTTTATGTGCAGGTAGCAAGTTGGAGCAAGAGAAGTTTTAGGCGAAGAGTGGTTGTTGCATAATTTATGCTTAGTGCTGTTTTGCTTAGGGCTGTGCTGCCATATCACCTTGGTTTTTTTTTTTAATATATGTTTACTATTAAATTATGCTTGTGTTGAACTGTTGATTATACAAAAAAATATTGTTGGTTTGGACCGTAGGCTAGAGAGGAATCAACCACATCGGATTATTTTCTTTTTTGAAGGTCACATCGGATTATTTTCAAGTTCTCAATGATTTGTATTAGATGCTTGAATTTTGAATTGTACAGACCAGCATGGATTTCAAGATTGTTTGAGTTCAAATTTAATTTTGTCGTGAGTGTTACTATTATTGATTGACACAAGTTTCATTTCATATGAGGTTAGTTTGGGGGGCATTCGAATCAGACTTTTTAAAATTATTGGGCCAGATCAAGATTTGTAGTCCGTCATTAATTTAATTGGGCATGGCAGGGCCGGGCCGGGTAAGGCAGCCCATGGGCACAGACAGGCAGGCACGGGCAGGCTTGGGCCTGGAGGAAAAGCCCATGGGCAGGCCGGGCCTAAATTTTCAGGCCCGCCAGTTTGGGTCGGGCAGGCGAGCCATTGATTTTTAACGGGCAGGTCAGGCTTGAACTTGACAAAATACCCGTGGGCTCGGTCCATTGCCATCCCTACACGAGCCAAGTTCAATATCTCGTCTTCAAGTTCGTGAATTTAGTTTGTGGACATTTTTCAGAATTTCCACGCTTCTGTCGTTTTGGCTTTATTGACTTGTTGACCGTCAACAACCGTTGGGTCATCTAATTTGACCGTTAAATACTGGAATCTAAAATCCGAAATCTTTAGAGCAAACAAAAATCAGAAATCTTTATTCGATTATTTGATAAAAATTAAGAGCAAAAAGTACGATTCCTGCATTTATATCCGGTCCAAATTATTCTTCTATTTTCAAACTAAATAAATATCTGATTATATGTTTAATTAGTTGCAAAAGCTTTTATGACCTTGTGCCTTGTGGCCGTGTAATTTGTTTAAGAACAAATTTGGAGAATTTAAACATGCCTTTTTTTTTTATGAATTTCACAAATGCGCTTTTTGTAAAACTCAAAAATAACTCCTGCAAAACAAAATGAAGGTTGAAAATGATCAAGGTTCTAAACAGCGTTTATCGCGTCATAGTGGAAAGCCTACAAAAAAAAACTATAGCGAAAGCTATGCTACATAGCATTTTCTTATTTTTATAAAAATTATATCATATATTTGTACTAAATATCAACATTATCTAAGTCTCATAGAACAATAAATAATATCAAATTGATTAAAAATTATAACATTCATATTGAACCAATACAAAGTCCAAATTGCGACTCAAAATATCCATAGTAATACTAATATCATAAACTATCAATCTTTTTTTTATTTAAATTTCAAAATAACCTAGACGTCATGGCATAATTAACTATCTTAATATATTCAAAATATTCAAACTACTGTATAGTAAGTATCATTTTGTTACTTCAAGAAATATCTCAATATATTCAATCTAAGCCTTTATTTAAACCCATATAAATTGAAAAAAAAAAGCTCATGTTGCATAGCGCGTTGTAGCTTCCTTATTTTGATTTTGTTTGATGGATCTCTCATTAAATATTTAATAGTTTAATATAAAGCTTAGTACGTCAATTGCAAAAAAAATTACGGTTAAAATCCAATCTAAGCCTTTATTTAAAGCTCATATAAATTGAAAAAAAAAAAAACAAATGTTGCATAGCGGGAGCTATTACCGCTATAGCGTCCATAGCTCAAATAGCGCGTTATTATGCCATAGCTTAGCGTTTAGGATCCAAAAATGCTATAGCGCCGCTATTTAGAACACTGAAAATGATAGACACATCTACAATTGATGTATACACTATTTATTGGAGTAGCACTAGGGTAAAATTTATTAAATCGGTTTCAAATGACGAATCCGAACAGTTGAAACCCGCCTACCTTATGAGTGATGTGTCTACATGTGAAAATTTTAAACATTCAAATTAATTTAGTATAAATTTAATTGGTCAAAATTAAAAGGTTGATAAATTAATTTTAGTGCATTCATTTTTTGAATATTTTTTGACCACTTGACATTATACTAAATTAATTTGAATATTTAAAATTTTCACATGTAGATGCATCACTCGTAAGGTATGCGGGTTTTAACGGTTTGAATTCGTCATCGAAAGTCAATTTAACAGATTTTAGACTTGAATTTACCAAAAGACTTGGTAAACTTAAGAATACCCTAGTTCTCCTATTTATTGATGGATAAGGAACAGAGTTTGCCAGCTATTCCGTATCTTATTTTATGTTTAAATAAATGATCGTAGTTATTTGAAAAAGTAATCAACTCGTGTTATTTTAATATTTCAGTTAAAGATTAAGCTAGTGACTATTTCGAACAGTTAAATTAGTCGCTAATATCACTAATTATTTAAGTTATTTGCTCATCTAGTTTATCAATATGAGTAGGCTCACGAGCGGAATCGAATCGAGCCAAGTGTTTATATGAGTCAAGCCAAGTTGAGTTTTTCTTTCAAAATCAAGCCGAGTCGAATTTGAGCTTTTTCCAATTTTGAATCCAATTCGTTATGAAATATTGAGCCGCTCAACTCATTGATTCGCGAGCCGGCTCGACTCATTAGCAGCCCTATATAGAAAGGATTGTACAGTTTTTTTTTGGTCTTTTTACTGTTTCGCAAGTATTTAAAAGCATAAAATTGAGATAAAAATTTAGAGCAAAACATGTATAAACATTGACAATGAAATAATAAATTTTCAGTGCAATAATAAATAACAATAGAGACACCAAGTTGTAAAATTTCCACTTCTGGTTCTGACAAAGCTGAAATTTTTCCTATTTTCTATAAGTTGATTTTCTCAAACTTTTCCTATTTTCCATAAGTTGATTTTCAGATTTAGTCTTTTCTGTCTTAATCACAGTGGTTCAATGAAAAAACAAATTATTGTTTGAACCAAGAACGTGAACCAAACTTGATTTTTAGGCTTTTTATCCATGTACCAGTCTTCTGTGAATACAAAACATGTATAGAAAAGATTGTACAGTATTTTTGTCTTTTTACTGTTTCACATATATTTAAAGGCATAAAATTGAGATCAAAATTTAGAACAAAACATGTATAAAGATTGACAATGAAAAGAGATAATAGCACTGAGATTTGAGTTCCATAACACAGATCAATCACTGTGTTCCACTAAAAAATTTGTTTTCACTACACAACAATTACAATTTCTAAGAATTAGAAAGAATAAAAAAAAAAAAAAAAAGTAAAAGAACCCAAAAATAGTTTTCACAAACCATCCATCTCTTTCAATTGAGATGGTTGTGATCTTGATGATTGTAATGATCTGCATACACCAACACTAATGCTAGGCCAAAAACAAAGAAACAAATGGTGATAACACGTAATGAACTCTGGAATCATGTATATTAAAAAAGGTCGTACCAGCAATGAACATACCGCCATAGCTTCTGAAGTGACTAGCAGATAGTACATGAGCCTCTGTATGTACTGGCAGTCCACGTAGAGAAATGGATACGTAATTATCCACAGGAAAATACACCAGGCACACGTTGCCTCTGGTAAAGCTTCAGACCAAACTTTAAGTTTCTGCGGCTACACCTTCTTTCTCCAGTGATTCTTTGGCAACCATTGAACTTCTGGTTTGTACCGTAGTCCGAAGTACAATTTCCGCTAAAGTCAACATTTGTAGGCTTTCCACCCCAGTATGTAACATTATACAAACCATGGGACATCTGGGGGCACACGAAAAGCTCATACCCTTCACAATCA
This sequence comes from Carex rostrata, assembly GCF_964058835.1. Classification (NCBI taxonomy): domain Eukaryota; kingdom Viridiplantae; phylum Streptophyta; class Magnoliopsida; order Poales; family Cyperaceae; genus Carex; species Carex rostrata. Next base: position 5,077,640 of record NC_135937.1, read on the forward strand.
GAATCAAGTCGGATCTGTTGTGCTTGCTGCCAAAGGGCTGAGTTCGTAGATGTTAGTACCAGGCTCGTGATAATTGCAACAACCGTAGCCATCAACAATCTGTGATGGGCTACAACCCCGTCATTTCAACCCTAGAGAAAAAAAAAATCTGAATCAGTCAATAAATCAAACGAGACTTGAAATCTAAAGTAAAAAATGTCAAGGGCTGTGTGGAACAGGAGGAAACAGTAAGCCAAATGCTGTTTACATGTCATAGGTCAAGGGCTGGGTGGTTTGCGTCTATACTGGGTTTGCGAACTGGTCACTGTTGTTTAAAATTCAGAAATTACAACCTAAATATCAAACAATAAAAGGCCACTGTTTAAAATTCAGAGAGTGAATTAACTTACTTCAGGTACGTCAAACACACGATACAGTACCACTCCAGGATTTAATCCTTGATGCCTACCAAAAAACCATTCAAAATTAAAACCTGCAAATTCAATATATTTCAATTAGCTAATATAATTTGAAGCTGAAATCTGAAATATAAAAATATTTCAATAAATTAAAATAAAGAACTAACTCATTGATGAAGGAGATGTCTTCGCCTCTTTGGTTGATGATCATAGTAGACAGAAGCAGAGAATGAACAAAAGACATGGAGAAAGATAGAGGATACTTTTAAAATTACTACTAAAAGGAAATAAATTACTGTTAACTGTGTAGTATTAATTTAATATCAGTGGCCCAACTCTCACGTGTAACTCAATTAATATTTTACAAATAAATAATGCAGCCAATAGAAGAACCAAATAAATCAAGTCAAGTCACAACATGAGATGGATATTAATTTCGGTCAAAGTAATTACAACAGATGTTTAATAAGAATAAGATTATAACTAAAGAATTCTAGCAAAATAAGAAACTAACGAGGAATCAACAATTAAAACAGAAAGCTAACAAATCATGAATTGCTCCATCTCAAGATAGAAGAAGTATGCCTATGTACCAATAGCAAACTAAAGAAAGCAACAACCCCATAATTTCAAGTTTATGGTGACAATTGGTATACTGGTAAAATTAAAAAAATCTCTGTGGCTAAATTTAGGTTGGGTCAATGCATCTTAAATTAAAAGCAGAATCTCACATTAACCCTTACCGAGAATATCTGATGCCAGTCAAAACAAACTTCGCGGTTTTCACCGGTCGTTGCACGAACCCTGAAGAAGAAGGAAATAAATTACTGTTAACTGTGTAGTATTAATTTAATATCAGTGGCCCAACTCTCACGTGTAACTCAATTAATATTTTACAAATAAATAATGCAGCCAATAGAAGAACCAAATAAATAAAGTCAAGTCACAACATGAGATGGATATTAATTTCTATCAAAGTAATTACAACAGATGTTTAATAAGAATAAGATTATAACTAAAGAATTCTAGCAAAATAAGAAACTAACGAGGAATCAACAATTAAAACATAAAGTTAACAAATCATGAATTGCTCCATCTCAAGATAGGGGAAGTATGCCTATGTACCAATAGGAAACTAAAGAAAGCAACAACCCCATAATTTCAAGTTTATGGTGACAATTGGTATACTGGTATAATTAAAAAAATCTGTGTGGCTAAATTTAGGTTGGGTCAATGCATCTTAAATTAAAAGCAGAATCTCACATTAACCCTTACTGAGAATATCTGATGCCAGTCAAACCAAACTTCGCAGTTTTCACCGGTCGTTGCACGAACAGTGAAGAAGAAGGAAATAAATTACTGTTAACTGTGTAGTATTAATTCAATATCAATGGCCCAACTCTCACGTGTAACTCAATTAATATTTTACAAATAAATAATGCAGCCAATAGAAGAACCAAATAAATCAAGTCCAGTCACAACATGAGATGGATATTAATTTCTGTCAAAGTAATTACAACAGATGTTTAATAAGAATAAGATTATAACTAAAGAATTCTAGCAAAATAAGAAACTAACGAGGAATCAACAATTAAAACATAAAGTTAACAAATCATGAATTGCTCCATCTCAAGATAGGGGAAGTATGCCTATGTACCTATAGGAAACTAAAGAAAGCAACAACCCCATAATTTCAAGTTTATGGTGACAATTGGTATACTGGTATAATTAAAAAAATCTCTGTGGCTAAATTTAGGTTGGGTCAATGCATCTTAAATTAAAAGCAGAATCTCACATTAACCCTTACCGAGAATATCTGATGCCAGTCAAAACAAACTTCGCAGTTTTCACCAGTCGTTGCACGAACCCTGAAGTAGAAGAAGAAGAAGTAGAAGAACAAAAGGTAGTAGTAGAAGAAGAGCAAGAACAAGAATCCATCTTGAGATAAATCCCTAGATACTGAATTGAGTTAAGTTTTGACGCAATTTAGGTTTGGAATAATAATCCTCTTTCTCCTTTCTCGGAAATAAAAGTATTTACCTTTAATTTATGAGCGCTTTCTTTCGTTCTTACTCCCTTTTCTTGCGTATTTGCTGGTGTATTTGCGTATTTTCTGAGGTTTATGCAAATGCAATGGGAGGCGCTATTGAGTTATTAACGGGGCCCGTGCACCTAGGATTGCCTAGGGCTCGGTTTTGATCGGACGGTTCGGATCTAACAGAAATATTCTGTTTATTCGGTTCGGATCGGACGGTTCAGCTCTTGAGATTCGTCATTCCTTATTGCAAATTAAGAACTTTAAATTTCTAATGTTTTCTATAAATGAGATTTGTCAGTCCTTATTGTTTATTTCTTTTAGTGAGAAGAGAAGAATTGATAGTTCTGGCCTACAAATGCCGGATCACTTCTGTCCTGAGATTCGAATCCGTCACTTGGAATTTGTTCTTTCCACTTCTAGATGGATTGTCACGCATTCAAATCAGACGGTCCTGATCTAAAATTTAGAAATTAAGTTACTTCATTAAATCTGAATTTCTGAATTTGTGGGATATCTCACATTGGTTTATTTTCTTTTGACGAATGAATTTTAGAGAAATATTATTACTTGATGTTGCTGATTAACATAATAAATTTATTAGAACTTTAGTTGTATACTTACACTCACTTAATTATTTTTGAATTTTTTTTCTTATTTAAGCTGAATAGTTATTTTCATTTTTCAATTAGAATGAGGCTATGGTACTTTGTAATGCGCGTATCGTTCCGTACATTAGATTCATATCTCTATTTTCAAAGTCCAAATAGTTGATCCGAACTGCTCAACATTATTATCATATGAAAATATACTTGAAGACCAAATTATATATTTTTTGAAATTTTTTTGCTATTTTTTGAGATAATTAGAAAATCACTAGATTTGAAAATTCAGGACCATCCAAAAGTTGTGATTTTCTACCTACAAAAAAAATAATAAAAAAATTCTAAAAAATATAAAATTTGCATTATGAAATAGTGGGAAAGAAAAAAGTTGTCTATTTCATATTAACTAAGTATGTCAAACAAAAATTTATTTATTTATTTATTGTTTATTGTTTATTTCTTAGTGAGAAGAGAAGAATTGATAGTCCTGGCCTACTGAATTTGTGAGATATCTTACATTAGTTTATTTTCTTTTGATGAGTGAATTTTGGAGTTAATATTATTATTTGATGTTCTTGATTAACATAATAAATTTATTAAAATTTCAATTGTATATTTGCACTTAATTATTTATGTAGTTTTTCTAATTCTAAGGATTCATATTATTATCGTCTCACTAGCATTATTTAAGAAATTTTATATTTTCTTTTCCAAGTTTAATAATGAAAAACTTAGATTTATTATTTCAATTGTGTTTTTTAGATAGACTTCCAAGATATTAGGAAAAATCAATATTATTCAGTTGTGTTCAGTATGTTTTGTATGAATGAGAACAATGAAGCTATATTAGAGTCCATCACATTTCTATGTTATTTGCAAGCCATCTCTCTCTTTCTATAAATCAAAATGGAAGCGATGATACATGTACAGTAATGGCCAATATCAGAACGATAACCAAGAGGGATAATATAATGAAGTACATAATTGATGTCTCTAACGGCACTTATTATATTAATATTATTTATTATTCACATGCTGCTATTTGTTATCCGATAATTTTAACAGATAAGGTAGAATATGACAAAGTTAATTTTTAATGAGTAAAAATTGGTTATAGATATGTCAATTCTTAGTTAGTATGAGTATAAAAATATCTCTACTCTACCTATATCGTATCCATTGACACTCCTGAATTAACTCAATCAGAATATAAAAGGCTAATTAAGTAATATTTTTTCTATGCCATGTATTGAACATGAAATATCAATGACTTTTTTCCTATTTAAAAGAATACAAGTAGAGGTGTCAATAGGTACGATACGGGTAGGGTAGAGACATTTTCACACTCATACTCATTAGCAATTGATTTTACTCATACTCTAACCTTGCTCATTAGCAATTGATTTTACCCTATCCTACACTCATTAAAATTATCAGGTAACAAAATAGTAGCTGGTGAATAACAAATAATAGTAATATTATAAAAAAATTTATTATATTTTACAAATTGATTATCAAAACTTATTTATTTTACATATATGTAATCGCATTACTAATACAAAAAATAAATGTACAATCAATTTTAACTAAATTATCTTTTATGAAGTAAATTAAAAAACACGAAATCTCTTCAGACAAATTCAATTATTTAACTAAATAACAAGATATGCAAATTAAAATAATGTTCAATATTTTTTTAAATAAAAAATATACACTAAATAACAAAAGTACATCACTAATTATTGCTCAAACATTATCATACGAAATATCACACAAATAAATTTCTCCATTACTAATTATGCTCAAACTTCATCACATAAGTTTATTTATATAATTATCTGTTTGGGTAACTGATACGAAATAACCTTTTGTATCCTTATCTGATTAGCTAACAAAATTAATAACAAAAAAATACCCTTATTCATAGCTATCTTATTGAATATAATACAAATCAAATAAACAGTTGAAGAATATCATTGACACCCTCAAATACAAGCAACAAATTATAAATTATACGCACTTCACGTGCCACTTGGGATCGAACCCAGACTCTCTTGTCCGAAATAGATTTGCTTAACAAAAAATACTACGCATGAGACGCGTGACAGCTAGCTAACAAGGGGATTCAATTAATTAGTTGGGCACTATTATTGGACTTCATATTATAGGGGTTAATTCGGTGAAATTTGTAGTATTTCACCATATATATATTTTTTTAGATAGGTAGAAAATCACTTGATCTGAAAATTATGTGCCATTCAGATCAAGTGATTTTCTACCTATCTAAAAAAATAGTAAAATTTTTTAAAAAATGTAAAATTTGATTTGCATGTACATATTCATATGGAGATCATGTTGAACGGTTCGGATCGATCGTTAGAATTTTGAAAACTCAAATATTGAGTCGTTGCATAGAGGTCCTCTATGCTACGCGTAGCACTGCAGCCAACTCTATATGTGTGTGTGTGTGTGAAATGGCTAAAATGAGCCATGAAGTAAAACAAGTTTTTGCTCCATGGCACTATATATTCATTTTGAAATTTCAAACAACCGATCCGAACCGCTCAACACGTTCTCCATATTGAAATGTGCTTGGAGACCAAATTTTATATTTTTTGGAATTTTTTTACTATTTATTAAGTCACTTTGAAAATCACTGATCCAGTGGTCCATAATTTTTTACTGTTTTTTTATTGTTCACAGTAAAATATTAATTTTCAAAGTGGTTTAATAAATAGTAAAAAAATTCAAAAAAATATATAATTTAGTCTCCAAACACATTTCAATATAGAGAACATGTTGGAAGGTTCGAATCAGTTGTTTGATTTTCAAAATGAAAATATAGCGTGGAGTACAAACGTGTTTTACTCCATGACTCACCTAAGTCAGCCTCATATATATATCATTTAAGGAATGTTATTTATGTGTAAATATTTTTTTTTCTGTTACAACGTACCACATGATATTAGTATTATTTTTATATAACATATATTACCATATTTATCTATAGTATTTGTGAATTTGGAGACAATTATATCGTTTCTTAGAAAAACAAAAACTCAAGGAATTATGCAGCCTTAAATATAACTCTTAAAATAATATATTAGTATGGGAAGGATTTAATTAATGTCTTCATTTTCATTTTTACTACTGTACTTTTATTTATAGAAGTTTAATAAATTAAATACTAAAATTCAGATATAAAAAAAAAACATAACATAGATCACTTTTTCTTTACACAAGTAAAATTTGTTGTAACTTTTGAATAAAAATTTCAACAAGCATATTGAGTTTAATTTGTGAATCTCTATTTTTTTATTATTAGAAAATCTTAAATGTAGGCATAAACATAAAATTATTAAAACTTTAGGCTCGTCATTTAGATACGAGTACCAAAAATGCAACAACTTTATTTTCTGAGATACCTGATTTTAAAATAAAGACTTTTCATTAAGTCTGAAATTAATGTTGTTTAGATTTTTTTTTGATAAAATATTCATCGAGTCTGGTGATGAGATATATACCTAATACCTATGCTCGTGTAGTTTCTAAAATATCTGATTCTTCAAGTAGATAGCACTCAGAATCGTATGTTTTAAATTTCAAAGATAACGGTTTAAACACTATCCGTACATCAAGCAAAGGATTCACATGCTGTCTTTTAGTCATATACTGAGCGATACGGATTTGAGTACCGGGCCGGCGGGCCCCTAACCCTAAATCGGTGAAAATTGAGATTAAAAAAAAAACGGTGACAACATTGAAGCCGTCATACGGAGACGAATACAGGCCCTTAAAATTTTATGATTAAAATAATTCCAACGGCTGTAAGAAGACGCGGACGAACGGGGCACATGGTTCCAACGGCTATTTCGAGCGGCTGTTAAATAGTTCCGCCGGATCAACATATGTGAAGTAACACCATCTACGTGTCAGCAAATATTGGTGCTTTACGAGGGGTATGTTATACTTGATATCCTGTACCGCGGGATACAGAACAAACACCCTTTTTATTTGAATCGAATTGGATTAAAGGGCTCTCTCCCTGTTCATACTTTCTCCAATTCAAATTTCAATACACGCTCCCTCTCCAATCTATTTTTCTCTGCGACTCGAATTTCGTTCATTCTCTTCGTGTAAACATTGAACCAATTAGATCTGAGTATATAAAGAAATGGAGGTACTAAGAACGCTTAGTCCGGTGGCTGCTGCCGGGAGATCGGCACTCAAGGTCAAGTCTCTCTCCATGGAAGCATCTAGATCCAATGACCAAGAGAACACGCCTCCTCTCAGTCCGAACCTCAAATTAAGCACCACTAGTTCTCCTAGAAAGGCCACTACACCTAGTCGTCTCTCTAAATCCCCTCAGAAATCACAAAGTACTCAGAGCCAAGTAGCCTCCAGAGGTCTACCCGTTTCTGACACCGATGCTTCAGTCAAGGTTATCTTCATTTCTTTCTTTTTTTTCCAATTTCCTCCATGTATGCTTCGTTTTAAATTTTATACTTCAGAATTTTAATTTTTTACTGCTTGTTTGATCTTGTTTTAAAAAAATTAGTAGAGGTAAATATACTTTTCCAATTATTAGAAAAAAAGGAGTAAGAGTTTTTTTCCTGAACACTTTGTGTGAGTACCTTCACAATTTTTTGTGTTAAACAACTATAATTCCTGTTTTGTGGGTGGAAAAATCATTCCTGTTCTGCCAATGGGCAGGAGATAATTGAGGAATTGCCTGTTAGAAATGTCTCAGATGCTTCAAAACTGGGTCCTTACCTGAAAAGTCAAACTAAATTAATGCAAATTGTGTCTCTGGAATAAAATTTTAAAATTGGTGGATAATATTTCAATTATTGACAATTGTAAGTTGAAATTTGAATTTCTCAGGTTGTTGTGAGAGTAAGGCCAGGAAATGGCAAAGACAGAACAGTGCAAAAAGTATCGGGTACATCCATAGCAATTGGTGACCGCGCATTTTCTTTCGATTCTGTTCTTGGCCCTCAAGCTAGCCAGGTTAAACTAATTTTATTTCTCTTACCCCCAAAACGTTTATTTTTCATAATTAAATTAATTGACATAAAGATGCTATATACCAGGAGGAGGTTTTCAAGTCGGTTGGCTTACCTCTAGTGGAGAATGCTTTGGCTGGATACAACACCTCCTTAATGTGTTATGGCCAGGTGCTACTTATAATATCTCTCCCATAAAGTTGCTCGTAATTTCCTCTTTTTATATTGTCCGTGTTTGAACTTACATGATATTTGTTGCAGACTGGGAGCGGTAAAACTTACACAATGTGGGGCCCTCCTAGTGCCATGTTTAATGGTGGCACTCTTAACACCAATCTCGGTGTGGTGCCTCGTTTCTTTAACATGTTATTCTCTGAAATTCATAGGGTATGTGCTTTTTTTTTTTCTCAACATCCTTTATATGCTTCAAAGGTTTGGTCCAGTTAGTCCTAAAAATATCCAAATTTCATAAGGATAAAGGAAATAAGAAAATGGTTTCATTATAAGGATCTATGACATTGGGTTCCAAAATAATTTATGGTGTTGATTCCTCATTCAGAGGCAAGATGGTTCAGAAGAAAAGAAGATGAACTATCAATGCAGGTGCTCCTTCCTTGAGGTCAGTAGCTTTTTAGATTGTTTTTTTTTTTCTCTTTCTTTGATTCTTTTCTCCTTTTTACAAAAGTTGTCTATCTACTAATTCACATCTTGTGATGTTTTCCTTTTGTAGATATATAATGAACAAATAAATGACTTGCTAGATCCAACTCAGAGGGACCTTCAGGTAAAACAGTGTGCCTTTTGTTAAGATTTGTGCTGGTCCTTTGATGACCCAGATGGGATGATTTAATAACAACTATACTAAAGTTAAATCATCCAATTACGATTCTATTGTAGATAAGAGAGGATAATGTGAATGGCATACATGTGGAGAACCTTACTGATGAATACGTGAACAATGAGGAGGATGTTGCCCAAATTTTGATTAAGGTACTGATAGTTTAATGTCCTTGATGTTACTTGGTTGTTATTGCAAATATTTGTTTACTGTCCAGGATCAACATTGGTAATTCATGTCAATTTAAGTAGTTTCATATTTATATCCCGATGTCTTATAGCACTTGTATTGTATATTTACGGCAATGATTTATATGTTTTTAACTTAACAGTCATATGGTGCATGCTTACATTATACTTCACAAAATGTTATCTGTCGCCTCATTTGTTTTATTTTTCTCATTGATGCATCCAGGGCCTCGCAAATAGGAAAGTTGGTGCAACAAGCATGAACTCAAAAAGTTCACGCTCACATGTCATCTTCACTTTCATACTTGAATCTTGGCGCAAGGTACATAATATACATTTTATTTGGTATCCAGACTAAGAGTCTAGTCCTATATACCAACACAACACTATCCCAGTAAGGCCTGCTGCGCCCAAGTTATTTGGTTCAAGTGATATATATACCAACACAACACTATCCCAGTAAGGCCTGTTGCGCCCAAGTTATTTGGTTCAAGTGAAAATTGTTGCAACAAGTTGCTCATATGTCTTGGTGCAATGTGATGGTCAGATACTAAAGTCAGGGCTGTTACTGGTACTGGTATTCAGGATGTATAGTAAATTTGTGCATCTCTTCAGTAAGGTTATATGTCATTTTCAATAAAGAAACTTAGATTTTCATTTGAATTGCATTTTTTACTATTTAATTAAAAGTTAAAACTAAAATTTATTTTTTCATGCTAAAGGAAGAATCATCAAAGAGCTTCAGCAGTTCAAAAAGTAGCAAAATAACATTTGTTGATCTTGCGGGGCTAGATAGGGATGAAATTGATGGTGCTAACAAGCATTATACCAAAGAAGAAAAATATGTGAAGAAATCACTGTCAAGGCTTGGGTATGAATATTACAAACTTTCATAGTTCTTTTTTTTGCTCTTTACTTTCAGGCTCTATTTGGCATGATAACTTAGTTAAATCTGAAGCAACAGTTACTGTGGTAGGCAGTAATAATAATGTTTCAGGCTCTATTTGGCATGATAACTTAGTTAAATCCGAAGCAACAGTTACTGTGGTAGGAAGTAATAATAATGTAATAATGATATTATATTTAATCATAGTAGTAGTGATAAGAACAACAATAGTAATAACCAAAATGAAAATTTCAGTACCTTGTGTTCCTATGAAGCAGATACGTCGAAAATTAAGCTTGCCACTGACCGAAAAATAAGTTCAGAATAATAATTAGTTCTGAGCAGTTCAATAATGGTTAGCATTTACCTCTTTGCCCTTGGCGAATTTGGAGAAGCAATATTATTAACTTGTAAAATATTGGTCGCAGGAAATTGGTCAATATTCTTTCAGATTCTGCAGTATCTGGGAAAAACCAGAAAGTGTCGTACCTGGGTTCCTCTCTGACATACCTGTTGCAAGATACACTTGGTGGCAATTCCAAAGTTTCATTTCTTTGCCTCATTTCTTCAGATGGGAGGTATACTTTCTCTGCAAACCTAATAATTAGTTTCAGTTCTATAAGTTCTTTTGAAATAACCATTTTGTTCATGGTAAATGCAGGTGTAAATCAGCCACTCTAAGCACACTTAGGTTTGGAGAGCGAGCGAAGAACATACAAAACAATCCAGTCATTAATGAAATTACGGAAGACGATGTTAATGGTTTAAGTGATCAGATCCGTCAACTTAAGGTAAAAATCAATACTTGATGAAAAATCAATCCCCTTTTCTTTAGCAATATTTGTTAACAGTAATTGTATCTCTGATTAAATGTAGGAAGAACTGATAAAAGCAAAGTCAGGCAGCAGCACTCCTGCTGAGAATTTTAAAGGGAGGAATGCTAGGGGAAGCTTGAATCTGTTGAGAGTTAGTCTCAACCGCTCCCTTATCCTTCCTCGAATCGAGATAGAATCTGATGAAGAAATGGAAGCTGATGAGGAGGATGTCAGCGAACTGTGCGCCCAAATAAACAGCCTTCACTCATCATCTGATAATGCTACTCTCAAGGATGTATTGGAGTTTGGCAATGATGAATCAGTAGATGAATTGTCAGACGTGGAAGAAAAAGACGCCATTCCTGGGCCCACAATAGAAGAACCTGAACCCACAATGTGTTCTTCTCCAAAAATGCACCTAAGCCCTAGAAAAAGTATTTTCTCTACACTGGGCATCTCAGGCAGCAAGTGCGAAGGTGCAAGTTTATTAAGGACCTCCTTGCAATCGACCAAGCTCAGTGCTACTGAGTCCTTGGCTGCAAGTCTTCACCGAGGATTGCATGTAATTGAAGAGCAAGAGAACAATCAAAACAATTTAAATCCACGGAGATCTTTTGTTGGCCTTTCCTTTGATCACTTGGCATTGAAAAATCAGTCTCCTCAAAAGGCTGAAGGTGCTACTGCTACTTTCATGTGCTCTTCTTGCAAGAAGTTGGTAGATGGGAACAGGTCTGAATTGAAAGATTCTCAACTTGTTCCTATCAAAGAGCAACAGGAGCAGGAAGAATCTACTATAAAGGTATGCTAATTAGGGTTGATCAATTTTCAATTAGAGAAAAAGATCAAGAAATAAAAAAAGAGTTGACCATAAGGGAATATTTTCACTTAACAATTTTTTGTCTTTCCTAATTTTGTCAGGATACATATAAAGTGAGCAACAATATTTCTCAGAGAGAGGTAGATCTCGAGGCCCTATGTGCAGAGCAGGAAGCTAAAATTAATCAACTTACCGCTGTGGTATGTTATCCATTATCAACATAGAGCTAGTTTTTTTTTACCATAAAAGATGTATTACATAATTTACATTTTTTTTATTGACATATATGTAGGTGGAACAATACAGAAAAGACCAAGTTCTTGACAACAGTGCTAAAGTTGGAGAAACTACTTCAGGATCGGAGCACATGGTTGTTTGTAACATCTCTTAAAAAACAGCTTTTACTTTTATTACTTGGCATAATCATTAGCGATATTTCTAAACTTATGGTTCTTTAAGCAGGAGGAGAGGGAAGATAACCTTCTTGAGAAAATACGAAATGGGGAGGTAACTGACACAGAAAAATACTTGGAAGAGGTAGAAAGGGAGAGACAAAAGTGGACCGAGTCAGAGAGCAGATGGATATCTCTGACCGAGGAACTCAGGTTGGAGCTAGAATCGAACCGTAAGTTTGCAGAGAAGAAGGAGATGGAACTGACAGAGGAGAAGAAATGCACGGCTGAGCTAGATGATGCAATTCACCGCGCAGTTCTCGGCCATGGCAAAATGGTGGAGCACTATGCAGAGCTCCAGGACGCCTACAGTGACCTTTTGGAGAAGCACCGAAGGATGATGGAAGGAATTGCTGAGGTGAAGAGAGCAGCTGCAAAGGCAGGAAGGAAGGGCTGTGGAACCGCTTTTGCGGCAGCACTGGCAGCTGAGCTGTCAACGGTCAGGATTGACCGTGAGAAAGAGAGGGCCCAGTTGAAGGAACAGAACAGGAGGCTGAGAATTCAGTTACGTGATACCGCTGAAGCTGTGCATGCTGCCGGTGAGCTTCTCGTTCGCCTCAGGGAAGCAGAGGAGGCTCTTGCCCAAGCAAAGGTCAGAGTTTAATCACAAAAACACCGGTAGTTAATTATACCCAGTAATATGTGTCATTAAATAATTCTGACAAATGTGACTTGGTGTTGATAATTTGGTGCAGAATAATTGCGAGGGGGCACACCAGGAGAATGCAAAACTGAAGAAACAGATTGAGAAGATAAAGAAGAAGCACGTGCTAGAGGTGGCGACAATGAAGAATTATCTAGCCGAGAGTCGGCTTCCGGAAGCAGCACTGGAGCCCTACTACTGTGTGGATTCGGAGATGGTAGAGGAGTCTGTTGCTCCGATAAATGAAAGTCAGTCATGGCGAGCTGCCTTTGCGCCAGCATATGAGTAACAGTGCAAAACCTTGTGCTAACTATTTTTCTGTCCGGCAAATTGATGTTTGTTGACAGAGAGCAGTAGTTATTCGATTTGTATTGTATTTTTTTCTTAAAGAATTATTTTACTTCATTTAATTGATTGTCGATTTCATGTTGACATGAAGGGGGTGGTTTACTGGTTTGTACTGTTTCAATCACAATTTTTATTGACATATTGTATCTTCTCTGAGCTAGTCCCACAATTTTCAGATTCTTTGTTCGTAATTCATTCCATGGTATATGTCACTTAGAATGTATTACCAAAAAAAAAAAATTTCTGACATGCTTTTTACTTCGCTGACAAAGGCACAAAGTACACTTCATTAAGCAATTGCTGTGAGATTTGATTACAGATTTGTCCACCAAGCTGAGCTTTTATTTCTATATTTCGTTTCCCAGTTTTAGTTTATGAAGATTTTAAAATCTACATATTTCCACCTAAACCCAGTTGGGATGGGAAAAACATTTTGTTTTTGTTGGGAGCAACTTTTTCCTTTTGTGAAGCATAAACTACCACATTTATTTATATTCGATTAAAAAATGTGGATTATAGAAGTGCACATATGTGACCTACGCCTGCCACATATATTTGATAAGATGAAGAGCCAAAGCTAAATTATCTCCGATAACTGCCACCAGTTACGCAGCTTGTTTATTTTAACTACATTGGTTCGTACCAGTAGTTTGTTATAGGCACTGTAATGCTGAGGCAGTTTGATAAATCACCCCATTCTATGTAGTGTTTAAATCATAAATTTTGTTTAATTGTGCAACGGAATTCTTTCACTGAACCGAAATCTTTATTTTTCTCTCCTTAAAATCCCTATGCGACTGAATGTCAAACAAAACCAGTTCTTGGATTGATGTTTAATGAGGTAATCAGCCTCTTTGATGATCAAACTCTCATTCATACTTGCTGGTGGAATTGTACATTGATTGATATGTAAGACTATTGTTAGTTTGTTACTCTATTCTTTGATTTCTTTCTGATATTGTACCGTGGCTCTTTTGAACTGGTACTCTTGTCGATTGATAAATCACCCCATTCTATGTAGTGTTTATTGCTTGGCATTTGCTCCTTTTCCCATTATCTCCTCTCGGGACTTAGCACCAGCATTAAATTGATTGTGTGATACCAATTATAAACCATGCTCTCTTGATTGATCTTTGAGCTGCGAAGAGTTGATCTTTTTTTCTTAGTAATGGTTACTCATCTCTCAACACTGGTATCATTCAATATCAGTGTTATGTTGTGGTACCATACATATCCTACTGGTACTAGTTACTACCTTTTGGCTTAATGTCTTGACCTAAATTCTTTTTAGCACCTCTCTGTACATTGGTACCAGTGGTACCGATACTTTCTGGGTACTGGTACTGGTACACCAGTTATGCATTTCAGGAAATCATTTGAGAAACTTTTACAAGTTTTGAGGTCTCTTTTGTAAAGTGAATGCCACTGGTTGGTATAGTGGTATATCAATTCTGACCTTTCAGAAAAAAAAATTAAAATTCTGGGGTGAAATCCGTTAAATTTCTCACTTTCTGTGATATACCTTTGTCAGTGGGACTAATATGCAATTTACTGAAATTCCTGAACCTTCAGTCATTCAGTGGGCCTAATTTTCTTACTGTTGAAACTGAGAATGTAACGAAGAAATTAATAAAAACTGGATTAAAGCTTTGGGCTTGGCTGATTATAAATTCAACATATGGGCCTTAATCTGTTGGGGCAGACTCTTTGGGAATTTCTGAAAGAAGATTTTAATTTTAGTGAAACAGGTCTTGGGTTCTGCCGAGAAAGTTGAAAATTATTTTAAAAACAAGGCTGCGCATTCTGGGTAGGGATGTAAATTCATGTTATGCCGTGTCATGATAAGTCAGATTTTTACGTACCTCTAATTCAGATTGATCATTTAAACTATAAATATAGAAATATGAATTCATAGCATGATCGATCCGTAATATACATGTTACCATAACCTCATTCAACTTGACTTTTATTAGCTGAGTGTATGTCTGCACTTCTTGTGGATGAATGGCTCATGGGCCGAGGTGCTGGTACCGTATTCTTTCTTATTTCTTTTGCATGACATTACTAAGCATTTGTATCTATTTGAACAATAGAATCTAAATTTTTTTCGATTACTATGTTTCATGCTTATTGGATGCATATTTCCACAACAAACTCATGAGCTCGTACTCAAGTTCATATAAAATTATCAATTGCATTTCATGTTAGTGTAATAATCTAGAAGTCAATAATACGATAAATTATCATAAAGCTTTGTTCATGAATTGAATGTTTATTTATATATCATTTTCTTGCCTTGAGTATTATTGCATTTATGGATCATTTCGAGTTCATGACTGAAATTGTGAAACTCCATAATATAGATGATATATACTCTTAAAAGGTCACTGACCAAGGTAATTAGCAGGAACACTAATTACCGCTATAAGGTTAGTATGTGGATTAAAAGATGGTTAAGTTTTACAAACCACCTGACACGAGATGTCATTTTAATCACATAGATACATGTTCTAGGAACATGATATTTGACAGACCCCGAATGAGACATTAAATAGAATTGTGTTCGTGTCATTTATGTTTTCATTCAGTGTCACGTTCTAAAGTATGAGGTATTTATCGTTCCCACTGAGAAATATGTATGTGTGATTGCTATCTACTGCTGTCCGTAAAAAGCAGTCATAACGGTAGCATTTCCATATGTATAGCTTAGCTGAGGAAGTGATAGTCTGCCAAGAATACTATTTGTCCCTCGTATCTCTATATGAGCTATAGCATCAATGGGTCCCTTGGTAGAGTTAGATTATCTTCATGCGGTATAATTACAAGAGTAATTATATTTGATAATCTACTCAAGATCAAGAAAAGATTCAGTTAGCAAGGATGACACACACCTACCTTGAAACTGATCTGATAGCTATGAGACAGAAGAACAGACACAAGTAAATAGTTTACTGGATTGAGATATTGTACAGTACAGCATCATCTGTGTAATTGGATGGTCATGATGTGTTGCCAGATACCACTCATGATTATAGAAGTTAAAACAGTTTTAACTCTGTTTACCAACATAACACAGATCCTATCGGGTCACACCATATAGGAGCTACTTGGAGAATCTTACTGATTAATTATAAATTGATTATAATTAATATTAAGATGGTTATAATTAATTATACGTGATATAATTAAATTATAAATGTCATTTAGAATGACAAGCAGAAACAACGATTAATTTATAAACGTACACGTTACGTTGTATAAAAGTTACCGAACAACAACCGAAAAGAAATATAATTGTATATGACAATTATATATATTTGATTTGGATTTTAATTTGTTAATTATGGGTTTAAAAGCCCAAAAATAATCAAAAGCCTTAATTAAAATTAAAAGCCCAAAGTCAAAGCCCAAAATCAAAGCCTTTTACTATTCATGGAGAAGAGTGTAGAAGCATGGAGAAGAGTGTGGAAGGGGTATTTTGGTCATTTCACATATTAAAGCATGAGGTGTCAAGGTATTTTGGTAAATAGATTTGTTTTGAGGGGTATTTCGGTCTTTTGCGAACCTCCTCAAAACACTATAAATAGAGGGGTGAGGGTAGAGAGAAAACTTACTAATTCATGTGTTAATCTGATTACTTCGTTAATCGGTTTTTCTCTCTTCCCCGGTTTCGTTTATTACAAGATTCGGAAAAATATATTTTTGCAAACTCTGCGGTATTTCTTCTTTTGCTTTTAAGTAAAACGGAATAACTTGGAGTCTTAAATATATTTAATCTGTCCCTTTTCGGTGAATAGTGTTTCTGCAGAATTCCGCGGTTTACGGTATTTCTGACAGAAGAAATAAACTGCTCTCCGGTTAGTCCTGGTGGATAACCGATAGAGGTATCACACGTGTGATACTCCGAGTCGATTCCTTCCCTGGTGTAGCTCTTCTCGCTCGGTCTGCATTCCAACTGTGATTTGGAAACAAGGTATAAACATGTTATATTAATCTATTTAATTGATAAATAGATTTAAAGCTTTAGAAAATCAATTATGGAGTAGATCTGTAAATAGGATTAAATGGATCTTCCTGATTCATTTAATCCGTAGCTTAAGGTAGATGTAAAAATTTTTGTTTTACTCTTTCCGCACCTTAAGCTAAATCAATGAGTTTGAATCGTCAAAAACCCAACATTTCATACATGTGTTATGCGTTTACTACCATTATTTAAAATATATAAGCATACTTCTATATATTGCATGTATATGATAAGCCGTCCAACATATACATGAAATAAATAAAAATATATTCTAATATACATATCGATTTAATTTAATTTAGAGATATAATTTTACAATAAATTTTCCAGCTGAATTTAGCTTAATAAAATATTGGAGAAAAGCAACGTTGAATTGGAGATTAAAAGAATCATAATATTAAAGAAAATCAACCGTATTTATAATTTCAGCTGAACTTAGTCCTTATGTTTCATGAGAGTTTCATGTTTCATTATAATAATAATAATAATAATCTGTAAGGTCGTATTTACAAAAGTTGGCACTTGATCAGACCGGAAGAGATAAATCCAATTTGTAATAATTCCAAAATCGCACAAAATAACTGAATTAAAGACACAATAACGAGTATTAGATCATACGAGACTGAATTGGGATGAGGTTTTACGCAATTTACCTTTGGAATGATCTGATTTCTGATACCAAAATGATTCAAAAGGATACTTACCTTTTTGGGTTTTATGCGTGCTTTCCTTCGTTCCTTCTCTGTCCTTTCTGCGTATTTGAATCAATCAAATAGAGAGAATTATATCACATAGGACTGAATTGGGATGAGGTTTTGCGCAATTTACCTTTCTGAGAAATAAATCGAAATTCTAATAAATTCGAAATCTACTCAAGCCACACTGACATTCGGACTCAAAAACTGGAATCCGCACAATACCGCTACGGCCGCAGCCAGGAAGCCATACAATGCCCCTACGACCCTTTTTTTTGTTCTAGCGAGTCGAAACGTGAAGTGTCCACAACTTCCAAAGCAGCACTTACATTGCAATAATTATTAAAAAAACCTTCCAAATTTCGGTATTTTCCCATAACTTCCAAAGACTTACAAAAAAACAATGGGCTGCATCGGCATTTTGCAGATCTCAGTCTTTAGGACTGCATCATAAAGCAGCCTGAGTAGATTTCGAATTTTCCAAAAAAGGGGACTTTTTGTTTTTGTTTTTGTTTTGTTTTATTTAGATGGTAGAAATAAAAATTTCGGAGGATATAATTCCTATTTTGAGAGAAAAATATAATATTGAGCGCTCTGTAATTTTTTTTTCTTTATACGCTCTACAGATTCGTCATTTTTAATTGCAAATTAAGAACTTTAAATTTCTAATGTTTCTTATAAATGAGATTTGTCAGTCCTTATTTATCTTTGTAAATTTGGAATTCTAAAGAGAATTAGTTACATTTTTATCTAAGAATTTGTGTTGATATAAAAAAAATATTGTAATTAATACATTTAATTAAGTCGTTATTATTCAGACAAAACAGAAAAAAAAAATAAACAAAAAATTTGCATCATGAAACAGTGGGAAAGAAAAAAGAAGTTGGCTATTCCATAATAACTAAGTATGGCAAACAAAAATTTATTTATTTATTGTTTATTTCTTAGTGAGAAGAGAAGAATTGATAATCCTGGCCTACTGAATTTGTGAGATATCTTACATTAGTTTATTTTCTTTTGATGAATGAATTTTGGAGTTAATATTATTATTTGATGTTCTTGATTAACATAATAAATTTATTAAAATTTCAATTGTATTACTTGCACTTAATTATTTCTGTAGTTTTTCTTATTTAAGCTGAATAATTATTTTCATTTTTCAATTAATTTATGTTAATACAAGTATTATTGATATTTATAATTTTTAGGATTCATATTATTATCTTCTCACTAGCATTATTTAAGAAATTTTATATTTTCTTTTCCAAGTTTAATAATGAAAAACTTAGATTTATTATTTCAATTTTTAGATAGTCTTCCAAGATATTAGAGAAAATCAATATTATTCAATATTCAGTTGTGTTCAGTATGTTTTGTATGAATGAGAACAATGAAGCTATATTAGAGTCTATCACA
This sequence comes from Carex rostrata, assembly GCF_964058835.1. NCBI lineage: Eukaryota > Viridiplantae > Streptophyta > Magnoliopsida > Poales > Cyperaceae > Carex > Carex rostrata. Next base: position 5,096,806 of record NC_135937.1, read on the forward strand.
TTTCTATGTTTTTTGCAAGCCATATCTCGCTTTCTATAAATCAAAATGGAAGCGATAATACATGTACAGTAATGGCCAATATCAGAACGATAACCAAGAGAGATAATATAATGAAGCACATAATTGATGTCTCTAACAACACTTATTATATTAATATTATTTATTATTCATCCTATCCGATAATTTTAACGGATAAGGATAGGATATAACAAAGTTAATTTTTAATGAGTAAAAGTTGGCTATAGATAATGTCAATTCTTAGTGAGTATGAGTATAAAAATGTCTCTACTCTACCTATATCGTATATGTCCACTGACACCTCTAAATTAACTCAATCGAGAATATAAAGGGCTAATTAAGTAATATTTTTTCTATGCCATGCACTGAACATGAAACTTCAAGGACTTTTCCTCTATTTAAAAGAATACAAGTAGAGGTGACAATTTTAATTATTTAACTAAATAACAAAACATGCAAATCAAAGTAATGTTTAATTTTTTTTAAAACAAAAAGCATACATTAAATAAACAAAGGGAAAATTAGTTATTTGCCACTCCAAAACTTTCAAATTGTAAAAATGCCATCTCAAAATTTGAAATTGTAAAATGCTACTCCAAACTTTATTAATTTGTAATTTTGCCACTCCAAATAATTAATGACAAAAATACTCTCTTTTTTCTTCTCCTGCCTCTTCTTCTTCTGCCATGGCTCCTAGCTAACTACGTTACCCCCCCCTCCTTCTCACATACACCACAATAATATATTTTTAGAGAAGCACTAAGCCGAAACAGATAATTCTAATCTCTAGTTAATAGTGACAGGGTGATGTATAAAATTCATTGGTTCATTATCAATTATTACTCCTGCAACAAAAGAAAGCGTCTCTCTTTTACCAGTAATTATACTGAAACATTTATGCTGTGTAGGTTCAGAATGTCAAAAGAAGAATTGCACTCTGTGAGCCTAGGTTACAGCCTCCCGGTATCAAATGTGCAAGCTCTTGCCACATCTCTTCATTTATCAAATCCCATCCCTGAAAGGTATCTCAGGCCTCAAGCCGAGATCGGTCCAACAAGAATTGACTCAATTGAGAAAACTAAGCAACATTGAAACGGAAAAATTCAAAGAATGCCCGTAAATCAGTTTGAAACATCAATTCTTGTTGGTAAAATACATGAAATTGAACCAGTTTCTGGTAATTGAAAATAAACCTAAGTAGATTAATATGACAACCATTAATTCAACCAAAAAGTCAGGATTTCATCTTCTTAAAAATATAAGAACCTGTACCCTGGTTTACATACTTTCCAATATCATAATTTCTTTTGCTTTCACAAATCCCGTAAAACTCGGCCAAGTATTCCAGAGCTTCAAAATTGCTGTTGCAAACTGTCCAAAGGGACTCCACCTCTCCAGTAGCAACAGTGCCCCACTGCTCACAAACTTCTATGAACTCCAGAAGTTTTGTGTAGTAACCATCATAATTTAAAAGCACAAAAGGTACCGGGAACTTCGATCCAATTCTTTCAAGTTGAATCAGTGCAAGTATCTCAAATATCTCATCTGCTGTCCCTATACCACCTGGCAGAGCAACAATGGCCGTCATCTCTGATGGATCATTCCGCACTATTGCATCCACTAGCCCATGCTTTCTTGCAGAGAAAAACCTGCTTGAAATGTCATGTGGTTAATTTTGTCTCTCATAATGCTACAAGTAGAGTGAGGCTATGGTACTATGCATAGCGCATAAGGGTCTGTACTATGGATCAATATCTTGATTTTCAAAGTCCAAACAATCAATGTGAACCGTTTCAACATGATCTCCATATAAACATGTACTTGTAGATCAAATTTTACATTTTTCAAATTTTTTACTATTTTGTAGATAGGTAGAAAATCACTTGATCTAAAAATTCTAGACCATGCAAAGTACTGACGTTCTACCTATCTAAAAAAATAGTTAAAAAATAGTAAAAATATATAAAAATATATTAAATTTAGCGTGCAAGTACATCTTCATATGTAGATCACCTTGAACGGTTGAGATCAACTATTTAGACTTTGAAAACGAAAATATTGATCCGTAGTACGGACCAATCTGCGCTATGCATAGTACCATGGCCTCACTCCTACAAGCAATATCAACTTAGTTTGGTCAAAATTACATGCGTACCTACATGTAAAATAAGTATCAGGAGGCAAGTAAGGATGAAAGTTGGAACTTGTCCATTCACCGGCCTCCTTACCAATTTTGAAACCACCAACTGGTTTCTTAGCCTGAAGTGCACCTCTAGTAACGGCATCCATCAAACCTGGACCGGCTCCTGTCCAGGTTGTGCAGTCTAACATTTTGGCTACCTGCAGTTTATTTACAAGATCGTCTTGAAGTATCAGTGCTACTGTGAGGCTCCTCAGCACAAAAAAGGAGCTTTGCCTGAGATTTCAGAAATCTCTCCTATCTGACAACTTACCTACAGGTGGTACCCACTAACCGATCATGCCACAGTATAATAAAAATAGTTATGGATGCAAGTTCCTACAGGAACAAAATGACACGTATTTGTTCTCTTAGACATTTTGACAAGCACCAGTGATCAAATGGGTATGATCCCTATCAAATGCACTGATTCTCTGAGGCATTTCAACAAGCATCTAGAGTGTGTGGTAATCAAAAAGGGAAAATGATAATAATTCATTCCCCAAGCATGCAAGAAGCACCTATTCGCTAAAATACACAAACTGATGCATCAATTCTCTTACCAACTCAACAAGTGTACATCAACTTGGACATGACAATTTGAATATGCCCACAATTGGCATTAAAAACCAGCAACAAAAAAAACAAATAAAGGGATTAATGGAGAAAGAAAGGCATGCCTCTCTAGATAACTCAAGAGCAAGAAGATAATGGGGATGAGCTGGTTGAACTCGGGAAGAACCGAGGTACAAAGCTCCCCGGCCAAGCCGGTGCACCAATTGGTAGCATCTCTGGATCTCCTTTTTGACCTCCAGGGGACTGCTCCTCTCAGTCTCACCATCAATACCACCACCACCTAGTGCCGGTACCACTGTCAAAGTTTGGTTGGTGCTCAATTGGAGTTGCAACTGGGACTGAAACTGTGGTGATGGGTAGATAGAGATGGAAGGATTGAATTGAAAGCGCATAGCAGGAGGCGGCAAAAAGAGCTGCCTTTTGCGGCTTATTGTACCATGCCCAGTACCAATGGCTGCCAACACTTCCATTTTTCTTTGTTTTGGGCGACGAAATTGGATTCTCTCTTGTATATGTATCCCTGGCCCCAACAGAAAGGTCCACAACTCTAATGTTATTACAGGGCTAGGCTACTATGACATTGGTGTTATTTGAAATTAAATAACACCAACTTTTAAACCCTTAGATCTGTCTTGAGATTCGTAATATCCGCTGTTACTGTTCAAGCACTTTATTTTGTACGAATCTCAAGACAGATCTAAGGATTTAAAAGTTGGTGTTATTTAATTTCAAATAACACCAATGTCATAGTAGCCTAACTCGTTATTACATAGTACCAATATTAAAAGAAGAACAGGATCTGATTCTCACTTTATAGTTCTTACTAAAAAAAAAATTTCATGGAAGAGCAATTTTAAAGTTCAGGTACAAAATTAAAAATCTCAAAAATAAAATGCAGGCATAGTTAAATTAAAAATAATGTCAAGCAATAAATAGAAATTAAGTTAAATTTAATTTTTAAATCTTTATATAATCACTTTTAACGGCCATAAATAATTATTATTAATGTAAGAGAGTGAAAAGAGCAAGGGCCAATAAAAACAGTTAGAAAATGATTTTCTTAAAAGAAATCTTTATAAATTAAAAATTACGTTACATCTCAAAAAATAAAATAGAAAGTGCCAACATACTTCTATAAATAAAAAAGAAATCTCAATACAAAAACCTTTTATGTATTGCTTCGTATGTGGTAATCCCATTTAAGAACAAATTGAAAAGCACGTTACCAAGCCCGTGGTGTACAAAGCCAAGAGCCGTTTGCATCAAATATAACCCCAAAATTTGGTAATTGCAAATCTTCCTCACCAAATTTGAAAGTGCTCTTCGCTCAAAGTTACATTTTTACAATTTATCCATTGAAATAATCTATCAAATTTATTCCTGCCGTCTAAAATATGTATCAGGCAAAGCTAAGAATAAGACATTAAAAGCAAAAACAACTTTTGAAACAAGGGATGCACAAGCTGAACCTAATTATAAGAGCCTCATTGCATTCACACGGTACTCATTTGTGAGTCCAACTCCCCTGAGTAACTCAAATTTTAAGTTTAGATCCAATCCGTCCAATTAGAATCAGTCAATCCGGTCTGAGGTGGAATGCACGATACCACTTTAACATTTGTGCCAAAACAGATCAGACGATTGAGATCCAAACTCAAAATTTGAGTTACCTTAGGTGATATATTCCTCCTTTGTCACATAACTGGAATTAACCATAAGAGCCTCTCAGTACATTTACATGGTAATCCTTTGTCATGCATACTGCACAGTACAAATGTGACAAAGAAGAAGTGAAACACGCAGATCAATGAAAATAATCTCATGAAATTATCGGCAAAATAGCAACAATAACTGCTAGTATCTGAAGTTCTGAACAATAGTATGTACCTTTTCTTTGATTTCTCTATGGCGATCAAGTTAATTTATTAAAACATATATAAAAATAACTGTCATTGCAGCTACATTTTCTGAATAACCAAGCAACATAAATATCTGACAGCTCTAATGTTTTCAAGAGGTGAGTATCTTAACAAATTCATCCTTTAAATGACTATTTGATGCCGCTGCTCTCCTGGACATCAGATTCAGCTCCCCACCATCCCTGAACCATTTGAATGCATATATAATTAATCTATATATTGTACTCTTTTCTTTAATCATACAGTATTAGATAGAAAGAAAAGAGAGGCTCACGGATCAAATACAAGACCCCCGGCTTCTTGAACAATCACTACTCCTGCAGCAATGTCCCTACACGACCAACGAAACCTGTTACTGCTCTTCACAAACAAATACTCATAGATCCATTTTAATAGTGGTAAAATCCAAGGATCAAAATCACAATTCTCGGTAAAAAGCCAATTACGACTTGTAAGAGTTCATTATTTTTCCATTTAAATAATTTTTTTTTTTTGGTTTATTTGGTGCTATAACTGCTATAACAGTAAGACTAGCCCAATGAAAATGATTGGTCAGTAACAATATAAACTGCCCACTTTATAATATTTTCCCTTGTGACATCCTGCCACTAGAATCACAAAATGCATACGGACAAACAAGAGAGAGAGGAGGGGAAGGTACCAGGGACCACCAAATCCAATCTCATAGCAAAGATCGAGCCTGCCGCATGCAATTCCACAGAAATTCATAGCTAAGGATCCGCACATCCTAATAGATCTAACCTGCAGATAGAGATGTGTTGAGTAAGGGAATCACTTAATTGCTTTTGGGGTAGATATAAGCAGTAAAAATTAACTGAATGAAAAAAAATAAGGTACCTTGAAGAGTAACTTGTTAATTCTGTTTGTTGTACCATCTACTGTTGCAACATCTCTAGTTGTTCCAGCCTGCTCATATCTTGCTTCCATTAGATAAATCTCACACAAATTATATTCTTTTTTTAAAACTACTCAAATTCATTCATTTCTCTTGCAGATACTTAATAATCGACTCAGATATGATTACAAAATGCAGCTTCTGGTATTTACTAAAGCCACGCACTCATGCAAATAACAATGTATCATGACAGTAAAACAACAGCACATATTCATGGGCTATGATTACTGACATACTGAGCATAGTGTCTGTACGTACCTCAGTAACAAGAAGCGCTTTTACGAGCTCATCTTGAGATGAAGCTGTTACAAGAAGTGTTAGTACCGTATCAACCAATGAAAATAACAGATTATCAAATGAAAATTAAAGATGACAAAAAGCATATATTACCTTTAATAGGTGTACCATTAAGAAAAGCACCTTGTCCCCGGACACCAGTAAAGAGCTACAAATTAAGTTATAAGCGAATCAAATTTACAATTCTACCTTGCCAGTACCATTTAACAGTATAGGTTACAGCCCCATAATCCTTACCAAAGAATACCAAGCAATAGCATTGTCATGATATATAGTTAAAGAGAGAAACAAGGAATGAGGGAAGTTGTCAAACCTCATTTAATATGGGGTTGTATATGACGCCAATTGTAGGAATTTTTCCAATTGTGAGACCAATAGAAACACACACAAATGGGAACCTACATGACCATTTTTCCATTAGATATTTTCACATGAATTAAAGCACATACCATCATGCAAAAGTATTAAAATAGAAACGAGAGCAATAGTTTTTTTCTAATCAAGTGTGTGATATATTACCCGTGCACAAAGTTGGTGGTCCCATCCAGAGGATCCACGATCCATGTAGGATGGTCCGTAAGCTCGTCAGTTCCAAACACTGAGGATGTTTCTTCACCAATTAACTGTCACCAAAATGACAGTAAGCATTATCCTGTTACTGATTTACTGTTATTATTATTAGATGATTATAATTAAGATGGAGAAGGATCCAATGCCAATGATCATTGGTCTAGCAGTAACAACTTCTATTTTGTGCTTAAATTAAAAATTTTAAACCTTGGATGTGTTTACATCATCTCAATTACATGTGTATACAAAAATCATAGAATTTTGACTTCAATTCAGTAGTCATCAAGAAATTGGGAAAAATTGTCAAAACTTGATTTGTTGATTTATTAGCTTGTGATGCATACTGAAATAGAGTCCAAACGATTCATTAAATTACTTTTTGGTTGAAAGTTCAAATAATAGTTATTTGAGATATAATTTTATTGGCACCAACATCTTTAGCATTGGATCCATTTTCAATTAATATAAGCATAATCGATTGGACAGAAAGATTATAAAGAGAGTTATAAGTAAATACCTTGTGATCGGGATAATGTTTCTTAAGGTGATTGAAGATAAGCTCCTCACATGCCTTGTCAGTTTCAGTAACTAAATCAACCTACATTCAACAATTACTGTTCAAAATCAATACTACTACTAATACTACTATTCCATTCCAATAAAATAATACAACTCTTCCAGACAAAAAAAAAAAGAAAATCAATAATAATCTCACCCGCCCCTTGTGCTCCACATTCTTTTTCTGGTAAAATCCTTTGCGGATAATCTGAGCACAAAAGAGAGAAAATTTTCGTAAATAATCTCCCTGACCTAAATCTACTTGATTCAGTTAAATTTTACAAGATCGATATCAACTGATACATAAACAGTAAAAGCTTACTTCACCAGCAGCCTTTGCTGCCTCCACGGCTACAGCTAGCATATCGGAAAGTGAAGCTGCAATTGGAGAAAAGTAATGAGCAATCAAAACTGTGAAACAAGTGTAAGGGACTGGATACTCGATATATCAACCAGCGCCATTAATGGCGATCATACCTTCATCACCCATTTCGCCTCTGTGTCTTTCTTTTATCTCGCTCTCTCTCGCTTTTTCTGGTTCGTCTAACACCTGACCCTACTCGGCCCCGGCAAGAAGACATATATACTCAGTTACACACAAAAAAGGGTGACCCATTCTCTTAGGTAACAGAATATTTCCGTTTATATCTAGACTGTCCAATCATAATCTGGCCAATCCAGACAGAGATGGAAACCAGATCGAACGGTCCATATAATAACCAAAATTTTTGTTACCTCAGGTGATATGAATTCCACAAAAAGAGGCAAGACCAATTTCCAGCAAAATAAACGCTGCCTGAACATAGACAGTTGGCACTTGACTCCAATAGTTATTTTTATTAATTCAATCATTCAATTTGGTACATGTATAAATTTAAAAATATATTCGATGGTTGAATAGATCTGTTTATAGATTTAATAAGTAATATTATTCGATCTATTTCAAAACTTTATATGTCTGTACTTAGTGAGTATATAATAATATGCACATTATGATCAACTTGTTTTATGGATCTTTTTTTATATTTTCAGAATTTAAACGGTTTGATATAGACTGTTAAACTATACTTGGTTCTCCATGTGAAACTATAATTGGAGAGTAAATTTTATATTTTACAGAATTTTAACTATACTTTTAAATAGGTAAAAGTTAAGTTGATTTAAAATTTATAGACCATATGAAAGTAGTGATTTTATCTATCTAAAATAAATATAAAATTTAATTTCTATTTATATTTTTATACGGAGATTATGTTTAATATATAGTTTAGATTCATTGTTTGAAGTTTGAAAACAGAGATACAGATTACCATAGTCTCACGTTCAAAAAAATTAAATCAAAATTATCGTATAAATTAGTTTTATTGAGATTATTATTGTAAAGATATATATTTAAATATAAAATAATTACCGCGTCATGCATGTATTTTATTACAAGAAATGATGGCTTCAGATTTTAATTCGTTAGAAGAAGTTGAGCAAATAAAATTTGGATACAGATTTGTAAAAGAAGTTGAGCAAAATCCGACCTGATCGTTGACGTACGTTGTAAATGATTTTTCTTAAGAAAATTTTGTTACAAGAAAAAATTGTTACATGTAAACTAACAATGGGCAGGTTGGTAAGTTTTTAAATTTTCAATAAAAACTTTATCTATGTTTTTTGTAAGTTGAAATATATTATGTTTTTTCATCATACTTTTAATTGTAACAAGTTTTTTTTTTTTAATATAACACACGGAACTCGCAAAATATTAGGGTATCAAACAAAAAAAATGAATAATAATTATGTTCGTTCATGACAGCTTGAACCGAATTCATTCACCAATGAATATGCGCACAAAATTATAGCTTGATGTTTGTGCCGACACTGTGGACGAATCCAAAATAAACAGTTTTTTAGTGAATATTCCCATTTCTCTGTAATTTTATAGAATCTACTTGTTCGTGTATCATAACGAGGGCGTTTGCATGAGGCAAAGAATAGTGCTAATCCGAGTTAGCTATTATTTCAAACTACTATTTTACGTTTGAATGTATTTGAGTTAGCATACTATTTTACTAATTCAACTAAAAATTAGATTAGCTCATTATTCTCACTAACTCAAATCTTCATCCAAACACACTCCGAAATCAGTGATAATAAAATTTACAGCAAGAGACCTTAAACCCTATTTATGAATTATTTTCTGGATTATTCAATTTCATAAAAATCACTGCTATTTCTTGAATTAGCTTCAATCATATATCATTAGCAATTTATGAAATTTATTAATATGTTCTTAATTTTTTTGGGAGATAAATATTCATCAAAATTTCACTGAAAAAAATTAAAACTAAGGTTCTAAATAGCGCGCTATAACACTGTTATAGTGTTTTCGGACCATAAAAGTTATGACGCTATCGGCACTATTCTACGCTATATAAGCATAGCGTCGTTTTTTTAACCAGTCCGCTATAACGCAATAATTGCTATTTAAACCTTTGATTAAAGCAATATTTTTTCATCTTTCAAACAACAATATCAAATACGCTAGATTTTATTTTCAAGACTTAAAATTCGGCCAAATCTAACCTGAGGAGCAAATTTTTTTTAGAAACCATAAATAAATAAAATAAATTTTATCAAATCAACTTGATTGATTTTTTTTTTTTACAAAAATCATAAGAACTGAGATGTTATTTCGGTCCCTTTTTTCAGGGGGGGAGGGGCTGAATTGTCATTTCGGTCTCAGCCGTTTTCACAGACTTCGAGAAAAAAAATACGTTGAAAAATTGTGAAAAAACCTGGACCGAATTGTCATTTTGGTAACAAAAAAATAAAAAATAAAAAATTTCGGGACCGAAATAGCATTTTAGTTCTTATGATTTTTGTAAAAAAAGAAGTAATCATATTGATTTCATAAAAATCTTTTTTTTAATTATGGTTTATAAAAAAAATTCTCTGAGGAGCATATGCCGATTTATTTTTTCATTCTTAATAATCTAAAACAGGACGCTGGCATATTTGATTCTGCTATTTTATTGCTTAAATTAAAAATTCGGAACATAGAAGGTTTGATTTGTAAATTTGCAATCTAAACAATTCATGGAGCGATGGAGCGATGGAGAGCCCACAAAAAGGAGGAACATAGAAGGCTTTCCGTTTCCGGACACTTTGTCTGACTCTCCTTAACAGAAAGTCTAGATCTGCTACGGTCATTTGGAAAAAAGTTTGTATTTAGTTTTCTCAAAATTTTAGTTCGACTTCGAATTCAAGTTTGACTCGTTACAGAAAAACGATGAAAGTATTTTTCAACTATTTCACTATTTTTTGTGTGTTCATCATAAGAGAATGAAAAATATATTTTTTTTTTCAGTTAATAATTTATGCACAATTTAAAATGTCCAATTATCGAAAATCATCAATTTATGTATTTTCGTATTGTAAATAAGTTAATTCGACTCGAGTTGTTCATAGCCCTGCCTAAAATATCTGATCCTGCTCTGAGTACTGTTGACGGTAGAATGCGTGATGAATACATCAGATTCGTTTCACACTTTCACACCCCAAAACAGTCTCAGAAAATTCCGAGGCAAGTTTGGTATAAATGAATATTCTTGGGTTATTCCTTCTCTTCTAAACTGTTCTTAACGGATATTCCTTTTCTCATCTCATCCATCTCCCATAGGCAAGTGATAAAAAGGTTCCAAGTTCCAACACACGAGTGACACTACTAGATTCGGTTTTAATTCATTACTACTAAGTCTGATTAAAATTGAAAGAAAAAAAAAATCACCCCACAGATATCAAGTGGTTCTCATTTTGATTAGATGGCCTAAGAATATTATAATTTTTGTATCATTACTTCTGCAACAACGAACGCAGGGATAGATATAAAGTCAAATAAGATATACTTAATTATCTCCATGATTTAAAATTTGTAATCATATGTATTATACATAGAAATTTAATTAAATTAATGGTTCACGGCTTTTCTCATAAAATATTAAATGTATGCATGTAGTCTAGTGGTTAGAATTTCATCTTGTGATTGTACAAAATTGAATTCAAATTTCAGTAGCCACATATTCATATCATATATTCATATCATGTATTTTAAGTTTTATCTCCCAACTGAATAAACTTTGTGATACCGTCTCTGAGCAAACGTTAACTTGTTACCTGATCAATTTGTTATTAGATTAAATTGTTTATCGTTTGTCTTCTAAAGAATCATAATGAAACATATTTGGAACTGCATGCTGGTTTGAAACAATAATATCTTTCAATAAATCGTTTAATTTTGTAATTTGATTATTGTATTTTTGATAAATTAACCTGATAGTGGCTATCAGGGTTTAAAAAAAAAGAGTATTGTATTTTTGTATTCTGCAACACGAAGAGATGTAATTTATTTTACAACAAAAAATAATCGAGCAATCAATACTACGATTGAAATCGAATCTCGATAGATCTTAAATGGTTATAATAGAGAATTTTCTAGACGAAGAAGAAAAGAATAATATTTTTTTCTTTGTGAAGAAAAGTATACAGACGACTAGCGAGGCCGCAAGCCCGCAAGAGCATTTTCGGGTGTTCCTGGTTCTATACTTCTATCTATGGATCATATAATTAGAGAGAGAAGAGGCCTGTAATGAATTACAGGCCGATCCCTTCTATAAATCAGCTTCCAAATTAACCAGCCCAAAATATACGCACACTTACCCGGGTTTGTTCCTCCAGCTGTCTCAATTCCCAACCGTGGGCCCGTAACCACCACGTGAGCGGGCCGTTGGATGGTCCCCTTCAGGTCACGATTTGTTTTGTACTTTTATTCTTTTGCCAGATAATAAACCAGGCATATTGTGAACTCCTGTCTATACCTTGCCTCCAATTCTGTTAGTGCAAAATAACAAGCATATTATTTAGAATCAAATCATAGATAGCTATGAAAAAAAACATATTATGTATACATCAAGGAGAGCATCTACTGCGCAAAGAATAAAGCACAGTCCACATACATCAAGAGAGAAATAAAAGTATCTCTACCTTTTGAAACCTAAGTTTCAAGCTAATATAAGTACAAATAATAAATGAAGTTATGTGGAAGTTACTAAGAAGAACAACTGTCAATACTATATGACACATAATGATTTGCAAAAATCAATTATACAAAGAGAAAGAAAAAAAAAATTAATTAATTAAATACACAGAGAAATATGAAACAAAACGAGGGGGGTATGAAAGAATTGAAGGAAGCAAGCTCAGTGGTTATCGTACCACTTCACCAGAACCATGTAGATCGGCTATCAACAGCCTTCATACTGGTTGGTACCAATGGCATGGTACCATAGATGGCAGCAAAGTCATTTACACACTTAGATCGCTTCGCAATGTGACCTCCTAGGCTGCTAATTCCAGTAGATCCTATCTCACGAATTTTTCCTGTTGGTTATCATTATTTGCAAATTCATCTTAGCAATAGGTTCAAACTTAGCAAAAAAAAAAATATTTCTTAAAGATGTGTATCAATTAACTATTATTTCATTTGATCATTGCTTCTTTTTTAGCGCCATCCACAGGGGCGGACCCAACTGAGCCCAGGGTGGGGCTGCTGCCCCCCCCCCCCCCCCCCCCCCCCCCCCCCAAAAAAAAAAAAAAAAATTGTAGAAGATATATAGACCCACAAAATTTTGCCCATCCCTGAAAATAATTTTGACCCCTTGGGAAAGCCCAAAGGCCTAATTTACTTGATTTCTTTATGATTGAATGTACAAATTAAGTTAATCCCTTTTTTCTTCAAATTTGTCAATCAGAGTATTAATTAGGATTAGCTAATAGGTTTGAAACCCGGTTCGCTATCCTCAGTGCAAAATGTACAAGGACAGCTTTCAGCTTACAATATATGCAACATACTATTACAAAAAAGAGTGTAAACATCAACACAATAAAAAAGGAATAGAAAGGAGAAAAATAAGAAAATGAAAGATAATCACCTTGAACCCAGATGGGAGGAGAACCGGTGACATTTGCAACAAGGAAGGACATTGCAATATCTTCACAATTCCTACAGGAAAATTTAAATAAAAGAAATTTTAAAATTTTGCTAAAACAAACATGCTGTCAGAAAACAATAATTATTTTTTTTGTGAAGGGATAAGTATAGTTATGGCAATTATAGGTCCTAGGTTCTCCGTAAAGCATGGAGCTTTGCAATCGCAATTCCATCATGTGAATAGTAATATATATATATATATATATTTCCTTTTTCTACTAAAAGCTCATAAAAAGTCATCTAATACCTTATATTAAAAGAGAAGGTAACAAGCAAACAAAAATCTGGTAACTGGTACCAGGTCGGAACTGATGTACAATCCTGCTATTTTTTTGTTCTTTTGTTTTTTGAAATAAAAAGTCTTATTGCTGGCTTGGCACTAAAAAAACTGAAAATTAGATAAGTAAAATTGCCATATGAGGAAAATGTGATGACCTGTTTTTCGTCACGTAATCACGGATCGATGGTAGCATTTGGTTTGTGTATATAGCGAGATATTGTTTGTGGAAGAAAGCAGCCTTAGAAAGAATCATACTGTATGAACCGCTCCACCATACAGACCACCACCCACCGTAAATATATTGTTCCTCCATGCAGTTTTCCTGCACAGATAAACATATCTACTTCAATAATTAATTGGAGGTAGTTTCTCGCTTTCTTCTATAAATTGCCATTTACAATCATAATTCTCACTTCTTCACTCTACCAGTCAAGAATCTAATTAGATAATTTAATTAATCAGAAGTAATCTGCTCTCCTGACAAAATTAACAAAGTGCTAGCATGTGGAGAAAGCAAAAAGTAAAAAGAAAAAAAAGTATCATCTCACATGTACCGGAAGGAAACAAAAAAAAATGAGGAAATAAATGATGCCACAGCTCTGTGACTGAATTATATGTTTGCTTATGTTACTTTTGCTGCCTTTATGCAACCTCCCAAAAGAACCCTTTTGAATTTGATCTCACTAAAACATTAATGGAATGGCAAACAAATCTGCACTTTTCTGTACAGTCAGCATGATTGAGATGCAATTGTTATGGGATTTTGTGTCGGATTGATTCATAAAACTAAAAAATAATGAAATAAAAAGGTCACAAAAGCAAGGAAAAGTAATTCATATGGAAGTTAAGGAATCTTATATACCGTTGGATCACGCAACCAATGCATACGAGGTACGAATCCCACCATTGACGAAGGGGCGCTATTCCATACAGTATAAGCAAATTCCAAGGATGAACAAGGAGTTATGACATCGTCATCAATAGAATAAATAGCATCTGTTCTCAAGTCTTTCATCTCCTTGAATCGGTTGTTCAGGCTATCTTCTTGATTCACGTCAAATTTTATTTCTATTTCTCTACCACCCTTTGACTTCGATCTTACTAATCTCTTTAAACTGTCAATCAAGGAATTTTGTGGGAGATCAGGTTCACTCCACACAACATGAATTGAATCGACACCGGCACAGGAGGAATAGTGAGCTACTGTTCGCCTCAGAAGGTCGTTTCTCTTCCATGTATTGATCACTACTGTATAACCCTTCCTGTAAAAACATAGAACTACCAAATAAGCAAATAACGTAGCTACTAATTGCTTAATTAAATACCATAGATCATCTGATGTTATTGACCAAACAAACACACACAAGCATAAAAGTATTGAAATTTAAAAATTTTAAAACTCAAGTAAGGTAGCTCCATACTCTAATTTCAATATTTTTCAGAGCAAGGTTTTGCTTTAGGACCTGAATGAATATCGGTGTGAATTTCTTCTGTTTATAAAAAATAATCAAGAGAAAGCAGTTAGACTTTCTACTCGTAATTCTAGAACCCATGCATTGACACAGCAGGAAATTGCAAACGGAGCGAACGAAATTGAATAAAAATGGTCAATAAAATGGCGAAGATTAACAAGAACAGCAAACAAACAAAGAACGAGCTGAATGATAATTAAGCAAAATAAATTTAATTTAATTAAATAATGCATAGTGAATATAACAATATATCTATTGAAAATCAAACAAAAACAAAAAGAAGAGCTTGAATTAATTACCCAGGGAGAAGGGAGAGGGGAGGAGGCACGGAGGAGAAGGTCCTGGTGGCAAGGAAAACAAGGAATAAAGAGAAAGAGACGCTAAGAGAGCAGAGGAGGAGAAGCCTCATCTTGCTCCCTCCAGATTTGTTAGATCCCGCCACGAGAAGCCTCACCATCCGTCCAATTGAATTCAACTTGCATCGGTGCTGTTGCTGCTTCCCTTCAATTGACATTAACAATGGCATCGCCTAACCTCGCCTCCTCCTCAGTTCTCACTTGGGTCCCTTCAATGTGATGTGTTTTGTCAGATGGTCAGAGAGAGAGAGAGATAGAGAGGGAGAAGGGGAGAAGGGAGGAGATGGTTTAGTTAGGTGCGATAATATGGCAACGTGTAAATTTAGGTGAGGGGGAAAGGAGGAAGGAAGAAGGGAAGGCAACCCAATTGTGTGTGCGTGACCGACCGTACCGATATTTGGTTTGACTTGGCTACTATTTCTTTTTACTATTTGTTTCCTAGAGATCTGAACTCCTGGAATAATACTGCCCCGTGCGCCATCCGAATAAGCATCGGGTGAGGAGATATGGACCGTTATTATAGTAATTGTAAAAAATTCCTTTTTACGGTACCGGGGAGAATATGGATCCGGAGAAATGGTGGGACGCAGGTAGAGGATTAATTTTGCCCGCGTAGGGCATGCCCTGCCCTGCCCTGCCCGCCCGTACCCCTGTGCCCGGGGTACCCGTGCCCGAGCCCGGGTATAGGTCGGGTACTCGGGTACACGGATACGGACAAAAAAAGGGCTGGGCACAATTTTTTGGGCAAATACCCGACCATACCTGGACCGACCATACCCGTACCCGACCATACTCGTGCCCGTTGTGCCCGTACCCGTGTACCCGTGCCCATGCCCGTGTACTCGTGTACCCGTGCCCATGCCCGTACCCCTATACACCGTGTACCTTTTTTTTTTTTTTAAAAAAAAAAAATTCAAAATTCAAAAAAATTTCCCTCCAACCCCTACATTATATATATTGTATATGTATATGTATATCAAATTTTAAAACACTTAATATATTGTAAAAAAATCTAAGTTATATATAATTATATGTAAATATATTATATATACATATATTAATTAAATTTATGTAATTTAAAGTAATTGATTTAAGCAACATTGTTTTAAAATAATTAGTAATTGATTTAACCTATTAAAAATAAAATGAACGTTTAGAAAATATATTATCAATTTAAAATGTAAACTAAAAATTTCGAGATATAAATAAATTATGAAACTATATAATTAGAAGGAGAATTTGAAAATAAAATAAAATGACTCGTGTAAAGAAATAAATAAATACATTTGTACTTAGCCGATTAAACATACAAATTTTCGCAAGAATAATTTTTATATATAAGTTACAAATTTTATTTATGTAGGAATTATAAAAATGTGACTTGATAATTTTATGTATATATATATATATTATTTGATATTGAACTATTCATATTTTAAAAGTCGAATTATAAACACGTAATAATATTTATACAACACTGTTAAAAAAAACAGAAAAAAAAACATATTTTTTATTTATATTTTTTTATTTATATTTTTTATTTATATTTTATTGTTTTAAAGTAAAAAAAAATAACAAAAACAGAAAAAAAAAAAATAACGGAAAAAAAACAGAAAATAACAGAAAAAAAAAAAACGGACCTACCCGGACCGCCCTACTCCTCAAGGGTACCGCGGGCACGGTTTTTGAAAAAAATACCTGAGATACCCGTATACCCGCCGCCGCACCCGTGCCCGACCTCTACCCGTGCCCCTGCCCGGATATACCCGGCCCGCCCGTGCCCTGCCCGAGATTAATACACCAGACGCAGGACGCTTCTTTTATAACTTTCCTCTTCATATTTCAGATTTATTTAATATCATAATTTCTAGAATTACGCTACAGCACTGTGCTCTGTGCGTAGCGTAAATTGATAGTTTGATACGTATTGTGATTTATTTTTTCATATTTGAAGTTCAAATAATCAATTTGAAATAATATACTGAGAGATCAATTTTTTTTACTATTATTTTAGATAAATAGAAAATCATATGGTCGAAATATTTTGGTAATTTTCTATTTATATAAATCAATAGTAAAAAACTAGAAAATGTAAAATTTGACCAATAACAATATTTTTATGTGAATTATGTTAAGCAGTTGAGATTGATTATTTGTTTTTAATATTTCGACTTTATTTTGATAGTATCAAAAGTCTACAAAATATATTAATATGGACAAATTTTGATCGTTGATTTCTTGACTTATTGATTTATATAAAAATAAAATAAAAATTATTAATTTTTTATGTAAATATAAAAAAATATATAAATTACATCTAATGATGGTTAATTAAATATTTAATTTCAGTCACCTGATAAGTTTGTGGAACAGAATCTAACTGTCGGTTTCAACTTTGAACTTTGAAGAATAATAACAAAAGATAAATTTAGATATATACACATCATAACTTTGTCAATTATATATTTCCCCATCAAAACTTTCATAATTTGTAAATATCCCCATTACTTGCTTTAATTAATAAAAATAAAAATAAATATTAATACAAAAAATAAAATACCAATTTTACCCTTACCTTTAAAATGCAACATCGGCAAAGACCTCAGCTTCATTACCGACACTCATCTCTCCTCTTCCTTTTCTTTTTTTACCTTGGTTCTTCTTAACACCGATCAATCCTAATTTTTCGATTAGAAGATTTGCAACTGGTTTGGTTGCAGTTGTTATTTCTATGACCCAAAAGAGGGTCAAGTTCTCCACAGCAGAAAACATTCGATCTAATCGCTTCTCTTTATTTTTACCGTATCTCATGTTTTTCCATGCTCTCTTGAATTATGAGATGACTATTCTGAAATGTATATTTTTATGCAAAAGTTAGGACCAATGTAATGCATTGAACATTGGGATTTGAAAATTTATTGTTGTATTTGTTTTTGTAATTAAATTAATGAAATGCGCTGCAACAACAATAATAGTGATGCAATAATAACTAAGGTATTATGTATTATAAGATATAAAAATAGAGATGTAAAGGGGCGACTGGGTGCGACAGGATGTGAAGAAGAGGAGAAAGGAAGGGGAGCGCGTGCACAAGGGTAAAACTGATATTTTATTTTTTATTAATATCAATTTGTGCTTTTAGTTAATTAAAGCAAGTAATGGGGATATTTACAAATTATGTAAGTTTAGATGGAAAAATAACTAATTTTCAAGTTTTGATGGAGAAATTTCTAATTAATAAAGTTATGATGGGTATATATCTAAATTTCTCATATCAAAATAAAATAGGTAGATTCAATGTCCATAGTCCATACTATATCCTCTCTGACTTGTATGGAAAAAACAAAATCTGATTTTTATATTTAACTATTTAATAATGCTATAGTTCAACTCCGCTTGGATCTTATGTGCCCTTGCCCCATCTGCTGATCCTGTCATGCTTTATTGGCAGATTATATCTTAACGAATTAATAACGAACACAGCAAGTAGGGGTGTCAATGATATACACTTTAATCCGTTTATCCGTTTATCCGATCCGCATCGTATTCAAAAAAATGAATATGAGTAACATTTTTTTTTCATTATCTTATCCATTATCTCATAAGATAATTTTTAAAAATAAAATTATATATATAGATATATATATTCGTATGAAGATAATACACGATACAATATAGTTATGTACGTATTTTATTAAATTCTCTTAATACAAATTAGTTGTATTCATTCTTTTTTTTTTGTTTGAAAAATATTTTATCAAAAACACAAATCGAGATGTCAATGATACTTTCGTATCTGTTTATCCGATCCGTGCCGTATTCGAAAAATAAAGATTACTTATTGTTATCATAATAGGTACGGATATGAAAATGCCTTCACCCCCATAACGTACCCGTTAACACCCCTAACGGGCCTAACAGCAAGATCCAGTTACAGCTAATAGCTTATTGTGCCGGGGTGAAACATTTAACAACTTATGTAAAAGCAAATCACATAAATAGTTATTGTAACCAGAAGCTTATCGTGCTTATGCGCCAAAATAATAAAATAAAGAAAAGGTGAAATTTGAACTACGTTTCTATTTCGTAATCGTGTTCATTTGAAGGTGAAAAATTTAATAAAAAAAACATTGTTAAATTAATGAAAATCATCTTTCAAATAGATGAACTTTTTATAGAACCTCTTTTATAGAATACAGGTAAATTAGAGAAGGAATTGACTTGTAACATATATTAATAAAAAAAAAAAATACAGGCTGGTCGTGTTGTTTTTAATTATGTAGATTTTTAAATCAATAAATATTATTTATGTTTAAAATTTACTTGATTATTTTTTGTAAAAATCATTACTGTGAAAATTTAATTTATTATAAAATAAATATTTTAATAAAACTGGGAAAAAATTATAATATACAATAAACAAAGAAATGGAATAACAGTAGACATACTCATTTTCTTCTATTCAGAGGCGGAGCTATATTGAAGGAATGGGGGTCAATTGACCCCCACATATTTTGAAATTTTTTGTACTTATATACGATTTTCTATATAGTATATGGTAAAATGTTATAGATACGGTAATATTGACTCCTATTCGCAGCATAAAAATTTTATATGATTAACCTCTATTTATAATGTTTGACTCCCATAACTTGAAAATCTGGCTCTGCCCCTGCTTTTATTCGAATACTCAAATCTTCTTTTTGTTTTTGTTTTTGTTTCTTTTTTAATAGAAATACCCAAATCTTCAAAACTGAGAGAGAGCATTGAAACAAGTACAAGTGTATACTGGACCAGGTTTTATTTGATTTTCAACTTAACTGATAAATTTTAAATTAATTATTCAAAGGATCACCCCTAGCGATCTCACTTGAGGTTGACATCTCTAATGAACCGCCACCAGCTTTACAATTATGATAGTTTAGTCCAAGTATGTTTTGGATTATAATATTTGCAAACTATTTTATTATTGCTCTAGTCAAAATCAAAGGTGGGTTTAAGAATTGTCCGGCCTTTCTATGATTTTTATTATAATGTATAATTTATTCTATTGAAAAGATAGTTTCCCCGTACATATTAATTTGTTGTTTATTTCAATAAATAAATATATTTATTTATAACTTTATTTGTCTGATTAGTCCTATTTTTTCTTTCATGTTGACTAAACCTTGATATTGTTAAATTTTGTTTTTTTTAAAGGTAGTTTTCTTATGTTTTTTTTTCCCTTATATATTATTAAATAAGATTTGGCTCCCCAGAGAAACTGCACAATACGCTCTCTACTCTGTATTCATCTCGATATAAAAATCCTAGTTAATGACAAATTTTATATATAAACATTTATGGATTTTTTGTTCAATTCTGTCATAATGGAATCTTGGTGGTGAAAATAGTAGCTCTGATACCTTACGTTATTAGAGTTAAAAATATAATTGTAATTTTTTATAAAGTAATAAACTCGATTTTTTTTATTATTTTGATAAAAAGAATAATAAACATTTTGCACATTGTATAAGTTTCCTTTTTTTATGAAAAATGTAGATTTCATATATGGGACGCAAGAAGTGTCAAAAAGTTATAAATTTAAGAAAACAAAAGAATGTAAAATTATAGAATTATTTAAATGACTACTTAGTTTCACTGTTTTTCTAGTGCATCTAATACTAGCTTCTAAATTACGTCACAAGTACAATTTGCATATGTTGCAGCAATTTATCTTTCTGCTGAAATATTTTCCTATATCTGTCTCCAAACACAAAACACATTGCCAGACCCATTTACTTAGCCTGCAAAAAAGTAGAGTTTAGTTGCATAAAGAAGATAAGAATAGCTAGAATAGCTACTGTTGAGAATAGTAGGTTAAAAATAGCTAGAATAGCTACTATTTAAGAATAGCGCTAACTCAAAGCTATTCGAAATGTTGTTTGGATTGAACATTTAGAATAGCTACTGTAGGAATTGAACATTTGAGAGAGTATGTTTGTTATTCCATGTTTTTGTAGGAATAGCGAGAACAGCGCTATTCTCGCTGTTCCTGAGTATGTTTGGATGGATCGGAACAGCACTATTCTCGCTGTTTTCGCTATTCTCGCTACATCCAAACATACCATTTCTACATAACAAACACCATGGAATTTTATAAAAAAAAGCTCCATCGAGAGCAATAAGTAGAAATGACCAACGCATGTTCCTTAAAATAAAATTTAAATTCTCCCTTCGTCGATCTCTATAATCGATGGAGCTGTTTTTTTATAAAAATTAAATCAATAGTACTTGTTTTATTAAAATAATTAAAATTGATTCTATTTTTTGAAAAAAAAATCTTACTAGAATTCTACACTAGTCTCAGTTTAGAGTTTTAACATAATTTCCTACAATTTCATCTTCTGCTGGATTGTGAGGTGTCATGTTACAAAAAATATGGCATACTTTGTAAATACTTGTGAATTTATATATGAACAATTTTGTACATTAGATAAGGAACACAAAATATGATACGCATGGATAATTTTTCTGCGTTTTGTTTGACAGGAGAGTGGAAGAAAAATGACATTATTTTTTTTTAAATGATCCGTACATATAAGAGGTGACAGTTCAACCAAATAAAGTGAACCGAGGAGAACTTGAAATAATTCAGAAGAAAAACCAAAATGAATATTCCTATATAACAATAGAACAGCGGTCAAATATTCTATTGTTTTTATGTTACAATTACATCTCACATCTTTATTTTTAATTTAAAAGCTTAAACACACGGTTCGAACTGAAATATTACTTTTTAAGATGCATGGTACAAGATCACTGTTTTTTAGAAAAATTTTGAACATTTAAAAAATAGTAAAAAAAATCAAAATAAAATAAAATTTAGTCTCTAAATATATTTTAATATGAATATCATGTTGAGCTGTTCAAATTATATGTTTGAATATTGAAATCATAAATAATAGTATAAGATGTGATTGGAATATCAAAACAATGAGACATTTAAGCCTGCTCATAGTATTAAGCGGTGATATTTCAAGAAAAATAATTAAATTATTGAAAGCAGATTAATTTATCCTTTAATTGATTGACCTTCTCTCTCCTTTATCTTAACCTCCTTAATGTACATCTAATAAAAAATATTTAAAATAAAATATTACAATCATTAGGCGTATTATCGACACCTTTTTATATGTTTATTCGATCCGTAAAGTATTCGATAGGACAAGTACAAGTAAAAAATTTCTTTGATAAACTTTTCCGGTACGGATAAAGATTTTTTTCGTTATCTAAACTGATAAGGGTAAGGTAAAGTTTATTCCGTACCTGTTATCTAATCAGATAATTATAAAAAAAATTATATATATTTTATATATTAATATAAGCGTAACACAACTATCAAGAATAGTTGAAAAATTAATATATAAAAATTTTAATGAAAAAAATTAATATATAAAAATAGCATTATCTATTATTTACCCGTTACCGTTTCGTTATCCAACAGCATAACAGATAAGAGTAAAGATAGAGTAAAATAATTCGTAATGAACAAGAATAGAGTACAAAAAAAAAAAAATTTATAGCAAATACAAAATATAAGTATAAAAATACTTCCATCCAATTCTTACCGTACCAGTAACACCCCTAACAATCATCTCCCACGTTCTTTTATCAATAATTTTTTTTTTCTCAGTTCGCGAGACGAAACTCTGTGAGAAAAAAATTTTACAAAATAAATATTTGTACATGAATATGAATAATTAATGCTTCCACAATTAATGAAACAGCATCACGTGCACCACGCACGGCTAAACTTGGATCATAGTGTACCATGCGCACATGCTCAACTAACGACCTGCTTCATTCTGTCTTCTTCTATTTTTTTTGTCGTTTTCGTTTTTGCTTTTTTCCCTCCTATTAATTTCAACAATTTCCAAGAAGACAAGCAGTATGATCATACAATAACAAGTAATAAATACACAGTGTATAAGACATGATTACATAACGGCTACATTTTTTTCCTATTTGTTTCATAGGAAAGTTGAAGTTCGATTCCTTCGTATCTGAGACGGTGATTCTGTCTAGAGGGTTCAATTGAAATCGAACTAAAATAATCAAATCAAATTTTTCTTTGACTTTCAAAAATAGAATCGAACTAAAACGATTAAATTTATAAATTGATTAAGAACCGAATCAAACAAACCGAAGTAAATTTCAGTTTGTTCGGTTCAAACTGAAGTATACCTATTGATGCCATTAGTAATAACAATTAAATAATGTTCATATATTAGTTGTTCAATTTCATTAAAAAATATGTAGATATTTTTAAATATTTAAACTAAAATGAAAGAAAGAAAGCAATGATTGAACCAAACAAAATATAAACTATACTTGAACTAATATAATTCGGTTGATTTGGTTTAGTCGGTTTTGAAAAGTCTAAACCGAACCATTTAAACCGAAATAATTCAAAAATTCAACCTAACCGATCCATTTAAACTAAAAAACCGAATCATTTAAACCAAAATTTTTCGGTTCAGTTGAAAACCGAACCATTTGAACACCCCTAAATCTGTCAGCCAACTAGTTTTTAAGATAATTATAGAAAGTAAAATTTTTACTTTGAAATATTTATAAAAAAATATTCAAATTTCGAACATATAACCTCTCATACATACATATACATATAGCACGTTGTGATCATGATCAATTTAAGTCAAAAATTTGATGTCTCGGTGTTATTTAGATTAATGAAATTGGTATTATTTAAAACATGCAATTCTGTTTATTTTTCTATGCCAGGGAAAAAATAGAACGAAATAGTAATCTATTTTAAAGATGAATTGAATGATAACCAGTAATTAGATATAGAGATTTTTCATTAAAAGGATCATATGTGATACCCTTTGGGCTTAATCATTTATTTTATCATATGTGATATGCTCTTTTGGTGTAAACAAATTAATAGACCAACTAATAGCGAAGTACTAAACTAAATAATACTAAGAAATCTACACATCAAATTTCAGAATTTTAAATTTACTTTAATCACTATCTGGATCCGGACATGCGCTTAAGATTATTGGGATAACTTTTCAGTACAATTCAGATATTTAAATAAATTTATAACTACAATAAATCAAGTTGAAAGAATAATACCTGGATTGTGTACGAGACATTGTTTTTAAGCGTATTACGTCTTTATCGTGCAAGATGGAACTCTAATCAAGATAAAATGAAATTATCGCTCCTTATGACACTACGAAAGAAGAGACTGACGATAACTCTGCAGTATCTAACAGTTGATTAGAATTTTAATTAATCGCGATAAATGAAAAATGAAAATTCAACAAATGATTAATTTTGTGGGATCAAATTAGAGAAAAGATTTATTGTTTTAGTTTTTGTTTCTATCTATCTCGGATGCACAATAGAAAGAGGAGAGAGAGCCCATTCACATAGGAATTCAGATCCGCTGAAATTTCAAAGGGAATTTCAGGGACCTGCAATCCTTCTCTCTCTTCTTTCTCTCTCATCAGAGTTGTTGATGAGAGAGAAAGAAGAGAGAGGAGGATTGCAGGGTTCCTGAAATTCTCTTTGGAATTTCAGCAGATTCGGATCCTTCACATAGATATTAAAAAAGAAAGTTATATATTAGGGGGAATTTCATGTACATCCCTCAAAAGTTTCAATATTATATATTTATCCCTCCAAAATCAATAATTACATATTTATCAAACTCACATATTTGTCCAATTTAACTCTATAACATATCAAATACCTCCAAAAATAATTAAGTAGTATTTTTTAAAACTGTAAAATTAATTTTATAATATTAATTAATAATATATTGACCATTATTCCCCTTCATTTCTGTCTTTTTAGTCCGCCTGAGTTATCTTCTCTCTAAGACGTGAAACTTACCACCTCTCTCTCCAAACGAAGATGGAAAAATTAAAGCAACGAGAGGCGACACAAATTTATCAGAGGGGAGGCGACGAGGGATGACGGGGAGAAATATGTGATTTGACACGTTTGGAAAGAGACAAGAGGTGTGGCGTTTTAAAGAGAAGAGAACTCAAACAGACTAAAGAGAAATAAATGAAGGACATAATGGTCAACATATTCTCAATTAATATTGTAAAATAAATTTTAAAGTTTTAAGAAATATTATTTAATTATTTTTGAAAATATTTGATATGTTATAGAGTTAGATTGGATAAATATGTGAGTTTGTACAATTTTCAAGGATAGATATGTAATTATTGATTTTAGAGGAATAAAAACGTAATATTGAAACTTTTGAGGGATATACATGAAATTCCCCCTATATAATATCTCTATTATCTTTTCAAATTAAAAGATAGTGTGTCAGTTATAAAAATGCATGAAATGAATAAAATAATCTTATCATCGGGAGGTTATCAATATTTCAATCGAATGTTACACTAAGAAAAGAAACTGAAAGGTACTAATTAAATATAATATTCAGTTTAGTCCTCAAATTTGTTAAATCAAGTGGGGTCGTACCAATTCTAGAACCATTCTTCAAACACATCATCAGCCTAATATTTAAAAAAAAAAAGTAGATATACTATTTAATTAACATACAAAGCAAATAAAAAAGATGAAATCTAAATCTATTTAATTTTAAATTGCGCTTAAAAATTGGTTCTTCTCTTCCCAATAATCGATTTATATATGTTGATTAAGCTAATTCTCTTCTATGCCTATTGCAAAATTTCTTCAATTGCCTATCCTGTTTAGACAGATATTTTCATAATTATAATTCTGAGATAGAGGGCTTTATGTGAAAGCATCTTCTATTTGATTTAATTCCTTGTATATGTGTTGAACTTTTATATTCAAATTTCATTCCGCAAATATCGTTTGCAAAAATCAATGCCATCACTGTCCACTATGCAAGTCGTGTTCCGTATATCAAAAATTCAAAATAGTGAATGAAACAACCGTGGTTAAAAGTCTCAATTAGTGCTATTTTTTCAAAGTCTTTGCGCAATTATAACATACGGTTCTTCTCAATGCTTCTATCTCTATGTTACTACTTTCTCATTCAATTTTGTTTTTCAGAACTTTCGTAAATCTCTACAAATTTAAGGTTGTGATTTCTTACTACAATCTCCAGTGTGCAATTATGCGCTATAGAACTATCACAGTTGATAACAAAATATGTTGTTACACTGAGAAATTAATTAAAAAAATAACTTATACCATTTAAGTATAAGTTTTTTTTTTGGTAATTCCAATCTGCAAAACTAGCAATAATGTGATTCGATTCATTTCAACAAGGTCTCATGATCCTCTGAACAAAATGTAGGACTTTCATGATGTAATTAGTTTTTCTTGATGTAAGTTGCAAGAGCTGATTCTAGAGAGACCTATAAATTAAAAGAAAAACTAAATGCTATTAAAAAATTATGATAAGTGGTTGTATTAAAAATATTTTATAAATAAATATATTAGCTTACTTCTCAGCGAGTTGTTGTACAATTTCTGGTAATGTTACAGATATTTTAATCGGAAAGTTACACATAGAAGAGACACTAAAATGAATTAATTAGATCTGGCTTTTCAATTTAACTCTCAAATTTGTAAATATTATAAAAGAGGAGGGTTCAAATGCCTCCATGTTTTTGTGCCTCCATCTCTCTCCATCATTTTCAAAGTTCAAACAGTCGATCCGAACCGCTCAACCTAACCTCCATACTAAAATATGTTTGGAGACCAAATTTTATATTTTTAGGAATTTTTTTACTATTTTTTTAGATAGGTACAAAAATATTGTTTTTATATGGTTCAGATTTACCGATTTACTGATTTTGTACCTATCTAAACAAATAGTAAAAAAATTCCTAAAAATA
This sequence comes from Carex rostrata, assembly GCF_964058835.1. Lineage (NCBI taxonomy): Eukaryota > Viridiplantae > Streptophyta > Magnoliopsida > Poales > Cyperaceae > Carex > Carex rostrata. The sequence goes on from NC_135937.1 coordinate 5,123,848, forward strand.
TAAAATTTGGTCTCCAAACATATTTTAGTATAGAGGTTAGGTTGAGCGGTTCGGATCGACTTCTTGAACTTTGAAAATGATAGAGAGGGATGGAGGCATGATGGAGGCACAAAAACATGGAGGCATTTGAACCCTCCTCATTATAAAATGATAATAAATTTTTGAGTTTTCAAAATTATATTTCAACAGTACCACTTAATGTTAAAAAATATGATTTTGACTATTAAACAGAATAAGTTAAACAATATAAATATATGATTTAATTTTGATCGGCTTAAACTTAAAATACGATCCATTTTCTAGTTTCCAAAGCTGAAAAATTAGCTTCGGTGTACTCGAAATCAAGTGGGACGTACCAATTCTGAAACCATTTTCAAATGCACATTCATCGTCCTAGTATTAAAAAAAACAAGTAGATTTGCTATTAAATTACCATACAAAGCAAATAAAAAAATTGAAATCTAAATGTACTTAATTTTAATTTGCATTTAAAGATTGGTTCATTTCTTTCCGATAATCGATTAATTCATGGTAAATAAGCTAATCCCTTTCTAAGCCTATCGCAAAATCCTTAAATTACCAATCCTGTTTAGATAGATATCTTCATAATTATAATTCCGAGATAGAATGATTTTTGTGAACACATCTGCTACTTGATTTAATTTCTTGCGTAGGTATTGAACTTTTATATTTGAATTTGAATCCGCAGCCACTATCAAGGTATCAAAAAAAAAAAAAAAGAATTTGAATCCGCAGATATTTTGCAAAAATCAATGCCATCGCTGTCTGATTAGTCTTACTTGTTAACATATAATTAGTCTTACTTGTTGAACAGAGTGGGATTTCTTACGCACATTACAATATTGACATCTAATTATTCTTACTTGTTGTAAGTTTTTTTTTTTTTTTGAGTAAAAGTTGGAGGTCAAGCCACCCAACTATTTAATACAATTGTTATTATAACAAATGATTTTCTCTATCTGAGTTTTGAATCCATGACCTCTCATATAGTTTTTTGAGAGAAATAAATTTTTTTTTGAGAGAAAGACCTCTCATATAGTTACTTGTTGTAAGTTGCAAGAGACGATTTCAGAGAGACCTATAAATTAAAAAAAAAATGTTATTAGAAATTATGATAAGTGGTTGTTAAAAATATTTTTATAAACGAATATATTAGCTTACTCCTTCATTAGTATTGGTCATTCTTCTTTTATTGTTCCACTTTATTATTTTCTTAGCGAGTTGTTGCACAATTCCTGATAAGATTAAACAAAGGTTAATCAAATGCATGTAAATATGTAATTGAGAGTACTAGAAGATCAAATGAGCCGATTTTTTTATTTATATCCAAAATAAAATATAAATTTAAAAAACTAACCAACTAGCTAATGAAATTGCAAAACTATCCAAACCGGTTAACCATTAACCGGACTCAAATCAAATTTCCGGTTATTGGTTTCCCGGATCCATTGAAATAGTCCGGTTAACCATTAACCGGAAATTTGATTTGAGTCCGGTTAATGGTTAACCGGATTTGTGAATTTTCCTTTTTTTTTTTTTTTTTTTTTTTTTTGAAAACAGAAATTTTTTATTTTATTTTATTTTTGTATTAAAATATTAGAAATGTTGAATATATTTCTTTGAAAATAAATGGAATACAATATAATTTGATTTATTAGAAAGACTGCAACTAATAACCCGGATCAATATTTTTCAGGCCGGATTTTTCGCGGCTGTACGAAAAATTAATATATTTCTTTATGTGCTATTGGAAAAAAATAAAAATGCTTAGATTCTGAGTTATTGATCCCGGTTCAAAAGTCACTTCTATGCAATCTAGAAAATATTGTGATCCTTCTAGGACATTTAATTTATAAAAAGTTGTATCTATTTTGAGAATTCTTTTTAAAAACAATTATTAAATAAATTAAAGTTTTTGTTTTTTTTCAAAAATAGAAACAACTTTTCATAAATTAAATGTCATAGAAGGATCACAATATTTTCTAGATTGCATAGAAGTGACTTTTGAACCGGGATCAATAACTCAGAATCTAAGCATTTTTATTTTTTTCCAATAGCACATAAAGAAATATATTAATTTTTCGTACAGCCGCGAAAAATCCGGCCTGAAAAATATTGATCCGGGTTATTAGTTGCAGTCTTTCTAATAAATCAAATTATATTGTATTCCATTTATTTTCAAAGAAATATATTCAACATTTCTAATATTTTAATACAAAAATAAAATAAAATAAAAAATTTCTGTTTTCAAAAAAAAAAAAAAAAAAAAAAAAAAAGGAAAATTCACAAATCCGGTTAACCATTAACCGGACTCAAATCAAATTTCCGGTTAATGGTTAACCGGACTATTTCAATGGATCCGGGAAACCAATAACCGGAAATTTGATTTGAGTCCGGTTAATGGTTAACCGGTTTGGATAGTTTTGCAATTTCATTAGCTAGTTGGTTAGTTTTTTAAATTTATATTTTATTTTGGATATAAATAAAAAAATCGGTCAAATGAGAGTAAAGGGTGATTTTGTCTTTTTAATTTTGAGAGAATTTCTAGAAACTATAAAATTACGTATGTTCCCCTCCAAATTTTTTAATTATGTATTTACCGTCCAAAATTTTAATAACTCACATATTTATCCAATTAATTGAAAATTGAGATTCATTAAATTTATTTTTATATAAAATATAATTAAGGATCTCCTTTTTTTATTTTTCTTCCTGCTGACACTAATTACCTTAACTTAGATATCATTTGTACCAAACAAAAATAATGATCTCACCACAAGTTTGATCAACAAAACTACTAGATGAACCAAAAATAATGATTTGATCACATGTTTGATCAGCAAAACTCTTAGAGACCTTAATTGAAAACTAAATTAAAAATGTCCAAAATTTGTGCAACAGAAGCAAGGTATTTTGCTTGTGTTGTTATTAGGAGATGATTCATGTTTCGTTAAATGATATTTGTTTATCTATTCATGTTGTTGCCTTGACAACTTTTAAATTGTTTTAATTCATCATTTATGACGTGAGTATTTATATGCTCTGCTATTTTCATATTTTCTTTTCATTTTGGGTTTTATATGGTGGAGCATGGTGTTGTGTAGAATTAAAAGTTAAAACAAACAAGTTGTTCTGAAATTCTAATAGGATCCTCAATTTGGTCCCCATAATTTCTATTTCCAAAACTTTTTGGTTTATCTTGAAATTTTGCTGATCGTAAGTTAAGATGATTAAATGTCAGCAGGAAGGGAAAGAAATAATGGAAAATAAGAATGAGAAGGAAGGAGAAGTAGAAATGGAGTTTTTAATTATATTTTGTATAAGATTAAATATAATTAATCTCAGTTTTCAATTAATTGAGTAAATATGTTAGTTATTAGAATTTTGAATGGTAGATACGCAATTAAAGAATTTGGAGAGAGAAATATGTAATTTTTTGAGTGATATATATGAAGTTCCTCACCAAAAAGATATTTTCACCGTAACAAGAATCTGATAAATAACAATGGCTAAAAGTCTAAAACATATCAATCATATGAAGTGTCGTAGATTCGTAACTCGATATTTATAATAAAATAAGAGGGTTCAAATCCCTCCATGTTTTTGTGCCTCCATCATGCCTCCATCGCTCTTCATCATTTTCAAAGTTCAAACAGTCGATCCGAACCGCTCAACCTAACCTCCATACTAAAATATGTTTGGAGACCAAATTTTATTTTTTTAGGAATTTTTTTACTATTTTTTTAGATAGGTACAAAAATACTGTTTTTAGATGGTTCAGATTTACTGATTTTGTACCTATCTAAAAAAATAGTAAAAAAATTCCTAAAAATATAAAATTTGGTCTCCAAACATATTTTAGTATGGAGGTTAGGTTGAGCGGTTCGGATCGACTGTTTGAACTTTGAAAATGATAGAGAGAGAGATGGAGGCATGATGGAGGCACAAAAACACGGAGGCATTTGAACCCTCCTCATAAAATAATTGTAAGCTTTAGTTCTTAATTCATACTAAAAAAAATATGTTGATGAATAGGGGTGTCAATGGCACCCTTTTATCAGTTTATCTGACCGTATCATATTTGATAAGACGGATGTAGATAAAAAAAAATCGTAAACTTATCGGATATGGTACGGACAAAGATTTTTTTCATTCTCTAAATAAGTAAGAGTATAGATAAAGTCTATTTCGTACTCGATATCCAATCGGATAATTATAAAAAATATATATTATATATATTAATAAGCACTGAAAAAAATATTTTAATTTATTTACTTGGGCTTAGTATGATCAGAATATATTTACAATAAAGTATTATACGTGTGAAATGAATGTATATATTTTTAATATTTTATTTAATAAATAATAAAATAATTATTATATGAGGAGGGATCTAATTACATCTTTTTTGGTGACACCAAATTACACTCTTCACTTTCAAAGTTTTCAAATTCCAATCAGTCGATCTAAACCGTTTAATATGATGGATATATTAAAATGTGCTTGCAGATCAAATTTTATATTTTTTTGAATTATTTTACTATTTATTAAGTATTTTACAAAATCGTTGTTTTCAGACTATTGAATTTTTATACCCATCCTAATAAATAGTAAAAAAAATTAGAAGAATGTAAAATTTCATCAACAAGTACATTTTAACATATTCATTATGTTGAACAGTTTATATCGACTATTTAAATTTTAAAAACATAAAGTATAAAGTATAATATGATATCACAAAAAAAAATATAATTAGATCCCTATACTCATCTGCGAAAGCGATCTGGCCAAGACATTAAATTTCAAAGTCCACCGACCACCGATCACGAAAAAAAATGGAGATGTAGAAGAAAAACCATTTCCGCAGCAATTCATCATTCATGAATTTGTCTTGAGATTCGTACAGATTTTATCTCAAAAATCTATCCTAACTTCATCCATCCGTGTCCACGTGTTTTACAAGAAAACGATACGGAATCCGATTCATTCCGATTTTTTTATATGCTAGAATAAAAAATTAAAGTTAAACACGTGCCAAAGATATTCGCAAATTTTGATTTATACTAGAGCATTAGATTCCAGCATCTCAAATAAATTTTTAAATAATTATTAATTACTTTTTAGAAATTAAATTTTTTAAAATATCTAATTCTCATGTTCTTAAAATTAATTTTAGAGTTTCTATTAAGTCACATCAGTAGTAACTAATAAATTAAAAATGAGAAATAATTTGAGCTAATAATTTGATCAGCATGGAATTTATAAATAGTTTCTTAATAGAAGCTTTCTTGCATAATTTTAAATAATAAATTTTCTCATATCTCTGAAATTGAATTAAAAATTATCACATCAAATTAGACTCTCATAATATCAGAGATGTAGATGAGCTCATTGCTGAATCAGCGGTCCGCATAAGAGACCTGCTGAATTATTTAGCTCTTTTGTTAAATACATGTTGAAAATTTCGAAAGTTAGGAAGATGTGCTTGATATTGCATTTAATTCTCTGAGTATAAGTTTGAACCGAATTGATCTGAATTATGATAGAACGGTAAAAAAAATATCTCAAACAGTGATCTGAATCTTGGGCAAATAATTTAAACCATTTAAGCTAGCTGAAAGCTACAATTATTTGATATTTTTTTATTTTTTTCAATAAAGTTAAAAATCAAGATATTTAATTATTTTAATATTCATAAAAGATCTTTCATATGAGTTTTAAATATAAGATCTCTTACACAGAAAATATTTTCTGATAACTTATTTTTGTCGTTTGCTCATTATATTAAATCCTGTCCGTCTATCAAACATACTAAACAAATAACGACGAGACATATTGCTTAATTTCCTGTTCTTCAAAGGACCAAGCAAGGTGTGCTTTCTGTCAAAATCTTAGAAAAACGATAACATCAAGAAAGTAGTCAAAAGAGAAAATATGACATGAAGAATTTATTTATTTGTACGGAAATTTCAAATAAATGACTTATTCTAAGCGCACGTGTCTTTGAGATGCACAAACTTGCACACTACAAGTTGCCACTTGGTTGGTTGCTAACAATTCCTTTTGGTCTTAGTTTGATTTTTTTTTTTCATTACTATTAGTCAAATCTAGTCGATATCTATTGTATTTTTAAGTTTATCAAGAGCTTAATGAGTCTAATTTTAAATGATGAATTTCAAATATTAAAATCGATCTATTGTTATTGTTACAATGTGTTTACATATAAAATTTGTAAATTTTTGAATTAATTTAGTATAAAGTTAAGTGGTTAAATCATGATAAAAATAAAAAAGTATTAAAATTAGACTTGTAATTATTTTTTGACCGCTTGACTGTATACTAAATCAGTTTTTAAATTTGAATTAATTTTTTTAGCATACCGACTCGAACCCAGCTTCTCAACAAACTCAAACCAGGGGATTGTTGATGCCTATTCTCTACTTATTAAAAGTAATGAAGTATTAGACGGGATATATTGATAATAAATTTTGTTTAACAATCAATTTATTGATTTAAGGAGTTCACCGAAAGTCAAGATTGCAAAACTATAATGTACATATATTTTGCATGATTAATATGGCGTGTATTAAATTTGACGTAATTTAAAAAAAAAAAATGTTTAAATGTCATTTTGCCAATAATTAAAATTATCAAAACTAAACTCTTCAATTGCTCGGTAAATATCCAATCGATATTTCAAATTTGATCAATTTGGTATATAATTTGATCACACGCACATTATTCCCTCTGCTCACTAATAGTAATTTTCAATCTTGTGCCAATTATTATTCTGAATTTGTTGTGATGTCAAGAATGATGTCTAAAATGTAGCGGGTTAAAGCAAGAGAGGTATATGTGTTCCCAAATCCCAAGTTCCCAACAACTCGTTATGGTTTTGGCAAGCTTCTAAATAGCTAGCTATAGCGCCGCTATAGCGGTTTTGGACCCAGAAAGCTAAGCTACGGGCTAAAACTGCACTAATCAAGCTACGACCGCTATAGCGCGTAGCGGCAATAGCGGTCCGCTATGCTACATGAGTTATGATTTTGCAATTTTTTTTTTTTTTCTGAAAACATGATTTTGCAATTTTAATGAGCCTTAATATCTAGATTGGTTTTTTTTTTTTTACTTTATTAAGCTATATCAATACAATGGAATATGTGCGGGCTATACCGCTATATCAATTAAATTTTGTATCATGCATTAATATATGGTAGTGGTATATTTTGAATATAAAATATATCGATAGTTTTTGAATTAGGGATATTTTGAATGACAATTTGAACTTTGTATTGGTTTAATATGAATATTAGAACTTCTTAATTAATTTGATTTTTTTTTCTTGACGAGATATTTTTACTATTAGTAGAAATATAAAATATAATTTTTGAAATAAAAAAACGCTATTTATAATAGCTTTCGCTATAGCTCCGCTATTCGCTAAAGCTTTTTTTTTTGTCTCCCCGCTATACCGCTATAAACGCTATTTAGAAGCTTGGGTTTTGGAGATGATCCCGAAAGGTCTGTGTTAGCGCGGAGACCGCATAACATGTCTATCTAATTGTTGTTACTCATGAGTCGTTACTCGTTAGTCGTGCGGAGTCTGCATCAAAGATGTCTTTTGATTTTTTGAGTTAACGCATCGAATCCGACCGTAGGCTATAATTTGGGAAAATAAATCTGTTGTAATTCTTGGGGAATTACAGGACCCTGAAATCCCAATCTGAACTGTTAGTATTTCTCGAGATTTGTGTATGAAAACTTACTTTTTTTCGAGATATGTACAGAAAATATTTGAAGGGTTGATATTGGAATTTCAGGGTCCTGTAATCCCTTTCGGGATTGCAACAGATTCGGATTCATAATTTGGAGGCCTTTTAATATTAGTGTGGATCTAATTTGCACGAATCTTAAAGTATATTGAACGATTCAGATGCATTAACTCAACATATTCTTTTTTTAAGTTAATGCAGATGATACAAATTGGGTGCTGGGTGCTAATATTAGCATAATAATGTTTTATATTAACACAACAACTTCAAATTTTTAAATTTTATAGACAATTTTGCTCTCTATATATATTTCTTTCAAATGCTATTTTCGATACAGGTGATTATGTAATTTTCTAGCATGAGGACCATTTATAAATTACTATATATTCTTCATTGTTAGATCTTCATCTGATTTGAAATAACAACAAAAAAAGAATATTAACCCATACATATCTGGTTGTACTGAACATCAATGATTTTAACTTCCATTAAACATGTATTTCGGTCCTTTTTGTTTCAATATACTTAGTTGGTATGAGAAATATAAAAAAAATTACTACATGATATATCATCTTTTTGTTTAACAAATACAAATTGCTTTGTTTATTTTTAATAACTGCATATACAAATTCAAAATAACACACCACTTACAAAAAAATGGAATAAAAGCATAAGTATATGCAGTTATTGTTAATGTAGAAAGTGCAACCAAAATATAAAATCACCCTAGTTGTGAAGCAACTAGGTGATATCTACCATTACATCAAAATATAGAAGCTAATAGTTTGCTAGAGGGGTATTATTATAAAACATCAAGCAGAAATTGAAAGATACAAGGGTATTAGGGAACATCATTATAACTGGCATGAGATATACTGGTATTGTGGCCTAAAGAGTGGAGAAAGGCTGTATCAACTTCATCACAGTCCGCCCTATACCTGAGATGCTCAGAAAGGTCTGACCCAGCACCATTGATCGAGGATTTAAAATAATTATGGCAACCCGGAGTGCAAATATTTGATGCATATAGGCAAGGAGAAATTCACTTTACCGGCCATGATTTTCTGCATCATTAATGATTTTCCGGCTTATGAAAATTTATCGGGTTATAGTGTCAAAGGAGAGAAAGCGTGCCCTGTTTGCCTGGACGATATAGTCGATGTGTGGCTACCTAATTCCTCTAAAAACGTGTACATGGGTCATCGTAGATTTTTTCCTGCCAACCACGCACACCGAAAGAGAAAGAAAGAATTTAATGGAAAAACCGAGAATACCAGAGTAAATTATCCGTTGACCGGTAAAGCTGTTTATTCCCGAGTGAAGGATATCAAAGTTCGATTTGGGAAATTAAAAAAAATGGTGAGAAAGAAAGAGGCACCGAAATTAGTTGGAAAAAGAGGTCAATATTCTGGGATTTACCATACTGGCAGCACTTAGATGTTCGACACTGTCTCGATGTGATGCATGTCGTTAAAAATGTGTGTGATAGCCTGGTTGGAACATTATTAAATATTCCGGGTAAGACTAAGGACGGTATCAATGCTCAGAAAGACATGCAATTCTTGAACATACGGTCGGATCTACAACCAGCAGAGAAGGAAAGAGAAAATGGGAAATTTTGTACATATCTAAAACCCGCAATGCATACGCTGTCGAAAGAAGAGAAAAAAAAGCTTATGTGAATGCCTTCATGGTGTCAAAGTTCCATCTGAATATTCTTCGAATATTAAAAACCTAGTTTCACTGGAAGATTAAAATTGACAGGAATGAAGTCTCACGACTGTCATGTTTTAATAACACAGCTTCTTCATGTTGCAATTCAGGGCATATTGCCACCGTGTGTTAGGCAGACCATCACAAAGCTTTGTTTTTTCTTTAACGTCATCTGTTGCAAAGTATATGATCCTGATACGTTAGATGCTCTGCAGAAGGAGGTTGTTGTCACTATTTGTCATCTTGAAATGTATTTTCTGCCGTCTTTTTTTGATATTATGGTTCATTTAATCGTTCACCTAATTAGAGAAATTAAGATGTGTGGACCTGTTTTCTTGCGGTACATGTATCCGTTTGAGAGATACATGGTATTGTTAAAGGCATATGTCAAGAACCGATATCGTCCTGAGGGCAGCATTGTAAGAGCTTATGCTGCCGAAGAGGTTATTGAGTTTTGTACTAATTATCTGGATGATGTCAAAGTTATCGGCATCCCTAAATCTCGGCACGAGGGTAGACTTCACGGGGTAGGCACAATCGGTGCGAAATTATTCGTGCCCGATAGTAAAACGATGTCACTAACACATTTCCATGTTTTGCAACACCTCAGTGACGTTCATTTTTTCTGGGACGAGCATATGACTCTCTTGCGGCAACAGAATCCTAAGAAATCCGACAAGTGGTTGATCGGCGAACACAATAAAAAGTTTGAAGGATGGTTTACACGTAGAGTCATGCAAGCTCCAGAGGGAGAAAACATTAAAGAAATTGTCAAATTGTTGGATCTTGGTCTAGTCTATGTCGTGAGGACCTTCCAAGGATATGACATCAACGAGTATACATTTTACACAAGAAATCAAGATTCAAAGAGTACCATGCAAAACAGTGGAGTGACGTTAGTAGCCATTTCGAGTGATTTTTCATATCCTAAAGGTGCTGGACCATCGCATGCATCGATGTCATATTACAGGTTTATTGAAGAATTTGGGAGCTAGATTACAGAAGATTTAATATCCCGTTATTTATATGTAAATGGGTCAATAATCGTAGGGGGGTTAAAGTCGACGACAATGGTTTTATTTTGGTGGATTTCAATAAGGCTGGATACAAGGATGATCCATTTATACTTACAAGACAAGCCACGCAAGTATTCTACATAACTGATCTGGCCGATCGTTCAAGACATGTTGTCCTCTCTGGAAAAAGACGTATCATCGGGATTGATAATGTAGACGATGAAGAACCGTACGATCATTTTGATACCACCGTTTTCCACTGGCATGGCATCTTTACCAACCGGCGAGGATAATGAAACAAGTCACATGCGCATCGATCATAATGAAGGAGATTATACCCGTATATTGTTACTATGATCCCAGCAACTCAAATGAGTTTCTAAATAACTGTTAACTACTTTTTAGAAATTAAGGTCTCTAAAGTTTCTAACTCTCACATCCCTAAAATTAATTTTAAAGTTTCTATTAACTACGTCAATAATAAATTGAAAAAGAGAAATAATTTGAGCTAATAATTTGGCCAGTATGGAGTCTATAAACAGTTTTTTAATACTACATAATTTCTAAATAAAAAAATCTCACACGTTCCTGAAACTGGATTAGAAACTGTGATGTCAAATTGACAACTCTAATAATACCAGAGATGTCAGTTGCTCTTAGTCAGCATTGAGATTCGCAATTCACAGATTCAATAATGAAGAAAAGGCTTTGGTTTATTGCGTTATGCTGAAAGGGCTGCTTTTTTCCCCCTGAAAGTAACAAATTGTGGAAAAATAGATAGCATTCTTAGTGCTACCTAAGCAAGGTTTTAGCATTTTGTGTCAGAGTATGAGTATCTATCTCAAATTTTACCTACTGTAGGATGGTACATTAAAAATAAAGAATTGAATGTCTAAAAACATTGATCAAGGGTTCAGAACCTTACTTCAACAATAAAGGAAAATAGAAGATAACAAGTTCAAAAATTAATTAAGTTGCCTAAATATGTGTTCTTTATACCTCGTGAACACAAACCACGCAATACATCAGAGACCATTAGCAAAGCGGGTCCGAAAAACATAAGAGATAAGAGCAATAGGGACATAGGGTCAAACTAATTTCAGTAATAGTAAAAGAATGCAGCAATTAATAAGTACCAAGTTCCATGGCTGCTCTCCTTCCTCAAGTAAGAAAAGCATCTATAATAAAATCAATGTCTTCTTATGATTTCAATGTGATAATTTCTGCAGTTTTAGATTAAAACTTAAAAGGTATTGTGGTCCAAACAAGCTGGTATAGTACCATTGAAAGTGCCCTCTTTTTCCATCTTTTATTAAACCATGATTATGGAATCATAGGGTACACAAGCTGGAATGATATCAGCATGGAATATGTAAAAGGGGAGTGCTATACTGAGATCATTTTTTTCTAATTTTGAGAGCCAAGTGAAATTTTATTCTTTAAATACCAATTTTGTCCTTCCATCCTCTCTCTCTAATTCAATTAATAAAAAAACTAGAGAAAATATTTCTGTCCACTGGGTTTTGTCCACTATTTGTCCACAACCTTATCCACTCTCATCTAACTGTATTTTTTAATTGAAAATTTACAGTATTATTTGAAAATTTTACAGTATACGAGATTCAATTTTACAATATATATTTTACAGTATGCAAGATTCAATTGAAAATTCTACTGTATACAAGATTTAATTTTTACAGTATACAAGATTTAATTAAAAATTCTATTGTATACAAGATTCAATTTTACAGTTCTGCTGATTCAATTTTACAGTATACAAGATTCAACCCAGTGCGGACGCTAATAATTAACTCTAACTGCCAATAACCGCTAATAACTAACTCTAACTGCCAATAACTGTAATTTTCCGAAAGTACAGTTTGAAAGTACATTTATTTTGTCCTGTTGTGCAAGTTGCAAACTTTTTCTAATTATCATGGGACCACTTCAAATAGTTGCTGGATGTTTTCTGATTAACTGATATATTTTATGTGATATATTGTATAATTATACAGCATGTAGAAGAAATTTTACAGTATTCGCGCAAGTCAAAGCTGTGGACAAATGGTGGACAAAAAGCTGTGGACAATTAGACGCTTCCAAAAAACTAATAAAAGAAATACATAAAAGTTACCTTTTCTTCTCCTGAGTGATTGACGCATGGACTGAATTATACTTTCTTCTTCATACAGATTCTTACAAAAACATTTAAAAGATTTTTTTCAAGTGTAACAGTTAAGCTTACATTCATATAGATGGATCTGATCAACAGGGAAGAATACAGGGCCATTGATAGTGATTTATTTGAATTAACATTTGTCAAAGACTGTGACTATTTGAAATTTAATTTGATTTTTAGTTATGCAAATTTCATTCAATTAATTATCGAAATCATTAGTAAAAAAAAAAATTGTGTCAGATCAATTTCGTGAGTTTTATTATGCAATTCTGATTAAAAATGTTTAACCTTAATAAGTTCTCAAATGGTAAATGCTTGGATTCATAGTGCTTTATTACTTACAAAAGTAGGCTTGAGTTGTTGCATCAGATTTGTTTTCTTGGATCATCTTCTTATTTAGTGTTAATTTGACACTTGTTTTCATAAAGTTAAAAAGTACCAGTACCGCTGGTACAAAACTTTGTATCAGCAGGTTGCTAGTACATTTGCAGTTTCAAAACATACACTCAAGCAATCAGGCTGGCAACTGAACTGATTTATTTTAGAAACTTCAATTTTATTTCTTTCCTTTATCATTCAGAGGAAGAAAAGTTAACTTTTCTTTATTGCCTTCATTATTTCTTTTATTGATTGAGTTAGAGAGATGGAAGGACAAAATTGGTATTTGATGAAAAAATTTCTCTTAGCTCTCAATATTAGAAAATGTGCCCTCACTATAGCACTCCCCAAGTAAAAAGGTAGAAACTGGAAAGTAAAATCCCAAGATGCTGATCAAAACATCGGCTCTTTTGTTTTTAGAGAGATGAGGGTCAAACCCTCAAATTCCATTTACTGTGACACAAGTAGTGTTAGTAAAGCCTTGAAAAAGCCCTAATAATATCACAAAGGTACAAACCGGTATGAAATGAGCATCCAGTATTGCATTTAAAATTAGACCATGAGTAGACCTCAGACCTTCAAAATTTGGAAAATATTTGACCTGCCGAATTAAAAGCAAAGACAAGGCCAAAGCAACATAGAAATGGAACCAAGCACAACCCACACCTTTCTTTCAATAGCACAATATACCATCTCACTTGGGGAATCAATAGCCAACAGAGGAAAGAATGTGTACTTGGCAATAGTTAACACAAGCCCATGTAAGAGGCTTTGAAAAATACTTGGTGCTTCACTATTGATTGAGGCAATTTATCGAACACTTTACGGGTGTAACCCAGGAAACAAATGGAATTTTGATTTTTGTTTAGGTGATACAGATAACTTGGAGTAAGATTTAGTGAGCTGAACCACCTTGGCCATATCAACTGAAAAGGAGAAATAAATGAAAGAAACTTTTAATTGAGATATTAGAAGTTTAGAACTGAACAAGTAGTGTAGCAAGAGAGAGAGAGAACCATGAATCTATGAAAAGAACTGAAGAATATTGTTCAGTCGATATTTCCGCCATAGGAGGCAAGAGGTGAGCTTGTGAGTCGTGAACATCCAAGCACGGACTCCGGAGATGTCAAAAAGAAGAAGTAATAATACCAAAAAGGCTTAAAACTGAGTTCAATATCACAATATTTTTCACAGCTTCATTGTTTTCATTTTTAATATTGCCAATTTGCTATCTAATTGCTTCTTGCTGTTGTTTGATAGAGAATGGGAGGTTCTGCAAATATCTCTATTTATTTGTCAATGACTACTCAACTGCCAGAGAATGCTGTTATTTAATTCTCTCGATCAATTGGTCAAGCATCACAAACAAAATCCACAAAAAAAAGGAAAATAAAATAATTGAAACGGGATTTTTTATTAATCAGATAAATAGCATCTTGATACTCCCTTGTCATTGGAAAAATGTACACTAATAAAAGAAACTACAAGTGCCTCATAATTTATTCAGCTACAAGTGCCACCCAGAAAAAAATTAACTAGGCTTACTAGTTAACATTTGTTGGTGTATTGAAAAGTTTAAGAACACAAATTGGTTTTGCTACAACATCAATATTTTAGTGGAGCGCCTTCTTCCTGAAACCACCAACATATCCAATTTATGAGAAGTCAATTCATACACAAGATAAATTTTTTTTTTTTTACCTACTTTGCTGAAAGTTGTAGTTACAAGGGAAAACTGTAACACTTGAATTTACCTTTTTAATAAGTTGCTCTTTGTTTCAAGGAAACAATGGCGGGTCAAGGAGGCCAGTATTTTCTGGAAATCCCATCATCAAATTAAGGTTTTGCAGTGCTTGACCTGAAGCTCCTTTAACCAAATTATCAATCTATAACACAATAAAACCATTTTTATCATACTATTTTTTTTAAAAGTTCTAAAAATATATTTATTAATTGGAGAAGAAAGCATACCACAGAAATTATAATAGCCCTCCCAGGAATTCGGTCTTCAAAAACATTCATCAAACAATAATTAGACCCTCTGACATGTCTAGTGTGTGGCACCACACCTTTTGCTAGAACTTTCACAAAATCCTCATTCTAATATGCAAAGAACAAGCCAAGGTTGAGTGTTTACAAGTATTCTTGAATGTTTTCCAGAGTGCATCCGTTAAAGCCGTGCTTGAGCAGTCAGCAACTAATCATTCCATTTATGAACATTTTAACAGGCATTCCATTAAAAATGGGAGTTCATAAGGGTCCTTATAAATATCTCTACTCTCTCCTTGCTGCATCTGTGACTTCTCCAAAAAGTGAAGTTTCAATTTTGTTCTAGGCATTTATTTTGTATCCATGCTACTTGGTGAATTGACATCTCCGTTAATTATGAAACATAACAAAAAAAATATATTTCATATTTTCTGAATAGATTAGAAAATTCCTTCTTAGAGTGGCATTTCTGTTCTAATAAGTTTAGTTTTCGTATTTTTCTAAAGAGATTAACTTTACATGCAAAACCTCATAAATAGAAGAATGCTGACATATGATAAGGAGGCTAAAGTGGGATACCAGAATACGCTATTTGAAGTGTACCTCATATGCAGAGATAAGGTGATGGTGTAAATCGTCAGCAGTTACACCAGTTGGCATTTCCAAATATATGGTAGATTGCATACCACGACTCTATTATTGAATGTCAAAAGCACAAAAGCATGGATTAAAACAAGAAGAATAAAAAGCATCCCTGCATACCCGCGAATATAGTAATATCCCAAACTACCCTAAACAAATATACATCTTTCTCAGAGAGCAGTTTGATCATCTAATGATAGCACAAAGGACAGTTATTATGGGACATTTTAAGTTTCTCTATGGGTATACAGTAAACACTTGGCTAATTAAAAAAAAACATATATACCATGGGCATGAGATGAGGTGTGAAGCTGACGGTCACTTTTGAATTAGCCACACCAGCAAGCCCTTGTTCAATCTCAGGTACTGATATTACCAAAGAAAAATAAGAAAATTGTTTTGAGAGATTTTGTGGAGTTTTCTTTTGTACACTGAATAGGTAACATATCGGGGCACTTTGTAGTTTCTTATAAAGTTTGGTCTTAAAAGAGGTGATAATGAATTTACAACTATTACTAAATGTTATACCAACACCTCTTTTATGTATTATTTCAGAAGTCTTGTATACAGTTAAAGCTAAATTTAAGAAAAACTTCCAATTCATATAGCAAGGCTCGAACAGAGAATAAGAAAAGTAATAGTTATAATAAAATTAAAATCATAAATTGAAAACATTATGTAATACATATGAAAATCGGTACCATGACGATGTTTGGTTATTCCATAACAGTGAATTCCTTCAGCAACTTCGGTATATAAATTTGCCTCCTTTGCCCCGCGACCTTCAAATACAACGACATAGTATAATAACACGAAAAATAAGAAAAAAAAGTTATAGACAAACTCCTAAAAATTAAATGGAGTCACCAACCTGCACCACTAACTCCAGACTTTGCATCAATTATGATATTTCTTAGTTCAATTAGCCCTGCCTAAGATGCAAAATCAATACAATCATATACTATCAAAAACATATTTGCATCGATGTAAAGCACTATAGATTAAGTATTAGAAAACCTTGATTAAAGGTATAAGAGGCAATTGAATTGAAGTGGGATAACACCCCGGGTTCGCTACAAGCCGTGCCTTTTCTATTTCATCTCTAGAGATTTCTGTCAAACCGTATACTGCTTCCTCCTATATAAAATAACATCCCTAATGTTATGAATACATATAAAAAAAACGAGAAAAGATTAAAACTAATATGAAAAATGAAAGGTGTATTGAGAAAGAGGGACCTGTAGCTCAGGTGCTTTATGAGGTTGGCCATACCACTCCTCGTACTCAGCTATGTTCTTTAACCTAAAATCCTATGAAACCAAAGGAATTTGTAAGTGTTCTTCCTTGCAAAATATTGAAAATAACTTGAAAATGGACACACATAAAGTAATAACATACCGCTGAGAGATCAACAATTTTTAGCCGCTTTGGTAGGCCTTTAATTATTTCCTACGGAAACAAAAGTAGCAATGTTTATAGAATGTTTTCATGTTGTTTTCCTTTCTTCTAAACTAATCAATGAATATAAGAACAACCTGAGTAGTTCCATGAGGCAAGCAACAAAACACAGCATCTACATCTGAAAAATCAGCATCTTTGATTGCAACCATGTCTGGCAATTCCTGTAAAGTACCAAATTGACTTGTACATATCATACAGGTTATTATCAATAGGAAGATGACTCATAGTGATGCAGATTACTTTACCTTATTTTTTTTAAGTATGCAACTGTATCTTTACTGGCTGGTAGATCCAATGCCTAACTAATTGGCACTGACACGATAACAAGTTTGAGTATAATAAACATCGTTCATAGTACAAATTATTGTCCCTATAACAAAGTCATGCAACACAAGGCTATGAGGAACTTATACCAACAACCTAAAACATCAACTGTTAGTGATTTAATAACAGCAAAGAAGAAATGTGGTTTCAGATAAAGTAACCTGAGTAATTAAGTGAGGAAACACAGAACCAATGGGTTGACCAGCTTTTCTATCGGCTGTCATGACTGTAATTGCAAAGTGAGGGTGCTTTGCCAGAAGCCTTACTATCTGTTCAATAAAAAAAAAAATTCATAAGTTCATATGGTTCAAACCGGTTTCCTGATCATAATTCAAGTACAGTAATTATATTTGAGACATTAACCACAGTAGTATTGTTACCTCAGCACCAGTGTAACCGCTGGCACCTAGAACCCCTACACGTGCTTTTTTCTCAGAATCACCAAATGCAGATGCTCTGACACGAAATGTAAAGCCACTACATTTCTTTAAACCTTTATCCACTTTTGTAACCTAACAAGAAAGATCAAAACCTTCAGAATTTTAAGTGCTTTTCCAAGGGAAACCTCATCCGTCAGAGCTATGCAAAGGGATTTCACACGGTATGGATTTAACCCTATTTGACCCCACTGCACCAAACCCAATGCACTACATTTGATAATAAGAGTGATATCACACTCTCGTGTGCCCAAAATATCCTTTTGGGCAAATCCCCAATGGCAATTTCAATGGATTCCTTGATCTTTTCATTTGAATTCAGACTTATATTTAATAACCAATCTTAATGCACGCAGAGTACCACAGCAAGCTGCAAGCCATCAAAATAATAAATTCTCAGAATCTCTTCTTACTGCACTTCTCCAGATTAGTAATTTCTGAAACAAAAGTTCAATTCTTTTTCAACAAAGCAAATAAACTCAATACCAACCAATGCAACCACACCAAACCCAGCTTATAGCATCACACCAAATTATGAACAAAAAGGAAGAATCTGGAAAAAAATAAGGGAACCAAGCAGGAAAGCAAGAGAGCATACCCAAAACCCGCTAAGAGTTTGTGTGGGAAGGAAGGATTAGTGGCTATAAGGAGATGATAGGTATAAAATAGCTGAGGATAATGGAGCTAAGAAGGAGAGAATGTAAAGAAGTACCTTTCCGGCCAAGTTAGCATCCACTGAAACCGAGTACATCATTTTGTCCCCACAAAGTGCGCCTCTTTGGTTGTGTGCTTGAGAGAGAAACCAAAGCGCGCTGTCTATTTGGTACAAAAAAAAACTCTCGAGATCTTACTCAATTTCCATATGTGATGAAAATGTCGGGTCTGATCGGCATGGCCCTTTCTTGCTCAAACGAGAATCTGAATCGGAATTCATTCTTAATAATCTGATCAGAACGAGGCAGTGTTGTAAAATGCGGTTTTTATGCGGTATGCGGAAGGCCACCGCATGCCGCATATACGGTATACGGCTGCATATGCGGATTTTTATGCGGATTTTAAAATAAGAATTCATAAATAATATATATGCAAAACTATAATTTGTGCACATTAGAGACACATCTAAGATAAGAAATGAAGCATCTGATAAATGATTGATACTATGTATATGTATAAATATATGAGAGTTATAATTTCACAGCAGAATACAAAATCTCACAACAAATGAATAGTAACAAGTGACTAAATACCTAAATACCAGTATCTCCTCTTTACAATACCAGTACCTAAATACCTAAATAATAGTATCATCTTATTTCAATCAATGATAAATAATAGTACCTAATTTGAATCAATGATGAACCATCCAATCTTACCAATTATCTTACACAGTAGCTGTTATTTATTTCAATCAATGATGAACCATTTGATATCATATTTGTTTCAATCAATGAACCATCCAATCTTACATGTATAGCTATAAAATATATCAATTTCACTAATTACCAGGCAGTGACTAATTTACCAGAATCAAGCTTATCAATTTCAGCCTAGCTAGATGGATTGGCAGTGACTAATTTACCAGAATCAAGCTTATTAAGGTTGATTTGATTACAGCTACTGTGTAAGATGGATTGGCAGAAGACACACTCACGTTTGGCTTCCTGGTATCGATCAGAACTCAGAAGCATCAAGCCAGCAGCGCCGATGGGTGAAGAGGCGGAGGAGAGACGGTAGGTGGAGAGTGGAGGATGCGCTATGATGGGAGAGAGGCGCTGATGGGTGAAGAGGCGATCGGTGGAGAGTGGAGGACCCGCTGTGATGGGGGAGAGGCGTCGGTGGGCGAAGAGGCGATCGGTGGCTGGCGGAGGAGAGAAGGCGATCGGTGGCGGCGGAGGAGAGAGGCGGACGGGATTAGGTTATGCGCTGGAGAGAATGTCTGTTGATGCGGATTTTATGCGGCCGATTAGTTTATATGCGGTGAACATTATGCAGCCCAATATGCGGCTGCATATGCAGAACCGCATATTAGACCACATATTGATTTTCTATGCGGTTGTCAACTGCATATGCATATGCGACCGCATAGACCGCATTTTATTACACTGGAACGAGGAGAAAAACGAGAATAAAAATGATTCGATGAGATTTTAGGAGCCCCAAATCATGCAAAGAAATTACGAGAAAAACGATGATATTTGACAAGAATTTATTTTGCCGGTGTGAAATTTTCAATGGCATGCATTGTAATTTTAAAGAAAACTAGTAACATTTTTGCGGCTCCGCTGCAACTGTTATTTTTGTTGTTTGTTGGTTTTTGTGGGTGATCTTTTTGGTTTCGGCATATATTTTTTTTTGACAACTGCATTCATGAAGTAAACATAGACATAGTGACTTTTATATATGGGAATAAATATTCTTGTATATTCTTTTTCGAGTAAAGCTAGCGTGTGACATGCTCACCAAGAAAGTTTGGTGAGCATAACTCCAAAAGTATATCGAATCGATGTCAAATGTCAAATTCAAACCGTTGAAATCCATGTACTTCATGAGTGATGCATATATATGCAAAATTTTGAAAGTTTCGAGTTTATTTGCTACACGGTCAAGTGGTAAAAGAAATGAACATTTTATTATAAGCTATTTTATATATTCAATTTTTATTATTTCTTTGACCACTTGACTGTGTAGCAAATAAACTCGAAACTTTCAAAATTTTGCATGTATATGCATCACTCATGAAGTACATGGATTTCAACGGTTTGGATTTGACATTTGACGTCGATCCGATATACTTTTGGAGTTATGCTCACCAAACTTTCTTGGTGAGCATGTCACACGCTAGCTTTATTCTTCTTTTTCTGTGTACGGGGGTGTACATGGTACTATTGTCCCATGCTGCAATGGCTTGATTATTTTCTATTATTCCTACTTTCAAATTGGGATTATGATCATTCGTTTAATTATTTTCTACTGGGTCATTATCATAAATAAAAAATATTTGATAGAGATTAAACAAATGATCACATTATCATGCCCGCTGGTCTAATTGCCATCATTAAGTTAGAACAACACAAACAAATAACACCAAAAGTGAAGGCAATATTAACAGTACGACATCCTTTTACATAGAAATGATAAACCAGTTTTCCTAATTCTCCTTACTGACAGAGAAGAGAACTATTAGTAATTGCCAACATTTGATACATACCAAACAACTCCAATTGATCCAACATTGATTTTCTAATCATCACCTAAAAAAAACATAGAACTATTGATCCAACATCCATAATATAACCATCACCTCAAAAGGAAAATAAAATACAACCAAAGATAAACTTCCCAGTTGTACGCTCCAAGTTAGAAACATCATCACATAGTGTAAAAAATGCTCAATTTGATAGTTTACTATCAACTGATCACACTTATGACTTATCTTAACCATATTCGTTTTTGCAATATAAAAATTTACCATTTTGGACTATGTACATCGGGTTGTTGTTGTATCTTTCCTTCATGTGCATCACCAATGCCCCATGGTACCGAAAAATATTCGGCAGTCCTGTATACAAAATTAATGAAAATTAATTTTCATCTCCTATAAATGTAAAATTGGACGAAGGAAACAAAATCTTACTACAATTTTTTTTGTTCTTAGAGCATCTACATCCGTGAAACTCTTGGAGTTTCTAAATAACTGTTAACTAATTTTTAGAAATTTTGTTTCTGAAAGTTTCTAAACTCCCACATCCCTGAAACTAAGATTAGAGTTTCTTAATTGCCACATCAGCAAAAAAATTACAAGAGAAAAGAATTTCAACCAATTATTTGGCCACGTCAGAGTTTATAAACAGTTTCTTATTAAGAAACTTTGGAGCAAAGTTGCTAAATAAGAAACTCATCTGCATCCCTGAAACTGGTTTAGAAACTGCCACATCAGATTAGAAACTCCAAGAGTTTCAGGGATGTAGATGCTCTTATACTGGTGTTCCAATGAACTATCCGTTGCGCTCTCCAGTTGTGCTTACAAGGGCATTTCTGTCATAATTGTCTATTGGGCATGAAGAATAAATATTTTTTTTTTGCATAGGTGGTTGTATACTGATTGAAGCCAAAAGGCTAATTTGGCTTTGGAGAGGTTTTCCTCTTCTGATGTGAATGAGTGGAGACTAATAGTAAATGAAAGGTTACAAAGTCTAGTAAAGCATAATTGTACATCTGGAGGAAGAGGACTGGTATCCCATTCCAATTTCTATTTAGGGAATTGTAAACTGATCCTATAGTAAACTTTTCATGTAGCAATCTTTCCAACAGCGAGGAGTTTACCTTAGTAAGAGTGGAGAAAGTGATCTTGTTCGATTTCACTTCTGTATTTTGCTGCTCTCCAGTTTCTGGTTGCACTCTTGTTTTTCATTGCTCTCCAACTTCCTGATTGTCTGCATCACATTTTAATAAGAAAATTAAAGTCAAACTTTCACAAATCTTGTTCCATGCAAAAGCCAGACTTCATAAAAGTATAGTGACAAGTGAATTATTCGGATTCGGTTCAGCAGGGTCAAAAATTTATGAATCGGGAATAATTTGGGTATAATTTGAGAATGATTTGGAATTATTCGGATCAGATATCTCAGTCCCAAAAGGGAGCAAATAAATGTTCTGGGAAAAATTCAAAAAAATTAACGTATAGTTCGGTCAACCGAATAATTCGGCGTTCGGTTCGCCATCACAAAAAAAAACGAATTACTCTCGAATAATTTGCGAATCTTGTGATTATGCATGCAAGTTATGGTAAGCCTTAAAATGTAAAGTAAAATTTCAAAAACAACTTTCCAAAAAGATTATAATGGAAAATGGCACCAGAGAGAATCCCATATAAACTAAGTCGTCAGTCTTTCTTAACGTTTATAAAGGAGTGCAGATTTTATCCACATTTTCCTATTCACTTGAGTCTCACTGAAAAATTAATCCAAGGATTATTAGATATAGAGCACCTGTTTAATAAACTTTAAAGGCAAGGAAGAAAGATACCCTGTAATAGGTTGGAAAAAAAAAATCTACCAACCGGGTCTGTATAATGATACATGGTTGACATAAATTATGTCTATAGCTAACTATTTTTGCCGTTGTTTTGTCTTCAAATTAGAAGAAAAAGACATCCATTCAAATAAGAGATATTGGCTTCTTATATAAAGTGTTTATGATCACTTGACAATTCATTTTAAATCTACAGTAACCGGATATAAGTGGATTAAGCTAAGTCATACAGTACATAAATAATTGATATAGACATTGGTTATGAGCTGGAAGCATGAAAGACCTTCCCTTGTAAAAATCATAATATATAGAATGCCCACCAAGTCACTTAATTTTTTGAGGCAAATTACCAGCTCATCATGTAGGTCAAGTGTTTATATTATTGTTAACTGACTCATTTGGGATAATTTCCTCCAATTGTAGTAATTCCCTGACAAATGTACTTCGACATCTAATATATAATGATTTCAACTCCAACAGCTATGAAATGATGCTCCTAAGCTGATTGTTTGTTTTACTCTGCATCAACCAATACTTGACACTTGACATGTTACACTCTATCTACATGCACAATTTGGGGACATTTATAATCAACAGTTGTGTTTTTCAATTTATATTCTCTTAATCTGTTTTTTGGGTAGTACACTGTACCAGTGAGATATCTACAACATCTCTCTTTGCCATATGAGCATGAGGTGACTGGTACAGTGGCTTGAAGTTGATACCAATGTTTTATACAGTACCTAACACCTATTCACACATTTATACACATAAGCAAATAAGACAGCATACCAAAGAAGGATAAAAAATTATAAAGAGAGATGCAGGACTTGTTTTTGTCAGACCCTGAGAGTGTAATTTTACACTTTAGTCCATGCTTATCGTTATACTAAATGCACCTCTAATTGCTCAAAAACTGAAATTAAATTGCAATTGAAAGTAAATAGATGAGTTTAGAGAAATTTGACACGCGGGAAGTTAACGGAGTTCGGCAAAACAAAGGCCTACGTCTCCGAGGCTTCGCAACCTCAGGTGGTGCGCCTTTCTATTACCCAATACGAAAGGATTACAACTTGTGAACCGTTGAGCCCTTACACACCAAGCGGGAAGTCAAACGGCTAACTCAAAGAGATGAGAACAAGGTCTCTTAGTTCAAGCTACTCAAGAGAAACACTCAATAGATCACTCTAGTCTAATCTAACTCAAGATTAGTGAAGTGGATTTGAGGTTGTTTGAGGAATTTTGAAGTTTTAAGCTCTCACAACAGTGGAATAAGCTAAGCTCTCAGAAAATCATTTTTTTAGAAGTTTAGGGTCGGCTCAAATTATTTGGGAAGACAGCCCAAAGTCTTATTTATAGAAACAGCTCAAAAATGAGCTAAATGAGCTAAAACGTTACCAACGTTTTAGCTCAAAATGCGATTTAGGGTTTTAATTTTCTGACAGCTCAGCTAATCGATTCAAAACGTTATAACGATTGTATAACGTTTCTATAACGTTTTGCACTGTAAAAAATCTTAATCAAAACAGGAATTTTTGAAGCTCAGAATTAATTAAAACGTTACAATATTTTTATAAACGTTATAACGTTTGTGACTCGATTTTGAATTTGATACAACTGTACTTAACTACATTCCTGAAACGTTACAACGTTTTATAAAACGTTTTAACGTTTCAAGTTGATTTTGTATAGTTGTGCTTCAGCAGTTCTGATAGTCTAAAACGTTATAACGTTTTTATAAACGTTACCAACGTTTTGGATTCCTTCTGCGTTTGATCAAGTTGTGCTAAAAACGTTACAACGTTTTACCAACGTTTTAGTAACGTTTGTCCCTGTTTAAATAACCTCAAACTTACTTTACCAAGTTTCTGATTTTACAATTTGTGTTCTTGATAAGAGTCTTCATGATTTTTTCAGTCCAAGTATTCCATAATGCAATTCCATTTGACTTGAACCTACATATCTTTCAAAAATAGAAGAAATCGTAAAATTCAATAATTGTATATTTTTGCAAATTAGTCAAATAGACGAAAAATATTATTACACGAACAACACTTATGTTTTAATTACAATTATGAACATAATTACAAAGTAGATCTAAGATATCCTAATCCTTTAGTCCAGGAGTCTACTTATAGGAGGGAGGGGTGCTGGCAATGAATTGGAATTCAATGGATCACATATAGATACAGCTGGAGCAGTTATTTGATAGGGGTGAAATAAGTCGTTATTTTTCTTATCACTTAGTCTAAAATATTGTCATTTATCGAGTTACAATTATCTATTTTCTAAAAAATCAGATTTTTTTTATTATTTTACTTAATCTGAGAGAATTGTAGATTTTCGATGATATTCGAGCTAAAATAGGCATAAAATGAAGCAATTCTGACACTCAATCTCAGCCGTACAGATGCCCTCATCCGCATGCAATCCTAAACAGTTACCGTAGGAAGTTATGCCCTCCGTGCGGTTTAACCCCAAACTGCATGCGACTCGGCCATCCGCATGGAGAAACTGACAGAACAGCAGTTACAGATCTAACTTGCCACCCAAGGCCTATGTAAGCATCTGGACACCCAGGAAACATATCTCTCGAATCTCTAAACCCCAAAAAGACACACTTTACATCAGAGAACACTTAGAATTAGGGTTTCTTTTTTGGAGGCTATGCAAAGGAGAGATCAATATAATAGCACGGTCTCCATTAGAAAAGGAGTAGAGACAAGACTTGAAGACGGCGCCTACTCGGGATAGCGCAGTGGGCCAGTATTATTTGTGCTTTGTGATTCTTGCAGAACGTATTTAAACGGTTCAGATTTAAAAAAACACTCAAAGTTTGAGATATCTCAGAGGCTGTGAATTCCTATCTGCGGAGGTGAATTTTTGATCTGATGACTTCGATTTCACAAATTACATGCAAAATGGAATCGAATCTTCTGAAAAATTAATGAACAAATAATATTGAATTTGAGAAGACGCAATTTATATTTTAATTTACGTCTTTTCAGATTATAAATAAATGAACAGATGAACCGTCAACAACGCAATTTATCTATTCATGATATGGATGACTATAATTAAAGTATAAAGAGTATTGAGTTTTGAGAAAACGCAACTTAAATGGATAAAATTATGACAGTTCAAATTATAAATGGTTGGACGGATCAACCGTCAACGACAAAATTTTCCTGACCACGTGTATATGTACATGTACATGTAGATAGAAATTCGGTTCCATAAATAATATTACGTTTTTTTGCTGCTAGACAAATAGTACCACAGAAATCAGTAGTATCACGGAAATCAGTGTTTAGAAACGGATAAAATTTGAATAACAAGATCCAAGTTAAGAAATGACGGGAAATTTTATGTAAAGTATGATAGTAGGACTAGGTTGTTTTTTTTTTTTTTTGCAAAAGTCGTGAGAGAGAATCAAACTAAATTAGAGGTTTTTAAATTCATTTATTCTCTTTGTGAACTCAACTCTAAAATCTATCCGATTGACTTCAAATGACACATCCGGACTGTTAAAACTTGTCTACCCTACGAGTGATGCATCTACAAGAAAAAAATAAAAAATTTTAAATTAATTTTGTATAGAGTCAATATTAAAAAAAATGAATGTATTCAAATTAATTTATAAACCTTCTAATTTTGTCCGCTTGACTTTATACTAAATTAATTCGAAAGTTTAAAGTTTTTGCATGCAGACACATCACTCGTAAAGTAGACGGGTTCCAACTGTTTGAATTTGTCATATAAAATCAATCTGATATATTTTAAAGCTGAGTTTAAAAAGAGAGTTAAAAAACTTAGGAACACCCTAGTTCTACTCAAGTCTGATTATAATATCTTAAAAAAAAAATCATTTCTTTTATGAGTATTAGATTCACATCTGTGTTGTAAAAAAAGTCCGTTTAAGTTGATTAATTGGCCAATTAGTCGTTGGCGTAATCAAACTGTCACAATTTTTTCCGATTAATCAACCAATTATTTCTAATTAATCACTTAACGATATCATATCTGTCCAATAACCGCATTCCGTTATTTACAACACTGATTCAAATAAACGCAAGACCAATAACATGATAGTGATATGGAAATCCTCTCAAAATATAAATACAATATAATATTTAAACATTTTTCCTTCCTTGTCCATTTCAATGTTGTCACTTTGCTTGCACAGCCTTGGACTTGCAATTGATGCACGCAGGAGCTTTTGAAAAAATATATATATATATTTACGCCAGAGAAAATAACGAAAGAATAGTAGTTGCTACTTTGCTTGTAGAGTATTGAAATTCTGACAGCAACTCGTCCAGAAATAGTGCCCGGTGCCAGTATTCCTGATTCCCTGATCTAGAAACTGTAGAGACAGCTGCATTTTGATACTTCATTTTTTTCTGGCAACTGCGTAGCTATCATCTCTTCTTTTGGTCAAGTAACTAAAAAAAATGACGCTTTAATTTTAAAGAGTAAACAGTGGACCTGAACACATATGGGCTGGATAGTAAGAATATAGAACCGCAAGGCTTGATCACTAATTTTAATCGCATAAGACAATTTTATATTTGAGTTTGAATCTGATCGTTCGTTTTAAATAGTACGAATCTTGATTAGGTATGTTTAGTTGCAAAATAAGAATAGCTAGAATAGTGAAATTAAAAATATATATTATTTGTTCTATTAGAATAGCTAAATCTCAAAATTCTTAGAAATAACCTATTCTAATAAGACGAAAAGTTTGAATTCACTATTCTAGCTACTCTAACACCGAATAAGCTATTATGAATAGTCTAATCCAAGTGATGGCCTATTCTCAATTCAACCAAACATACCCTACTGTATTAATTTGTCTGCAAATTCCTATGAGATCTGAATAAAGTTATCGGTTTGATTTTTGAAGAAGAGGAGGAATCCACTCGCAACATTTGAAAGTTACAACATCTGACAATAATTTGGTTTTGCAATTTTTAAAGTCCAAATAATTGATCCAAACCGTTAAGCATGATCTCTATATAAATGTGTTTGAAGATCAAATTTTACATTTTTTAGAATTTTTTTTATTTATTAAGTATTTTACGAAACTACTATTTGTAGACAATTGTAGATCACTGAAAAATAACAGTTTTGTAAAATACTTAATAAATAGTAAAAAAAATTCAAAAATAATGTAAAATTTGATCTCCAAGCACATTTTAATATAAATATCATGTTGAACGGTTTGGATCGATCGTTTGAACTTTAAAAATTGCAAAATCAAATTGTTATAAAATGTTGTAACTTTCAAATGTTATAAGTGAATTCCTCTTTAAAAAATTCAAACTTTAAGTTAACACGGATGATGAATCCATATCCTCTTATGTCTGAAAATTAAAATTAATTAATTAAACTAACAATTAAAATTTACAACTAATTAAAAAATTTAGTTAATTAAATAGGAGACTAAAATTTCAGTTAATTAGAAAGATAAATGAAATTATATAAGGTTGTTATTCAAGTTATTAAATTAAACTTTTCAAATAAGATTTTCATAAAATGAAATACATAATTTTGTGACATATTAGAAGGAGAAATTGTTATAAAAATAACAGGGTTATTAAAAATTTGATAAGTTATAATTTAATTTCATAACTTACCACGACTAACGGTTCGAAAGATTTGTACAAACTTATAAACACAGACCCCGTTTAATTAATGAATAATTATTTCAATCCCCACACTCCAATATCCGCATTGTACCCCCATCTCTTAAACATATTTTAACTTTCCATAAACTAATTTAACTAACTACTTTAATTAAAATTATTCACAACACTGTGATCTTCCAAGTTTAATTAAATTAATGGGTATAAATACTTGGAAGATAATAAATTAATACTTGCAAATTAAGATATTAATACTTGCATGTCTAACTTGATATAACTATATAGATGGACCACTCAAACTACATGGGAGAAGAATTATACACGTTTTTAGAGGTGAGTTTTTTTTTTTCAATATCTTCCATATCTCTCACGTTCTATGAGGAATTTTGGGAATCTAAAACCATGAACGTATTCTACGTAATTTTATTTTTCAAATGAGATCCATAATGACGTACTTTCGGATTCATCGTCACACAAGTATTTATACCTCATTGTGCAAGTATTTATACCTCATCGTGCAAGTATTTATACCTATACTTGTAAGTATTTTATCCCTAATCGTGGACCCCGCATCTCCGCATCGCATTTCCCTAATCGTCCCTGTGTCAACCTTTCTCTAACAAAAATAGTTAACCACATATACTTCCGTGCATAGGTATAAATACTTGTAATACTTGATATTAATACTTTTAAATGCCAGCAGTGTCATATGTGAAAAATACTAGATATAAATACTTAAATGACGAGGTATAAATACTTGTGTGATGACGAGCTCAAAAGTATGTCATCATGGATCTCATTTGAAAGATAAAATTGCGTAGAAGACGTTCGTGGTTTTAAATTCGCAAAATTCCTTATAGATCATGAGAAATGTGAATGAGATTGAACAAATAAAATTGGGAGATAATGGAGGGATGAGAGTGCGGGTACTCATATCACGTCCCTTAATTAATTTAGTTTAAAACATTCCTGTTAATTGTTTTATTCCATTTGAATTCTGGAATTATCTCAACCATGCAGACTGTTCTGCACGAATCTCAAAGCAGCACCCTTTACTCTTTTTAAAACCCCTGCCAGCCTGCCTTATCTCCTTCCTTCCCTGCCGCTGGGGCCGCCCCTTTGAAATCCCTTGTCGCATAAAAATGCCTGAGACACTAATATTGGGCCTGGACCTTATTTGGGCCCAGGAAATTGAGACGCTACGGTTTTAGGTAAACACTTCTGACGCTCTGTAACGCTTCCCTCTGAGGCTCTGAGCTCTCACTTGGCGACATTGCCTTCTCTCTGGGGAAAGCTCCTCCTTACCCCTACTCTGAAGAGTCACCGCGCCAAAACCTCGACACAAAATCTGAGACACAGGAAAAATGTTCACTGGCAACTCTCCCTAATCTCTCTCTTTCCCTTCACCCTCGACATACGCGGTTCCTTTTCGCCTCCCTCCATCAGAGGTGTATTTCTCTTTTCGACCTCTAGTTTACTTCTTTCGTCAGACTAAAAGATTTTACATGATCTCGACCAGCACTTGCGATTTCATTGTGGAATTCAATTTAAGTTTGTGCTAGTAGTTTTTTCCTCAAGTGTGAAAATGTCAGTTTAGTTTATATTTTCTTTAGTAATTTTTGCATCACGCACTTCCTTTTGAGCTCAAAATTCGATAAACAGAACTGAATTTTGTAGCTTTAAATGCTAATAGCTCATATTGGTGTGATAAACGACCTGTTCTGGGGAATATTTTTATTTTTTATTTTTTTATTCTTCCATAGTTTATTTTGTGATGTTGCCTGGTTTATATGGCTGATTAGGTTTCTTGTAGCTGCATTATGGTCTTTTTTCTTAAACCTTTACATTTTACCACAGGTATAAGGGGCACACATGATTTTTCTAATTTTCCAGGGCATATATGATGATCAAAGGTTTCCCACATCAACAAAAAATTGTTCTATTGTATATTTAGGTCACCTTCCTTTTTTATTTTATGTTATTTATTTATCCTGAATGGTTGGTTCTGTGTCTGTTACTCTGTTTAGCTAAGGAGGCCGAATCAAAATATGGAGAAGATAAAGTGTTGCAATGAGGAAATCTCCTTTAATGTCGGTTTGTGTGGGCACAGTGGCCATCTTTGTCTCCAGCCTTGCTCTTCCTCCTCGACCTCATGTCTACCTGATTTCGTCCTTCCACCGGCATTCCCTCAAGAAACAACTGAAAGTGTGAGAGAATACCTGGAGGAAAACTACCTTACACCTGAGCTAAACCATCTCGAACCCCACTCGTCAGGCAAGTTGTGGGATTTCGAGTGGTTTGAAAAGGCCAACATCCCCTTGGAGCCATCTGCTTCCTGCCATGTAATTGCTCCCTCCTGGGAGCTTCCTTTTCGCCGCTCTAGCTCCAATTGGAAACCTACTTCCATTCAGGTGCCTTTTTTTAAGCTTCACGTGTTTTCTTTTATCGCCAAGTCATGAGCTGATTTATATGTTATAGATACAAGTAGGGGTGTTCATTGGGTCCAGTTTATTCGGTTTTCAACTGAACTGAAAAAGTTCAGATTAAATGTTTTGTTTTTTCAGTTTAAATGGATCGGTTTGGTTGAACTTTTGAATTACTTTGGTTTAGATTTTTCAAAACTGAAAAGACTGAACTGACCAAACTCTATACGGTTAAGATCCGTTCTTCGGTTTTTGGACTTCAAATGAAGAAAAATGTTGGTTTGGATATTTTAGGACATCTGCATATTTTGTATGGAATTGAACAATGTGTGTAATGTCAACAACTAATATATATTCATATTTATTTCTATTATTATTAAATGTTTTGTGTCTTTATTGAGTTTGGACATTATAAAATTTAATCTATTTTTTTGGTTCAACCAAACAAACCGAAATCTACTTTGGTTATTTTGGTTCGGTTGTCATTCGGTTGACAGGTTATAATTCGGTTGGTTCAGTTGTATTTTTTTCAAACCGAATAAAATTTTGATTCAACTATTTCAATTCGGTTTTAATCGAACTGATCCAATGAACACCCCTAGATACAAATGGAAGGGCTAATGGAAGGAGCGCAAGAAGACGTGGGGGGTCTGAATAAAATGCCGGGACACGCGAAGGATTTTGTACGAGGGAGCCTCAACAACCGCCCCTTCCGCCCGGGTGGTCTCCAATCCTCTAACCTCCCGGGTCACAATGACCCGCAGAACAGTGTCAAAGGCGCTCTGCATGCCGATTGGGTCAGAGAGTTCATCCGTCCTGTCAGTGGTGGCGGCCCACTCCCTCAGACTGTCCCTCCTACTTTTCGGAAAGGACTCCAATTGGGCCCTCTCAAGGTAGCTTCTTTTATTCCCCTCATTTCTTGTAAATTTTGATTTATCCTCTCATTTCTTGCTGTGCTCAGTTGCCCTCTTGACATGACCTTTGTTCCATTTAGGAGTATCCATGTAGTCGGAAGTGTTCTAGCGAGATCTCTGTTGGTGATGAGGTGGCCGTGAGATCTACTAATGAAAATTTGGTTAGTTTGTAGTTTGGTACACATAATATTTGTTAAGTACGGTTTTCTTATTTCCCTTTTGGAGCATGTGTAGTCGCCGAATTTCATTAATTATTATGACATGAAGAACCATGCAATTGATTTCTTCATGTAAAGAGCATGTACAGTCCCTTACAAGTTATAAGCCAGAAATTATTTCTAGTGTATATTCATTTTGTTCCTGACTTTGCCAAAATTTAGTAATGCAGCCTCTTCTACATGTAACAGTATGACTTTTTGTTAGAAAATTCCATAACATAGATGGAAATTAAATTACAGAGTGCATTATGATTTGGTTACTGAATCACTGACCCCATCATAAATTTGCCACTCAGGATACCTAAGAGCAGCTATGCTGCTGAAAACTGCTTTAGAATTTGCCACTTCATCATAATTTTTTTTAATTTTTTTTAATTTTGACAATCTTGACACTTTTCAATAATAATGTTTAAATTTAAAATCGAACATTATGAACATTATGGACATGATCTATATTATCTATACTCCGCCTGTGTAGCACATCCTGTCCCAAGCCAGGATAAAGGAGAAGGGTTGTGATAGGTGTGGCGAGCCAACGTAAAATACAGCCCTTTCATGGAAATGAAACCCACATGAATCTCCGGTTGGGTTTCATTTCTAGCCTACTCCAACTTGTTTGGGACTAAAGGCTTTGTTGTTGTATCATGTCCATAAAATGTGATGAGATTTGGTGACTCCAAATTTCACTGGTCTGAAATTATCGGTCCTTGATGGATCACCAAATAATACTTAAAGTGCATGAAATTTGATTGCTAGGCTATCTATATGCTCAATAACATACCTATAAATTTACTTTTCACTTTTTTAATTTTATTTGTTTTTTAAAAAAAAATCAATAGTCGAGATTGTCAAGTGATCCTTAGTGAAAGAGTTTGCACATTTGCAGTTAGCCCAACCTCTCTTTATACATTTACAAAAAGACAGATTCCTTTCAGGAGAACTTCTCTGTGCGTTTTGATGATTTATTCAAGAAGGCCTTTGAAGATGATAATACATTCACTGATGAAGCTTCTCAAGAAGAAATAACTGTTGAACAAATAAATGCCAATGCTACTGATGCCTTCACTGAGATAGAAGTACAAGGAGAAGTCAGTGTTGAACAAATAAAAGTTAATGATGAGAAGTCAAGCAAAGGTGACAAAAGTTTAGGTGTGAGGCAATAATGTGCTTATTTGACATTTATTTTACTGGAATTGGGTTTTCTCTTTAATGTACAGGTACTCAGACCGGGGCAACAACTGAAGTGGAAGCTGAGAGAGATGCTAAAGACCATATCCCGGAAACACAAGCATCCTTGGATCAGATTTTGCTAATGCAGCCACCCGAAAATTCCGGAAAAGTTGGAAAACTGGCAGATGGAACTAAGACTAAGGAGGCCGAGGTATTATTTATATTTGAAATTTTATCTAACTAGAGGTCAGTATCTTTTTCTTTGTAACTTTTGGTGCTCTTATCATGTCCATTTCCAGGCTTGGGCTCTTGCTGGTGGCAATGAAGAGATTATCAACCGATTTTATGAGCTTGTACCAGATATGGCAATTGATTTTCCTTTTGAGCTGGATAAGTTCCAGAAAGAGGTATTTTTCTGAGTAATACTTGGTGGTATATTTGTTAAGTTTATACTGGAAGTAACTTGTTTTCATCTCTTCTGACGCTGCATAAAGGCTATATATTACCTTGAGAAGGGCGAGTCAGTTTTTGTGGCTGCTCATACTTCAGCTGGAAAGACCGTTATAGCAGAGTATGCTTTTGCATTGTCGTCCAAGGTGTAGTTTTGCCTCATGTCATTCCTAATTCCAAAATTTTGTTATTAGTTATACTTTTGGCTAAATTGGTATTTTTAATTCCTTGTTCTTATGTTTGCTACCATTTTCCATGCTTGTATAAGGATTTTTAAATAACTATTATGAGAAAGACTTGCATTGTTGTAACTAGGAAGACACATCAGATGGAAAGTTACATGGAATTTCCTTTTGTGTTTTTGTTTTCCTAAGCATTCCCTTTAACCTGTACTTCTTGGATACAACCTGTTGCAGTGTTTTCCTGAGCTCCACAGATTTTATTGGAATCAATTTTATTTTAAGTTGGCAAATAATCAATAATCAACACGTGTCTAACCAGATGCTTTGTACCTCAATGATACAGCACTGCACAAGGGCCATCTACACCGCTCCTATAAAAACAATAAGCAACCAGAAATATAGGGACTTTTGTGGAAAGTTTGATGTAGGCCTTCTCACTGGAGACGTTAGCATAAGGCCAGAAGCAAGCTGCCTTATTATGACTACTGAGATATTACGGTCCATGCTGTATAGAGGCGCAGACATTATTCGCGACATTGAATGGGTACGAGAGTTCAATCTTATTATTATATCATCGGTGTTTTTTAATTTGGTACTGGTACTAATTTCAAAAGGAGGGAATGGAAGTAGTTTTATTGACCAAAACTTGTCTTGTCTTTTGGATAAACAGGTTATATTTGATGAAGTGCATTATATAAATGATGCAGAAAGAGGGGTGGTTTGGGAAGAAGTTATCATCATGCTTCCCAAGCACATTAATATTGTTCTCCTTTCGGCAACGGTATGTTACTACCTTTGCTCCCAATTTATTCTAACAATTCTTTAGAGATCCATATACTGGAAATTGCTTTCTTTTGACATTATAAACTGTAGTTTCTAAAATCAAGCTGAAAAGTTTCAAAAATAAGATCATATTGACGTAAAAGCACTTCTAATACTTACCTATTCCATTTTTGAGTAATTGCTGGCCCATTAAAGGTTTTAAATAGGTTCTTTGATGCAAAGTTTTAACTTCTTTAGTGATCAGTAGAATGGGCACCAAGTATCATTATTTCCATTTGTATGAGATATATATCATATATCTTTATCATAATGACTGCATCCTGAATGCGAGAGTTTTCGTTTGAAGTTCTTGTGAAAATTGTCAACGACTCTCTAGATGCACACTGTCAAAGGATCTTGTTCCAATCCTGATACTATATATCCCATCTTATTTTGGGATTTTGCAAAAAGCACCCTGATCGTACGTTCTTGATTAATCGTAGTAACAAATGGCCCCAAAGAATGAAGGGTGAAAGACTGCATATCATGTTTGATCTGCATATGAACGTTTAGAATGTATATGGTGCATGTTGTAGAAGGGGGTGGTATTATTTGGTTATCGAGGATAATGTGAATGTGAATGTGGATATAATTTGTGTGTTTGGGATCTGCAAATAATCAGATTATCCTGATTGAGTAATAGACCCATGTTAAGAGAATGCGGATTGAGAACTGTTCGGAAATTTGGTGACATTACCAGTTCTTTACGATATCCTTTTTTAGAGCAAAAAGGAATTACTAATGCTCCAGCTCCTATTTGTTGGAGTAAAAAAAAACAAGTACACAAGTCATATTGGAGCCTATGAAAACACCTCAAGACAAAAAAAAATGTCCCTAACCGTGAAAAAAGCTACCCCTTTTTATATTTTTTGAATGACATTATATGTAGTTAAAAATTCAATGCATTATTAGATCACGTACCTGATTGGATATCCAGTTCTTACATTATCAGTTTAATATGCAAATTGTTTCTATATGGCACCTTATCTTCATTTGTGTTCATATCAGAGAAAGTAATACGGGTAAGAATAAAATACAACAATCATCCAAATCTGTATCTGCTCTGTTTTCACCCATAGGATTCGCAGGAAACCACGGATCTCTCCTCAAGGACCAAATTGACTTGTCTTTTGAGGTTGATTTATTAAAAAACAACCTTAAATATTAGATGCAATCTTGCAATTGATTGATTCTTAAAGATTAATCATCTGCTAGTATTTTTGTATTGAATGCCGAAACTTCTTGGTGGATGGAGTGCAGTGTGTGTGTTTTTCTTTTCTTTTCAAGGTTCATATGTGCATTATTATTTACAAGGACAAGTATACTTGTCGAAAAGTATCATCTTTTCCAAGAATAGTAAGATTATGTTGATCTTTTTTGCAAGAATAAACTTCTTAGAGTTGGGTGTCTATGAGTGTCTTTATAGTGCCCCCGTAAATTTTGCAGGTACCAAACACGGTAGAGTTTGCGGATTGGATTGGTCGGACTAAGCAGAAGAAGATCCGTGTTACTTCGTAAGTGCGTTTGAGTTTTGGTTTCTTTCTCATCATGTTCACATTATTTTCCAGGTGTGGTGATTGATCATATTAAATTTGAATTAAAACAACAGAACTACTAAAAGACCAGTACCCCTAGAGCACTGCATCTTCTATTCAGGGGAACTATACACGATATGCCAACATGATGTGTTTATTCTACAAGGGTATAGAGCAGCCAAAGAGGCTTATAAGAAGAAAAACTCTCCTAGCAGTACTGTTGGTGCCAAACCAAAAGCATCTCTGCCTACAAATTCTGGCCGAGGAGGGGGAGTAGCAGGAGGGAGAGGTCATAAGCAGAAACAACAACAACAACAACTCCAACACCAACTCTCGAGTTCCTCAGGACAGCCAAGCAGTGCGGGACCCAGGAGAGCATCCGAATCTTCTTCATGGTTGTTGCTTATCAATAAACTCTCCAAAAAGTCCCAGTTGCCTGTATGATTCCTTCTATCCTAAAGTTACATTTATTCTTTAGTACTGTCAACCTGGGTTTTCAGTTTGCTTGCAATGTCGGACTGGATGCCTGGTAACACTGTTCTAGCTCAATTTTCAATGGAAATGTTGCAGGTTGTGATCTTTTGTTTCTCGAAGAATCGCTGTGATAAATCAGCTGACATGATGTACACAACTGACCTTACCAGCCACTCCGAGAAGAGTGAGATACGCTTGTTTTGTGATAAAGCCTTTTCACGCCTTAAAGGCTCTGATAGGGACCTTCCGCAGGTGATTTTCTCTTTCCTAAATACTGCGACCATACCAGCTAGTAAATATTGATGTTTTGGCATCAAACAGAATCGAGGCATGTCGCGTCAATGTGTGCTGTTTTTCCGCAGGTTATAAGAATTCAAGGGTTGCTGAAAAGAGGAATAGGAGTGCATCATGCCGGGCTCCTTCCTATTGTCAAGGAAGTTGTTGAGATGCTTTTTTGCCGTGGCGTTATCAAGGTTACCTTTTGTACAATATAAGGACCTCAACCGTATACAAGTACAATACTTTTGTTAAATTTATTATACAAGGTCAATGGCATGTTGTCTATGTGCTGTCCTAATCTTTAATGACTTTCTATATCCTTATTTTGAGGCCAATATTTAGGTTAAACAGATTGTTGACTTTAATTTTTGAGTTCCTTGAGTCTCTATATTCTTGTCTTCTTATAAATACATTACAAGCTACTATATTTGGTGCTGCAGCAACTATTCAATAAAACCACACAAATCATCTTTAAAGGATCACCACTTTTCAAATTTTTGCCCTTTAGTTTCAAAGTTTCCTGTTTGGCTACTAAATTTTCCAATTGCTACCAAACTGTCTGTACCAATGGCAATAATCAAATGTTTGATGGAAATTCATGCCAAGATCCACATTCATGAGATCAGCATGCCGTCTTTAAGATGAAGATCCTGGCACAGACTGATATGATTTGACAGAATAATTACATCTTTTTGATGGATGTATGATGGGACAGATGCTGTGATTATTATGATTTGCCTTGTGATGCCACTGTGCATGTGCATGCATTAGTAAAGAAGCATGTTATATTGTTATCCTTCATATCATCAAGTCAGCATGCTTCTGTAATGAAACTCGTAAGGACCACATTGGTAATATGAAAATTTAGGGGCCAAAATGGTGGAAAAGGCACTTTAGGGACCATGTGTAATAATATGCGTATGGTTTAATTGGTTAAACTGATCCACCTATAAGGTTGATTTGATTCATTCACTGTAGGTTCTCTTCTCAACTGAGACCTTTGCAATGGGAGTGAATGCTCCGGCAAGAACAGTAGGTTTTTCAATCTTCTTTCAACTTCATATGACACTGATCCTTGATAGTTATGTGCAAATCAAGTAAATTGAGGAGGAACCTACTTCATCTCTTTCTCTTTTGTCTTTTTGTTTTTTTGGCTTGAACACATACACAATAAAGGTGGTGTTTGATTCCTTGAGGAAATTTGATGGGAAAGAGTATAGGGGGTTGTTAGCAGGGGAGTATATACAAATGGCAGGACGAGCTGGTCGTCGCGGCCTTGATAACATTGGCACTGTCATAGTGATGTGTCGTGACGACATCCCTGAAGAGAGCGACTTGAAAAATCTCATTGTAGGAAAACCTACCCGCCTTGAGTCTCAGTTCCGACTCACCTACACCATGATCATGCACCTCCTTCGTGTCGAAGACCTTAAGGTAGCAGCTTGTTAATATTTATTTATTGAGTGAGGCTATGGTACTATGCATAGCACGGATTGGTCTGTACTATGGATCAATATCTTTGTATTCGAAGTTCAAATAGTCGATATGAATTGTTCAACATGATTTTCATATGAAAATGTACTCTGCAGGCTTAAATTTTACATTTTTTAGAAAAAATTTACTATTTTTTTAGATATGTAGAAAATCAGTTGATCTAAAGATTCTAGATCATTCAAAAGTAGTGATTTCTATCTTAAAAAATAGTAAAAAAATTCTAAAAAATGTAAATTTTAAGTCTGCAAAGTATATTTTCATATGGAAATCATTTTGAACAATTCAGTTCGACTATTTGAACTTTGAAAACGAAGATATTGATCCATAGTACGGACCAATCCGCACTATGCATAGTACCACAGCCTCACTCTTTACTTATTTATTCATTTACCTCTTTATTTGCACAAAAGAATGGAAGATGTCTTAAATTTGTTTCTTTGTGGCTAGGTTGAAGACATGCTAAAGAGAAGCTTTGCTGAGTTCCATGCTCAGAAGAATTTGCCTGAAATGCAAAAGCAACTTCTACTGAAGCTACGCAAGCCTCTTGAAGCTATCGAGTACGTGTTCTTCTTGCACCTCTATATTGTCCAAATGCAGCTATGAGAAACTAATAAACGTAGGTGCTGCTCAGATGCATAAAAGGAGATCCAGCAATTGAAGAGTACTATGATATGGCAGTACAGGCAGAGACGTACAGAGAAGCAGTAGCAGAGGCAATCATGCAGTCACCCTCTGCTCAGCAACTTCTTTCTCCTGGAAGAGTTGTCATTGTCAAATCACAATTAGTTGAGTTTTTTATTGTTTTAAGTTCTTGTCATCTTTTCTAGTGTTTTAGAACTTTGAAATAACTGAGGTTCAATTTACAGGGAGAAGAGCATTTGCTGGGTGTAGTACTCAAGTCCCCATCTGCTACTTACAAAAACTACCTTGTTTTAGTCCTGACGACTGAATCCCCTACTAATACATCATCATCATTACCATCACCGATGCAATCTGTACCGAACAGAGATCAATTAGACAAAGGAGGCGGCGGAGTTTTTTTATTGGCCCCAAAGAGTAAAAGGGAATTGGATGATGACTACTCTGTCTCATCAAGTTATTCTCGCAAAGGAACAGGTGTTGTGAATATAGAGGTGCCAAAGTATGGTGCGGCAGCTGGTACAAACTATGCGGTTATTGCACTGGAGAGTAATACAAAGGAGATAATAAGCATATGTGATAGAAAAATGAAGATAGATCAGGTGAAGCTTCTAGAACAACCGAGCAATGCCGTCTACTCAAAGACCGTTCAGGAGCTTATGGGGCAAAAGACTGGTGGAAACAAATACCCTCCTGTCTTAGACCCTCTTAAAGGTATAACTGTGAAGAGTGAGGCTATGGTACTATGCATAGCGCGAATTGGTCCATACTACAAATCGATATTTTCATTTTTAAAGTTCAAATAGTCGATATGAACAGTTCAACATGATTTCCATATGAAAATGTACTCGCAGACTAAACTTTACATTTTTTTTTACTATTTTTTAGATAGGTAGAAAATCACTACTTCTGAATGGTCTAGAATTTTTAGATCAAGTGATTTTCTACCTATCTAAAAAATTCTAGAAAATGGAAAATTTGATCTACAAGATCATGTTGAACGATTAGATCAATTGTTTGGACTTCAAAAATGGAGATATTGATCCATAGTATGGACCAATATGCGCTATGCATAGTACCATAGCCTCTTAACTCGAATTCAACACCATACTCAAAAAGTTATTAAATTTAGTTTGTGATAGGACATGATATAGACATATAGTACATTCATACAGCTCTGAAGTTGAAGGATATGGATGTTGTGGAGCAATACTGGGTGTACAATATGCTACTAGAAAAAATGACAGAGAACAAGTGCCATGGCTGTATTAAATTCAAGGAGCATATTTTCTTGATTAAGGAGCAAAAAAGGCACAAAGAGGAGGTTAATGCTTTAAAATTCCAAATGTCTGATGAGGCTCTCCAGCAGATGCCTGACTTCCAAGGCCGCGTAATTAAATCTCTCCTCTTTCTTTCACTCTTTTCTTTCTTTCTTCTGTTGTTTGACTCCAAAATGACAATAAAAAAATGCAGATAGATGTGCTGAAGGAAATAAATTGCATAGACGAAGATCTAGTCGTGCAACTAAAGGGGAGGGTGGCATGCGAGATGAACTCGGGTGAGGAGTTAATTTGCACAGAGTGTTTATTTGAGAACCAGTTAGATGACCTCGAACCCGAAGAAGCTGTTGCTGTCATGTCCGCTCTTGTTTTCCAACAGAATAACACATCTGAACCCTCTCTTACTCCCAAGCTCTCTCTGGCTATCAAAAGGTAGACAATTTCAGACTGACTTTACTATTATTTCTCTTTTTCTTCCTATAAACACTTGTGTGCAACTAAAAATGCTTTTCTTCTATTAGACTTTATGATACAGCAATCAGACTAGGGGAGCTACAAGCTCTCTTCAAAGTAGCCGTGGACCCACAGGACTATGCACGTGACAATCTAAAGTTTGGCCTTGTTGAAGTTGTGTATGAATGGGCCAAGGTGCTGCCTCGTTGATCTTTCTCTTCTCTTCTACTGTTCAAGATGCTGCTTAATAATTTTCTTTTCTTTTTGTGCTGTGTGTGTGTTTTACAGGGAACTCCGTTTGCAGAGATTTGCGAGCTAACGGATGTATCAGAAGGGCTGATAGTGAGAACAATAGTAAGATTAGATGAAACCTGTAGAGAATTTAAGAATGCCGCTGCAATTATGGGAAATTCTGCTCTTTTTAAGAAGATGGAAGTAGCTTCTAATGCCATTAAGCGTGACATTGTTTTTGCTGCCAGTCTCTACGTAACTGGTGTCTGATTCTTACCTTTTTGCTCCCAGTAAATGCCTTGCATTCTTGGATGCCTTTTTCAGCTACTTAGTTCAGAAATGTTTCAAATTTCACTCCAACTATCAGGAGTGCAAGTTAATATAGCTAATTTTTGGTTCTCTATAGTAATGTTTTCCGTCTATTTTGTAATTAAAATGCATTTGATTTCGTTCATGCATCTATGTGACCCTCCGTATAGCACACATCAGCACCAAAAATATGCCTTTTGAGGATGCGGGTATCGTATCGGATACGATACGGATACGGCGATATAGTAATTTTCAAAAATCAAAGATACGATACGTCTATTATATATATTATTTTTTATTATTTTAATTATATTATTCAAACACTTGTATACATTAAATATAATTTTGGAGTTCAAGTTTGACATTAAATATAAAAATTCTGGATAAATACAATAGCTTTAAGTACACAATAAATATAATATATTTAGCAACAAATGTGAATTAGCCTAGTGGTCAAGAGGCGTGATGTTTGGGTCAAATGACCTGGGTTCGATTCCTCCAGTCGTAAGAAAATTTGGGTTTTGGTAGATGGTCCACGCGCGGTCTATGGGCCTGGAGCACTGTTAACCGGTGCATGCGCGGTGCACGCTCGATTTAATTATGTAGAACGTGTCTGATCCGTATCAAGGCCGTATCCAGATATGACAGATCCGTATCCAAACGAGTCAGAGACGTATCGGAACCGTATCAAGTAGTGATAAATCCGAACTGTTTTTTTAACTTGACATGAATCTCAAAGCAGTACCCCGAAAGTCTCAGTAAGCACCGGATTGAGTTTGGCCGTCCATTTTTCTAATTTGTACCTCAGGTACCAGGGGTACACGGAATCCTGTGCCAAACCGGTCTATTAATGAGAACTTTCATTGCTCCAGAACCATTACATGCGGGTATTAAAAATAAAAAATACTGGCTGAAGAAAAGAAGTAAATCATATTTGAAAATATAAAGGGAACCAAGGATAACATTATTATAATTGTATTACATAATACATGCCTGTGAAAAATGGCGTGGTTGTTGGGGACGCAAGTAGAATATAAAAATCCCCAAAAAATGGCCCAAATAACTAACAATTCCCCAAACTTAGTGACGTGCTCCTTTTTTTTTGCTGCTGTCGTTTGCAATTACAACTTAATCTGGGTGTACTTATTTCTATTTCTGCGAGACCGAGAACCAGGGAAAAGTGAAAGAACAAAAAGAAAGGAAAAAAAAATGAAAAGGCTATTGAGTTTGCCTAGTGTTTCATCAAGGATTTTTTGATCTGCACATATAAAATAAAGAAATTAGAACGTGTAGCAGCATCAGTTGAAAAATGTCAAAAAGAAGAAAATCTAATGCATGTAATGGCTAGTGGTGAATTAGAGTAGCAGCCAGTATAAATGAATATAACAAAATGTAATGGTCATTAATTGAAAGACGGTATATAGGAGAAACTAGAAATACCTGCTCCAGAGTCAAAAACATGATAACGTTCCATGATCCTAGCCTAATAAAATTTGGGATGAAGCCCTTGTAAAATGCAAATATTCCCTGCAATTAATCATACGTTTTGGTTTAGTTAGCTATACAATTTACATTCTTCTGATGATTTAAAGGAGTCGCCACTTAAGCTAGAAATGCTGCTCCAGAATTTACTGTGCTAACATTTCTGGCAATATGAATACTGTATTTGCAATTTCGTTTTCTTGTACTGTTTGCTACCTATTAAAATTTAATAAATAAACATCAAATGCTAAAAGAAGGAAAATTATATAAAGGAACGAGTAGCATACATCATTCTTCAAAGTTCTGATAAAGCAATCAAGGGTACTTTTGTATGATGGATCCCCCATCATTCTTGATTTCACCTGTAGAATGCAACACCGATAAAAAGGTTTTTCTCAATAGCATAACAGTTTAATTATAGACTAATAGCAGCATATGCATATAAATATACCACATCAATAGGAGAACCTATGCAGACAGCAAAAAACCCAGCACCTAAACCGGCCAAAAGATGAGCCCAAACATTATCAGCGAACCCAATCTTCAATATTGTCTACAAATCAACATAGCAAAGTAAATAGTAATAGTTCATTAAAAGGTTGAGTTAACCGATAAATCAGCATCAGTAATGAACTTTTTGATTTGAAACCTGTTTCACTTGATCATAGCTGGCCAATTCTGCAGCATTTACTATGGCATTTCGAGCAATGTTAGGTCCAAGCCCAGTCCATAGAGCCCCCAATCCTTCCTGAAATTAATATAAAAATTCAAAGATATGTAGCAAACTTCGAAATACAACCCATAAATTAAGAAAACAGTAAACCTGTCTAATGATAGTGGCATAAGCACTCAATGCTCCAGAGTATCGTCTCTTGGCACCTGCGGCGAGTTTTCCTTCGGATTGAAGCCTTACTTTGACCAGATCAGTTGGATTTGCTACTATAATCGCTATTGCTCCTGTCATTAAAAAAAAATAAAAACAAAATCAGCCTGCTGCAATGTTTTGTGTAGTTCTATGCATGATAAATGCTCAGAAATGACCATGAAACGCTTAATGAAAATGGAGTAAGATGATCACAATGACGAATACGTACCAGTAGTAAGTGCAGCGAATATTTTTGTTGACAGTG
Source organism: Carex rostrata (assembly GCF_964058835.1). Classification (NCBI taxonomy): domain Eukaryota; kingdom Viridiplantae; phylum Streptophyta; class Magnoliopsida; order Poales; family Cyperaceae; genus Carex; species Carex rostrata. The sequence continues at coordinate 5,167,944 of NC_135937.1, forward strand.
AAATATCACCAACAAGATTTCCACCGCCATAAAAGGATTTAACCTTGATAGTATGATAAACAAGAGAATGAGTTGAGGAAGATACATAGACAAATTACAAGAAAAAGTACAGAAGATTGCTAGAAAGGAAATAAAGAGACAAACAGGATCATAGAGGCCGATACGAAGGCCGCCAAAGAGGCATTGACGGTGAAGACCCGGTACAATGCCTTTCCAAAGAGCAGCTAATCCTTCCTCCTTTGTGATTGTTGCAACAGTGTCTAGCAACCCCTTGTATTTGACTGCAGCTGCATCTCCTGCCACAGCTTTCTTTTGCAGCTGAAGCCGTACTTTTGCTGTGTCTATTGGAAGCGTTGTTGCCTAAACACCCATAATATTTCTCAATTTCATATGTTTTTGTTTACTGATATTGTTTACTGATGCAATGCAAACTGGTAATTAGGACCAAATACACTAAAAAATTACTTGATAACTGGTTTGATTACACAGATCTTTAAGGAATTAGATAATTTCTCGGAATTCATGGATCAAAGAAATTAAGCGAGTGTAAGTAAAGTAAAGTGATAGGAGGAGGGATTTGAGAGAAAAAAGTGTACCTCGGCGAAACAGGCGGCGATGGCACTACTAACGAATAAAGCAGCGAAGGACAGCTCTTGATCGCTCATGCTGTCCACTGCCGAGTTCTCTAAATCAAGCTCAAGTTATGCCTCAGCGCAGAGAGAGAAGAGCCAATGCCAAAATGTGCAAATGTCGAATTGGTCTCTCTAGATGTTATAGATTAAGAACGCAATGTCAAATTGATAATCCTCGCAACCGAGAGAGAGAGAGAAGAGAGAGAAAGAGAGGGATGCTCTCAAATAGATCTGTGTCCGAATCGATGGCGTTGAAGTTGTACCTGGAGACAAACAGGAGATATAAACAAAGGAAGAGCTCTAAACTCTAGAGTGTTAGTTGTTTTCAAAGTTTCAATTAATTATTGACAAAATTGGATGTATATCCATTAAAACTTCTATAATTGAATATTGTTAGAGTTCACATATTTCATTGTTTTTGTGTTTCAAACTTTCAATTATGTCCCATATCAGTATCTCTAATTTCAAAGTTCAAATATTCAATTTGAACATATTAACAAGGTTACTATATTAAATGCACTTGATGTCTAATTTTTTTTAATTGTTTATTATTTTTTTAAATAAGTAAGAGATTATTGTTTTTCAAAAGATTATGAACCAATAAAGAACAATAATTTTATACCTATTTAATAAACAGTAAAAAAAATTCAAAAAATATAAAATTTGGTCTCTCATCATATTTTAATATGAAGTTTATATTAAGCAATTCAGATTGACTGTTTGGACATAGAAAACAGAGTTAAAAATGTAAGATATGATTGAAGCATTTTAGCCCTACTCATTGAATATATCCTAAACCATTGATCCAAACCGTTCAACATGATATCTATATTAAAATGTGCTTGGAGATCAAAATTTATATTTTTTTTTGAATTTTTTTTACTATTTATTAAATATTTTACAAATTTATTGTTTTCAGTGGTCCAAAATTATCTAAAAACAACAATTTTGTAAAATACTTAATAAATAGTACAATTTTTTTTTAAAAATGAAAAAAATTGATCTTCAAACACATTTTAATATAGAGATCATGTTTAACGGTTTGAATCAACTATTTGGATTTTAAAAATCGCAAAACTAAATTGTTGCAAAATGTTGTAACTTTCAAATGTTGTAAGTACATCCCTCCTCTATATATATATATATATATATATATATTGTACGTTTGATTGATTTTAATTTGCAAGAGCTGATGACTTGGGGAGTAAACATAATTGCTACATTCAGAGCTTATTAAATTATTTTAGTGTTATATTCAAGATTGTTGTGTTTTTTCTCCGTTTGTAGCATCGATTAAAAATGAAGCTTGTTGGAGAATTGGTTAGAGAGAGATAAAGCAGGGGTAAAATTATATTTTTAAAACTTATTCAATATTTTACGAGATAAAACTTATTTTAACTATTATTAGTGTGATAAATCAAAGAATGGGGAGAAATAGGAGATTTATGAGTTTCAATGAGGATATATGAAATATTAATGTTATGATGGGAAAATTTCTAATTATAAAATTTGTGATTGGTATACATCCAATTTCGTCTTAATTAATTTAATAACGTGGCACGGTTCTAGTTCTGGAAAAAAAAAACATTATACAAATTATTCGCATCTGTTGACAAAGAAAAAAAATATATATATTTTATGGGACGAAATCAAGTCCCATAAAATAATTCATTTATATATTTCCAGAGAAGAAAATTTAAGACTTGATTTCTCTGTATCTTCGGTCAGACTAATTTATTAGAGCATCTCCAACGGTGATTGCTTATGGATTGCTTATGCTAATGTGTTAATTGTTTTTGTAATTGCTGGAATGTGTCCGAATTTCTAATTTAGCAATATGCTAATAATTGTTTTTGTAATTGCTTAAGGACACGCTGGCGAAACGTCTAATGTCTATTGGCTGCCAAATTAAGTCGCTCTCTCTCTCCTTCCCTAACTTCCGTAGCCCAATCAAAGAAAAAAAAACCAAACATTTTTTCTTCCGTAGCCCAACCTTTAGTATGGCAACATTTGTTCTTCAATTTTTCCTAATCTCTCTCTCCTTCCCTAACTTCGATCGTTTCTCGCCTAGCCGATCTCGCAGATAAATTTGCCTTTTTATTCTCTACACTTTAAGATCCCAATTGCTAGGTTTTTTTCTTTTACTTGATCTCCAACGAGAACCTCCGAGCGCCACCTCCTTTTGCCGGCGTCAGAGTTGCAGTTTTCTAAAAAACTTCGGTGAAAGGTCGAACTTACTGTGAAAGGTCAAAGCGCCACTTATTTGTTGCAACTACGGCTCTACCCATCTCTATCATCTCCTCATCTCCAGCTTTATCTTTTTCAGCATAAAGTCATAGTTTAATCCATGGAAGAAAACTCGCTTAACCCATAAAACAACTTGAGAGAATAGATGAAGAGGTCTTTAATTGGCTATTGGATGTGAGGTTGCAAAGGCCATTTATTTTTTCTACCTTGCTCTTTGTTACATGAGTCGTAGAAGATTAGAATTCTAAATTAATTGCTATTCGGAAAGGACCCTTTTTTTATTAAACCACGCTTTCATGAATTCTAAATTAATTGCTATTCGGACCGTCAATTTAATTGCGACATTCAAAGGGTTAATTAATTTAGGGAGATATAATAGCGAGAGAGGAGGAGACAGAGGAGAGCAACGGAGAAAACAGGAAAAGAAAAAATTTAATTGATGGAGAAGAAGAGAAAGGAGCCGTTTTTTTTTCATTTTCGCTGATGTCGCATTAATTGCAATTATTAGCATATTGCTGGGATGGAGTGTTTAGCAATTTATAAGAGTCTTTAATTGCTAAAAGTAATGATGTGGCTGTTTAGCAATTAAATTGAATTGCTCCTTTGGAGATGCTCTTATAGTTTGAACTTTAGTAGAAAAAAGTACAATTGCTAAGGTTAATGGAATAACTGCTATTTCTAGCGAGTTATTTTTAACACAACACATTTGGGTGAAAAAAAATGCTATTCTCAACAAAGGAATAGCTCGAGTTAACTGCTATTCTGCTATTCCTTAGAAATGTCGGATTAGCTGCTATTCCGAGCTATTCTTTGTTTCATCCAAACGCACCTTAAAAGAACTTCCATTACTTTCATATATAAGATACTAATTTTGTGCTAATACTTAGACCTTTCTAATGGAAGTATAAGTTACATTGACAATAATTTATAGGTAATATTCATATGTAAATTTATTAGAAACAAAATGAGCACTATAACTAAAATTCTCCCAAAAACAATTATAGATGTAATATCCATCACTTTTTTTTACCTAGACAAGAACTTGTATAAAAACAATTGATTCAGCTTGATAACAAATAATTATCCATGAAATGATATAAAAAATTAATAATTTAATTTGTCATCTAAAGACTGAAACACTTTTTGAATAGCTCCCAGTTTTATACACATGGCCTATCTAATATATGAGGAGGGATCCACTTGCACTCTTTTTTTATAACACCGAATTATATTTTACATTTTCAAAGTTTTTTAAGTCTAAATAGTCAATCTAAACCGTTCAATATGATGGATATATTAAAATGTGCATGCAAATCAAATTTTACATTTTTTTTTAATTTTTTTTTACTATTTATTCAATTGTCATGCTTGTTTTTTAGCTGGTTTTAATATTAACATAGAGAATACGCTGTTTCAGATGAAGAAAAAATGTCAGATTGAGATTAACTAATGTAACTAATCGTATCCTTCCAGTTCCAGATATCTGACTGACTGAAATGGACGGCCCAGATATATTCTCAGTCCAGATGTTTAAATTGGCACAAATCTCAAAGTACAAATGATACTGCTTACTGCATATGCGACATTCCGAGTAGGACTGAGAGTAAATCTGGGGCGTCCGTTTCGTCAGGTACCGGGAAGGAACCTTAACAGCAAAGTAATCAAAGCAATCCGCGTCCAAATCTGAATAAACACGTTGGTTGACTCGGGAGCTGGGAAATAAATCTGCTGCGATTCTTTCGAATCGCAGGTACCTGATTTTTCAAATCTAACTGTTTATTTGTTTAGAGATTCGTGCATAAAAACCAATTGTTTTTTGTGATTCGTGCACTCCAAAAATTAATGGTTAGATTTGGAAAAGCAGGAATCACAGGGATTCTTTGGAGAGCTGTCGCTCTCTGAGCCAGCGAACATTATTTTTTCTGATCTATGTCTAGTTGTCTACCCATCGCATGCTCCTTTCTATTTTCCACTTTCTACCTCTTTTTGGTGTCTAATGGAGCAGCAGCAGCAGCAGCAGCCTCTACTCTCAGGTACACACATAATCTCGTCTTTTTTGCCTGTTCTCTCATTAAGTTTATCTCTTCTGGATAAGCAGCCGAGAGCAATTTTGTTTAATTTTGTTTTTGTGAGCATAGGAAATGACAATGGGGCGGAGTCGTGGAGGTCGTACCAGTATCTGGAGAGGAGCACATCGCTGCACATACCGACTGGAGAGGAATTGGTGAGCGGGGAGGAAGTCCGATTGGCATCCAATTTCTCTGGCAGTGACAGGTTCAGTGCCTACCCTCCTTCCATTCATGGCGCTCTCATCAGTTCCCCGGAACCACCACCCCTTCCCTTTCCCCATCCTCCTTCCCATGGTAAATTATAGTTACAGATTCAAATTTTACATCAATTTTCTGATACATAAGCCATCCCTGCGTTATTTCTTTATTCCAAAATTCGTTATGATTGGTTCCAACTCAGGTCTAATTTAGGGTTTAAATAGGTACCTACTAGTTATATAAACTGAATCATATTTATAAAATATCTGATGGAATCATGGAATTGACTTGTCAGTTTCTTCTCAAGGAGGGTATTCTTATCAGGGAGGCTACAATGATTGCCAATCCGGTTACCCGTCAAGGCCAATTGGCAGGTTTGTCATCCCAACCATTAATTTCACTATTTTTATTACTACGGATGGTTTTGAATGAAACCAATATAATATTCACATTTTTTTTTCCTTTCTTGAGATTTTGGATCATATATTTAATCTGAACATATACCAAGAAATTCTCCTTTGTTTTTTAACAAGCGACTAGAGAACTTTTCCTTGTCTATTTGAGTGAGTAAATTAGATGTAAATTAATTTGCAGTGGTGTCTTAGATGAAGTGGAAATATGGCAATTGCTGATTAGCCATGTAGGGCATCGTTGTTGCTGGGGAAGTGGACCTGCACGCAGATGGAAAATCACTTCTATTGAGGATTGTGATGTGTATGTGGGGACGTTAGAAACCTTCATTGAGGAGAGAGAAACTGTAGAAGAAAAGGAGCCATACTTGGGTGGAAAGGTTGACGGGGCAGACAAAGGACCGCTGCTCGGGATATGGGAACTGGATTTAAGGGCTCATTTCCCGCAACTGTTCATTCCTGACAAGGAGGTCAAGTTTAAAATCCCTCACTCGGAAGCTGTTCACAAATGCCCTGGTAAGTTTACTATAGCTTCACTTTTTTTTATGTATGTATGAATTTCCAACTATATGTAGTTTTTGGGAGGTCGGAGGTTCAAAACCCGGATAGGGGAATCCCTTGTGATATTAAATAGTTGGGTGGCTTGACCTCCAACCTTTACTCAAAAAAAAGTATATGTAGTTCTGAATTGAAATTAGCAACAATACAAACTGTAGAGGGTGTTTGAGATTTGAGTTGCTAAAATTTTATTGTTTTTCGTTGGTTGTGCTAGGGATACTTGTTTTCTCTTAATGAGAAAGTTTTAATGTAAAAGTAACATTGGTATATGTAAAAGGATTTGAAACCAAATTAATAATAAGTTTATTTTTTTTGTTTTGTTCTTATTACATGTATGCTGCTGCTGTTGTGGTATGAATAATATTTTTTAATTAAGTTGAAAATTACAGATTGCAATAGTCGAGGAGAGACTGCTTGTGCATCTTGCAATGGCAAGGAAAATCAGATGACACAGTGCTCTGCATGTTATGGAAGAGGTTTAATTGCTCACCGAGACGGATCTGATACCATGTATGATTGACAGACCCTACTTATTATTCAAACAAAAATTAAATGCATCTGCCGGCTCAGTAAGTTACTAAGATATGTAAATACATGTGCTTATTTTCCGTTTTCTCTTTTTGACAGGTGTAAAAATTGTAGCGGCAAGGGGATCCTGCCCTGTGCCGTTTGCATATCAAAAGGAAGTGTGAAGTGCAATACATGTGAGGGCCATGGCTCTCTTCTCGCGCGCAGCATTGCTGTTGTCAAATGGTTACCGTTTTATCTTTTCGTTTCCAAATAAATTTTATAATGTTCTGATGCTTTGATACTAATGAAGTTACATATGATGCTTATACAGGAAGACGGTATCTACAAAAAAGGTTAGTGCATCAAGCGGAGCTGCGTCGGTTCCAGATGAAGTATTTCACAAGGCAAGAGGCGTGCAGCTGTGCAACATGCAAGCGTACCAGTGTAACCCAGCCTTCTTTGCAGATTCGTACCATTTAAACAACTTCTCGTCCCAAGTCATTGCTAGCCGTGCACCTGTGCCTCTCTCTGCTCGGGTCATCACTGAACGCCATATCATTTCCATCCTGCCTGTTACACGTGTCACCATGGCCTGCCGCAAGAGCTCCTTCAGCTTTTATATTGTTGGTGACAGCAGAGAGATCTTTATTAGGGATTATCCATCTAGGTTTTGTTGGGGCCTCTGCTGTTGTTTTGAGTGGCTCAACGTGTAATTATGTTGTTTTAAGGTTTGTGGCTTAACGCCAGCAACCAATGTATCGATAAAAAAAAGTTTATTTACAGGATCTTAATTATGTAATTTTTTTCCTTATTGCTGGAGATTGAAGGTACCTAGAGAGTGCATATATACTTGTCCTGTGATGGTTATTTCTGATGTTTGCCAGATCTTCATGAATTTTTGTGAAATAAAGGGAGTTGCATGTCTTATTGATAAATTATGTTAATTATTTTGTAAATAACACTGTTATCACTTGATCAGTTGCTGTTTGCCTACAAGTTTCTAACATCTTTCTTCCCTCTTGTTTCGTTTTGTTTGTTAACTTCCATTTTTTGCTTGGTATTTTATTCTCCCTTCCCTACTTGTTCCCACCTTTATTCTATCTTTGTTAATTTTTCCTTGTGAATATACTCATTTTATTCATGAAAGGATTATAATCTGTTTACAGTGAATAGATTTGACAGTCCTCACAAGTATCATTTGAAAATCTGAAATCCAACATTTGGAATATGATATATATAATATCATCAGAAGAAAATGGTGATATTAGATTCAAATTTTATTTTTTTATCGAATTAAATGGAATTTGTAATGGTTCTTAATTAACAGGTTTTAATGAAGTATCAAATACCGTTCTCAAACCACATAAAATTTTCCTCTTCTAAAGCAAAAGAAACAATTCGGTCAGATCCGGACTGCTGAAATTCCACCACCGCTTCCTTCCCTTTCATTTAATGAATATTTCACATCTCTGAAGCACAGCCTTAAAATTATAAAAAATGAACCCCTATGGACAAAAGATTTTTCCGAACAGTGAGGCCCAGTTGTCGCGGACCCAGATATATTGGTCCATAAACTAAAGTATGGGACCCGAAGTATGGGGCTCTCCGCTGTCCGCGCCAGAATTTTTTTTCATTAAAATAATATGATTTATTAATATTATTAATATATGAGAAGAGTTAAAATGCACCATTGATTTTGTGTCTCAATCATACTCCACATCTTTATATCCGTTTAAAAAGTTCAAACAGTCGATCTGAACCGTTCATCTTGTTCTACATATTAAAATGTGCTTAGAGACCAAATTTTATATTTTTTGAAATTTTTTTACTATTTATTTAGATAGGTACAAAATCTCTGCATCTGGACCATCCAAAAATAGTGATTTTGTACCTATCTAAATAAATAGTAAACAAATTCTAAAAAATATAAAATTTGGTCTCTAAGCATATTTTAATATGTAGAACAAGATGAACGGTTCGGATCGACTGTTTGAACTTTGTAAATGAAGATAGAGACGTGGGGTATGGTTGGAATACAAAACCAATGATGCATTTTAACCCTACTCTATATATATATATTTCATTCGTAAAATAAATGTTCCATCCAAGAAGAGAGAAACCCAGCTATTTCTTCATGAGAAAAATTAAGTCAAATTTAATATTATTAATTTTTTTTCCAACTGTTTGTATTGAGAGAATGATGCAATAAGATTTACTCGTTATCCCATGAGAAAAAACAACAACTTAATTGCAATTAAAAATATTTTTATCTAAAAAGAAGAAGTAAAACCAAAATAATCCTATGGCCTCTGTCTGAAGAATTAAAACCTTTCTAGATATAATTCATCTTATCTGTACATGCGTGAATTTCATCAAGACAGTTGTTTTTTCTTCTAAAATTTCCTGTTGTTTTCCAAATTTAGAAAATTATAATTTACACAAACCAATTTCCACACAATTCTTTTTAGTTTTTACCCTGAAAAGATCGTTTCGATACGCACTTACCTTATTTTGTTTTATATCGGTACTGTAGAACATGTCTAACAAGAAGTTTGCCCAAACGTTTACAGCTGTAACAAAATTTGAAATTTGAATTTGAAAGCGACAGATAGGTCAGCAGATGAGCAAATCCCAGTTCATTTATTTTTTCTACCGTTGATCTCTCCAACAGCTCGAGCCCTGATCCAACATATCTTTTAAGGTATCTCAAATATTGAGTTTGAATCCAGGCTGTGCAATCTATCAGGCCCATTAGTCCGGATTCTGATCGCACGGTCCGAATCTAAACTCAAATTTTGAGTTACTTTATGGAAATGGACCAGAACAGCTGTAATCCACCGCAAATTTCAAACCTCATTTTCGAAGAACCCTAACACCTCCCATTATTTAATTTGATAAAACTGGAAAAGTAAAGAAACCCTTCTCGAAAACAC